>NC_079367.1:5047941-5402941 GCF_021018895.1 Seriola aureovittata | reverse complement strand
AAAGTGATGGGAAGAAATTGAATTTTCACTTTGGGGCAAATGGGATATGAATATCTAAACGGTGAGGGTGGGTGGTTCTCTTTTGGCAGGGCCCAGTGCCGAACAGGGAGGAGAAACTCATTTAGGGCTATTCTGACTCGGAGCAAGGTCATTTTTAAAGGGTAAATGAAACTGTCAAGGCGACCAGTAGGAGAGGAATCATAATAAGTGGCCTGTGGTGTCATATGTGTGTGTGTGTGTGTGTGTGTGTGTGTGTGTGTGTGTGTGTGTGTGTGTGTGTGTGTGTGTGTGTGTGTGGATTTAATCATGAAGCAGCGAGCTAAAAAGGACAAACTACACACCGAACCAGCATGAGAAAAAATTTCCTTGGCTACATAAAACCGACATTAATCCTCTCTTCTTTTTTCTTTTTTTTTTTTGGCTTGCAGATATCGACTTTGCCACCAGAAAGATCGCTTCCCACCTGCATCAGACAAAAGTCATCATCCAAAATGGGGATAAGTTTGAAACAAAGACAGTGAGCACCTTCAGAACCTACGAGGTCAACTTCACCGTGGGAGAGGAGTTCGAGGAGCAAACCAAGGGCCTGGACAACCGAAAAGTCAACGTGAGACTATTTTCTGAATCCTTTTACATTTTTCTATTTGGAGTAATCATGATTAAAAAAAAAGCAACCACAGATGCACTGACCATTGTTTCCATGTTTCCGTGGTGATATGACAGACACTGGTGACCTGGGACGGCGACAAGCTAGTGTGTGTGCAGAAGGGGGAGAAGGAAAATCGTGGGTGGAAACACTGGATCGAGGGAGACCTGCTACACCAGGTGAGAGAGAGAGCGTGTCGCATCAGTTAACACGTGACACAGAGGTGTAAAAGCTTTTGCATATTTGCCTGAAAATGAGATTTTCCTGTGTGACCACAGCTGTAACAGCTGTATCAGCACATTAAACAACAAAGTAAACATCAAAAAGCAACTTAAAAAAAAAAGAAAAAACACTTCCTCACTTCACTTGCTTGATGAACCTGCATTTAGTTCACACTGATTTGTCTCATATCTTCGGGCAATAACAATAAAGTTACACCATCACCATCTAAAACTTAGGCTTTAGATTTATGCTCAACCTTATTATCTAACTACAAGAAACAGTCGTTGCATCATATTGGACTCGCAGTTTAAAGGTCTGCTTTCTTCTGTTTCAGGAGATCACTGTGCTCGACAAAGTCTGCCGCCAAGTATTTAAGAAGGCACAATAACATGGAAACAAACCTCATCTGCCCCAAACTGTCTGTCATGTATTGCATGTTGCTGTCTATTTATAATGTAACTGCCCAGATCTGCAATAAACTGATTTAATACCACTGTTCTACTTTAATTGTGCCTTTGTTTTAAAAGTCCTATATTTAACACTTTTTGTTTTGATATTAAGAAGAATTATTTGTTGTTTTAAGTACAAAAAAATCATCTCAATATAGTTTTACATCTCGGCTTCTCTCTGGAGCTCTAGCAGGAACAGGACGTTCTGTGTCAGTGTCCGAGACTTTCTTCTGTTTTCTGAATGACACCTCATATTGTAGTTTAGCAAAACTCACCGGTAAATGCAGATGACGATGGTCGGTAAGTGATGAAATGAGCCCAAAGATGGTCAAATTTGGGACTAAATTGCCGTGGTATTTCAGAAAAAATAGACTTTAGCCACTGGTCTCTAATATTAGTCTCCATGAGAAGGTTGTGCAATGATATGGTTTCCTGACATTCAATGATTATGCAGAGGTTCCTCAACATTTTTCTGACTTCTAGCTTGATAGTTAAGTGAAGTGGAATGACCGCTTGGTGTTGTGTGGTTAATAAAGGTAAAACAACCAAAAATGGTAGGTGAGTGGATGGTGGATCTGGATGGGCCATGCTGGGATCATGGCTGAGGGCTGTGACTGTTTTGTTGTGACATCACAAAGTTAAGGAAGTCCTGACGGCTCATTTAAGCCACAGTTTCTTACAGGCTGTGTGCATTTCTCTGTGGACTGAGCGTTTTGATACTTTTACAGTATTAATATAAAACCTAGACCTGCTTTATGATAAAAAAAAAAGACAAGGAAATGTCACTTTATAAAATACAGAACCTTTAAAGTAAAAGTTTTCTCATGTGGAAATTGTATTGTGAGTGCTTGCACAATATCCTGTAAAGAGAACGGCGTCTGATAATACACTGCAAAAAATGTCAAAATAAAATTAGATAAATTCTCATTCAACCTGAAACTCTCTGGACCATTTGCATGAGACAAAAGACCTTATTCATCCATCTTTTTACATCTGTTTAGTGACTTGTAGGGATTAAGGCTGAGGAGTGAGCGTGGCTGGCTGTTTGCGTACAGCCTGTATGTATTTATTTCTTTTACAGTGCAGTAGAAACTCACAGGTACAACATGTTCCACTTTTCTGCCGGATCTTGAGCTGCTCTACAGGAAGCGCTGGAGGATCCACGTCGCCAGAAAAAGCTGCGTCAAACAAAAGAAGTGACAGGTAGATATGAACCGGAAATAGCTGATTTTGTCTCCAAAATAAAAGCCTATATCTACAGCCATAAAACCGTAAACGTAAAGGATATTTTGAAAAATGTAGATATTGAAATAAAAACAGCTTATTACCACTTATTAGATAAGCTAGTGGTCACCACAAAATAACAGCTTTGAGAGAGCACTGATTTTACTACTTACAAATTATATTAGCTTCAGTTTCAAATACACATTGTGCAGCAACCTGCATCCATTATCCATCATCAAATGTAAATCTATAGCGCACATAGACGTCCATACATGTAAATACTGGTCATAAACCACACCATTGGCACTCCCATGCACCTTTGCACTAACTGAATCAAAATGATTTTGCTGATTCATTGTGAGAACTACATTTAGATTACAATTTTTGGTTCTGTCAAGGTCCAGTCCCCATCTTTTGGCATATGTGGTTTTATGTAAACCAAGGGTTTTACATAATTTGTTTCATTTTTATTTCAGAGCGCTGTCGACTTTGAGATTTATCCTGAAATTAAATACCGGAAGTCACTTTGTTTTCATTCTTGGTCGCTTGGTTATAAAACTTTCCCGGCTGAGAACCACTGGAGAAGCCCGACGAGGGCAGCAGGGAGGCCGGTGTCTTTACCAGACGGACTAGCAGGGACTGACTGACGTGGAATCATGGTAGGCGGAACAAACAAGCAAAATATTAATCCGACATAACTTTGTGTGTTGTTTGATGTTTTCTGGTTTTGTCAGCGGAACGGAACAGTAACTTCTTCAACTCCATTCGTCATGTAAACTACAGCAGTCATCCATTCAGAAACCATATGCAAAACCAAAATCCAAAAATTACAACAGAATTTAAAGAAACAAAGTGAAACTAGCACCAGCACATTTTTACCAAGTTTTTACATTAACTTACGAGAAACTTTTAACATGCAGTCATCACACGAAAAGTAGATGAATGAAAAGACTGCAAGTTTTCATTGACATGAGAAGACTTGAAAGGACCCAGTCATTCTGGAGCAGGCATGCATATAAAATGTGGAATGGGAAGTATCAACACACACCCCCCCCACCCCCTCATAACTATCCCCAAACCCTGAGGTGGAGTATAACAAAATATGTTATTGCACCCTACACAACGTCAATCTGCATTTAAAAATAAAAAAACATCTCTACAAATCATATTTCAAACGGATTATTGTCTGGTCATTGAGTGATTTTACTGTCAGGAGGTGTTGCTGAGCGTCTTCTTCTTTCTCCCTTTGTGAACAGCCTCTGCGGTTGGACATCAAGCGGAAGCTGACGGCTCGCTCAGACCGGGTGAAGAGTGTTGACCTGCACCCCACTGAGCCATGGATGGTGGTCAGCCTCTACAGCGGTGGTGTGGTGGTCTGGAACCATGAGACACAGGTCACTATCACTCAGTTACACATTTATCTGCTCGCACAAATCACTTGATCAATTCATATAATCACTTCATTCAAATCATTCACTCACATAAACAATCACTTCAAACTTGTTTCATCCATGTTTTTGATTATCCAATCGATTCTGTGTGCAGACGATGGTGAAAAACTTTGAGCTGTGTGATCTGCCTGTCAGAGTGGCCAAGTTTGTAGCCAGGAAACACTGGATCATCGCTGGAGCAGTAAGTACTTAATGAATGTATTAAAAGGGACATTTCAAATCACTTATGAGCATTTAAGGAATAAACATTTGTCACTTTTCAGTATCTCAAGTCAGTTGCTTTATTTTTTCTCCTAGAATAAACGGCCATTTTAACATGTGAAACCGTTGGAAAGCTTGAATACACAAAGATAGGTGCAGCTCGAGGTCAAAATTGATCCAATTTGCAGTTTTGAATGTCGTGCCCATCATTTTGTACAAGTAACAATACATTTGCAATCATTTTAAGGTAAAACTTGAGCTGGGTGAAAATAACACACTGTCTTGGGCCGGGTGTTAACCATTGGTAATTGGTGCAGTGCTGCTAGTTGGAGACAGTGAGCATGGCCAGAAAAATGTGTGTTTTTGTTTTTGTGTTCTGTTCGTGGATAAATATGTTAATCTCTTTGTCCCTTCCCAGGATGATATGCACATCCGTGTGTTCAATTATAACACTCTGGAGAGAGTCCACATGTTTGAGGCTCACTCTGACTACATCCGCTGTATCGCTGTCCATCCCACGCAGCCCTACATCCTCACCAGCAGCGGTAGGAAACAACTGCACACACTCACGTAATCACAAAAAGTACAGCACCATCAGCACACACTCATTAGCATGTTTTTTGTGTGTGTGTGTGTGTGTTTTCAGATGACATGATGATCAAGCTGTGGGACTGGGACAGAAAGTGGGCATGCAGTCAGGTGTTTGAGGGGCACACTCACTATGTCATGCAGATTGTCATCAACCCCAAAGACAACAACCAGTTTGCCAGCGCCTCTCTGGACAGAACTATTAAGGTTGACACACATACACAGATACACGCACACACATGCAAAGGCACACAAAGGAAAATGGCTGCAGGGCACAAACAGAAGAAAAGTGTTGCTCTTCTTGTTTAAATGAATGTAAAAGTGACAGCCAGAATTAACAGGGATTATGGGAAATGTGGTTTCAATCTGGAGAAACACTACCATCATCGTGACCAAGACTTTATTTGCTTGCAACAGTTGCAAAATAACAATGATACACTGATAGAAATCACTCTACAACTCATAAAATACATGGACAGTCCTTGGTTGCTGTTTCAGACACACTCCCACACACACTTCCTCTCAGCATATCTCCACTCCGCCTGTTGTAGGTGTGGCAGCTGGGCTCCAGGACTCCTAACTTCACTCTGGAGGGCCATGAGAAGGGAGTGAACTGTATTGATTACTACAGTGGAGGAGACAAGCCGTACCTCATATCAGGGGCTGACGATCGACTTGTCAAGATCTGGGATTATCAGGTGAGCTAGTGAGCTGTTAGCTAGTGAGTCGGTGTTTAGTTCTGTGCCGTGTTATACACTGCTAATTTAAAAAACATACATCTCCCGGTACTTCAATATGCTCAAGCCCAAATGAAGAAAATAATAAATAATTAGGCCGAATGAGCTGCATGTTAAAAAGAACCGCTATGAGCCTACAGTTTATTTGTCATCTCTCAGGATTCTCCAGGTAACTGGATCATTTAAACGTTTCATGTTTGATCAGCCATCTCAGTATCTGTGTATCATCTACACACCATGTATTTAATTTAATACACAAGTATTGCGCAGTTCTCTGTGAAAAAAAAACAAAAAAAACCTTAGAAAACAGAATGGAACTGATTTTCTTTATTATTCAGAAACTGCACTGAAAAAATCCACTTTTTTTCCAGACTGACAAACCACCAAGTTTCAACATTAAGAGATAGAATATCAGAACTGGGCACATTACAATCTTTGCTTTTCAGATATATTATGTACAACATCATTTTCACTGCCATTTTCACAGTATGTCTTCCTACGTGTATGCAATTATGGTTTTCCCTCCGTTCTTTACTCTGAGCAAACATAGATTCTCTGAACAGACAAATATTATCTTCTCTGTATTAAAAAATGCCTCACCACACTCACAGTTGTAGAACAATGTGCGCACGTACTTTGATCAAGAGCCAGTCATTCCTTTATCTCAGATAAATATGTTTCAGGGAGCCTGCTTTCTTCCATGTTAAGTATCTGATTCCATAACCGAGCTGTACGTATCTTCCAGCAAACCTCACATGGCTCTGAAAACTGAACATCTGATTTCTAAAGGTGTCTTAATTGTTGAGCTGGCATTTAATGTCTCTACACTATATGTGTTATATATAGATAACATACACACATGAGCAGTTTAGATGCAGTGTTGGTCGTGACATCATATGATGAGTGTATGTGCTGCGTGTCTTTACCAGAACAAAACTTGTGTTCAGACCCTGGAGGGTCACGCCCAGAACGTGACCTGCGTCAGCTTCCACCCCGAGCTGCCAATCATCCTCACAGGCTCTGAGGATGGTGAGAACTACAAACACACACACACACACAAACACACACACACACACAGAGCAAAACTACAACCCAAATTCAGCTCAGCACCTCAATGTGAGTTCAATGTGAGCTCTTTGTTTCCTTAGGCACTGTTCGAGTGTGGCACTCCAACACCTACCGACTGGAGAACACACTCAACTATGGCATGGAGAGGGTGTGGTGTATATGTGGCCAGCCTGGCTCCAACAGTGTGGCTTTGGGCTATGATGAAGGCAGCATCATCATCAAGGTATACTGTTTTGTTGTGTTGTCTGTCTGGTGCTGGTGTTTTTAACAATAGCAAATGTTAAAAACCACAGTATAGAGCCTCTACTCATTGGGGCCCAAAAGACTGTCATAGACAGCCACTGACTTGGAAAATAATGTCAGTAATCTGTTTTTAACAGAAAATTTAACGTTAACATTCGATTTTAAACTGTAAAAAGAGCAATTCAGGTTGTTAATACCCACAAATCCCCAGAGAAAATAGAGGGCATGACCTCTTTATCCCCAACGGCAGCTATGTGCAGCCAAATAATATGGCGTCAGTTGGAGTGTATGATATGAGCAGATTGCATTGTGTAAGCTGAAGGAATATTTGCTGACCTGTGTTATTAAAAAGGTGCCCCTCCTTTAACCACCGGTTCCCTATCATTACATTCCTCTATAATACCGTTTTCTCTTCCTTTTTCTCATATCTGGCGCCTCATCTCTCGTCTTCCTGTCTCTCTCAGCTGGGTCGGGAGGAGCCCGCCAT
Source organism: Seriola aureovittata (assembly GCF_021018895.1). Taxonomy (NCBI): domain Eukaryota; kingdom Metazoa; phylum Chordata; class Actinopteri; order Carangiformes; family Carangidae; genus Seriola; species Seriola aureovittata. The sequence continues at coordinate 5,395,625 of NC_079367.1, read as the reverse complement.
GTCCATGGACTCTAGTGGGAAGGTCATGTGGGCTCGCCATTCCGAAGTCCAGCAGGCCAACCTGAAGGCCATGGGAGAGGCTGAGATGAGGGATGGAGAGAGGCTGGCGCTGGGTGTCAAAGACATGGGCAGCTGTGAGATCTACCCCCAGACCATCCAGCACAGCCCCAACGGGAGGTGAGACACCGCGCTGTGGGTCTGTGTTGAGTTGCCCCTGAGAGCACTTTTACCCATGCTTACTCAATGCCAGAGAAAGGAAACAATAATTAATGAAAACATTATCGTCTGATTGGATGATTATTAGAAGATGTTTAATTGACAGCCTTCCAAAAAATGTAATATTCCACTGCTCAGTTTTGTAAATTACTAAAACTACTCCTTTGACATTGGCTTTAGTTTTACAAGTGAAATTGATTGTGTGCAAAGGTTTTTATTTGACACCTTTGATCATTTTCCTAAATCCATTTGCACACAACTGGTTATGAGCACATGACTAAAGTCCAAATGAAACCTGGACTGTACAGTAGGTATGTTTCTATCCCAGGACACGGGTTAGTGCAGGTAGAAGGTGTGCAGAATTGTGTGTATCATCCTTGTTTGAGATTTCAATATAATTTTATATCCATATATGTGTGCATGTTGTGTCTTTGTGTATCTGCAGGTTTGTAGTGGTGTGTGGAGATGGCGAGTACATCATCTACACGGCCATGGCCCTGAGGAACAAGAGCTTTGGCTCAGCTCAGGAGTTCGTCTGGGCACATGACTCCTCACAGTAAGTCTTTACACACCTTAAAGAAACACTTTGACATTTATTTGCTTTCTAGGGAAGCACCAGATGAGAAGATTGACACTACTCTCATGTTTGTATGGTTGGTATGGTAACGTATGAACCTACAGCCAGCAGGCAATTAGCTCAGCTAGCTTAGGTTAGAATAAATACTGGAACCTGGAGGAAAGAGTTAGCCTAGCTCTGTCCAGTGTTCAAAGAAATGCCCACCAGCTACCCTGTTTGTCAAGTAATCAAACAAATGACATAATGTGTTAAGTATAAAGTTTTAGAGATGCTGGTAGTTGTGTTTTTGGGAGAGAGCTAACCTAGCTATTTCCCCCCACTTCCAGTCTTTGTGCTATGCTAAGCTAACTGAGCTAATTGCCTGCTGACTGTAGCTTCATATTTACTGTGCACACATGAAAGTGGTATTGATTTGTATGTCTCAAAAAGTCAAATTATTCCTTTTACAATATATGTTACAAGTATAATTAACTCAGCATTATATTTAACCGTGTACATTATATTTACAGGTATGCCATAAGGGAAGGCAACAGTATGGTCAAAATCTTTAAGAACTTCAAAGAGAAGAAGGTTTTTAAACCTGACTTTGGGGCTGAAGGTGAGTTTGATTTCCCATTCAATTTGTTGATCTGACAGACATCTGTGTGTGTGTGTGTGTGTATGTGTGTGTACAATGTGTTTGTGTGTAATGCTGTCCCACAGGTATCTTTGCCGGCTTCTTACTGGGAGTGAGGTCAAACAGCGGCCTAGCTTTCTACGACTGGGAGAGTGCCGAACTAGTCCGCCGCATTGAGATCCAACCAAAACATGTGAGTCACACTCCCATGGCTTTAACCATTCCCGTTACTCTGGCTATTGCTTCTTATAATCTTCCTCTTGTCTTTAGATCTTCTGGTCTGACTCTGGAGAGCTGGTGTGTATCGCTACAGATGAGTCTTTCTTTGTGCTGCGTTATCTGCCAGAGAAAGTGTCAGCAGCTCAGGAATCCAAGCAAGACATGTCTGAGGATGGCATAGAGGACGCCTTCGAGGTCAGAGACGCATGTAGTATATTTTAAGAAATACACTAGGATACAATTCATTTTTGCAGAATGTAATCTTTAAAAACACAGAAGAAAGTGTCTACTAGCTGCTGCATGCTCATGCCTTTGCCAGCATTTGGTGTTTTCTTGTTTGAAATTTGACTTTCTGGAGAATGCAGATAGTCTGTAGAGGAATTATGCTGGAGGTTTTTTTTTTTAAGGTCTTTCTTTGTCGTTCTTGTTTTTTTCTTGCTGACTAGGTGCTGGGGGAGGTGCCGGAGGTGGTGAAGACAGGCGTATGGGTGGGAGACTGCTTCATCTACACCAGCTCTGTTAACAGACTCAACTACTATGTTGGGGGAGAGATCATCACCATTGCTCACATGGACAGGCGAGATGCATTAATAAATGTAAAATTAGCAAAGATGCACTGGCAAACCCGTCATGGTTTATTCATGGCGTATGGCAGCAGCACAAAACAAATGTGCCTCAGCCATCATCAGCATTACAGCCGAGTCCTTGGCGTGCAGAGAAAATCTACTCTCTGACTATGAATCTGCTTGCTGTCTCATGGCGTCCAGCATTCTCATACCATAAAATATGCTCAGACGGGTTCCTTAAAACTGGTCTTTCTCTGGTGTAGGACTATGTATCTGCTGGGCTATATCCCCAAGGATGACCGTCTCTACCTTGGAGACAAGGAGCTGAACATCATCAGCTACTCCCTGCTGCTTTCTGTGCTGGAGTACCAGACAGCCGTCATGAGAAGGGACTTTAGCACAGCCGACAAAGTTCTACCCACAATCCCCAAGGAGCAAAGGACCAGGGTTGCCAACTTCTTGGAGAAACAGGTACAGTATGTCCGTCTTCCAACTTTTGCACTTAGAAGTCCACGTCCGTTTCTCTCTGCTTGAGAAGACAATAAATTCAGGGTTTGGTGCATAAATTACAGAACATCAGGCAGCCAGATGGAGTAAAACCTCCTGGCAGAATTTTTGCGTGTTTATTTTAAAATATATTTATGCAGGGGATGGTTTTGCTTCTCACGCACTCTTACTACTTCACTTTTTCACATATCTAACCTTCCCACTGTCGGCCACTGTGCTTTACAGAGCAGAATAAATAAAATAAAAATACTTATGTATATAGTGTGTTTTCTTGTGTTGTGTAGGGCTTCAGACAGCAGGCCCTGGCTGTGTCTACAGACCCAGAACACAAGTTTGAACTTGCTCTGCAGCTGGGAGAGCTCAAGATGGCCTACCAACTGGCCTTGGAGGCAGAGGTCAGTGCAAACATCAACATGCTCAAATTCTAAGGTTTACCATATTTACTAGTGAAGTATGTTATCATGCAAGAAGTACAGCTGAGTCTGATGGGGATGGCATCAGTTGTTCTGTGAAAAACATGAAACACCAAAGTCACACTGCTGCAGGGATGAAGTGTTTTTGTAGGTCAACCTTGAAGTTAGCCTCACCCTGGTTCCCTCGACAAAAAAATCAATGGGATTTTTCGATTGACTTTTGGATTACTGCAGAAAATAAACTCTGTGACAAAAAAAAGTTTGATACCGACACGTTTTGCTCCGCAGGATAATCTTCACAAATGAACCACTTTTATGATTTTTTAAAGCCTAATACAATCGCCAGAAGTAAAAAGCCAATTAAGTCTATAAACGAGCTAGACCGCATTCGCATGACTTCAATGTCACCACCGCTAAACTTCAACTTGAAGTTTGATTTAGTGCTTTCCTAGCACCCAGCCTTTTTAAGAGATGTAAAAGCTTAAAGAAATCATGACTGGGGTATTTACTGGTGTATTTTATGTTGTAGAATAAATCATGAAAATGTCTTGAGCTTGTGTTAGTTAACTTGACCTTATTTCAGCCGTCTAACCAAAAGCCCACTCAAAAAAACCCATCCATCCAAAAGTCAGGGAATCACCAAAGTTCTTAGGGTTTACCCTCTGGGGACCAATAATGTCTTTACAGTTTTATTGCGATCCATGACCATCCCTAGAGCCCCGCTGCTAGCATGAATAACAGCTATACAAATGCAAATGTCAAGGAGATAAATATGCTCTTAATGTTAAGTGTTGTTGAGAACTGAAGAATGACACTTAAGTGCATCATCATGTTCGAGCAAATTCTTACTTAATAGCTTCACTGTTTTGTTTTCAATGACTTTCTTTCATCAGTAGCGATGTAATATGCAGGATAATGTGTATAGAATCAGTCATTCTTCCTCTACAAGTCTGACAGGGTGAGTCACAACCCTGGCATCTCATACTGAGTAACTGCTTCACAGTGTATTGTTGTGTTGTGATAATCCTCTCTTCTGTCTCTTTGGCACTTTGACATGTGGGGGCTCCAGTCAGAGCAGAAATGGAAGCAGCTGGCAGAGCTTGCTACTACAAAGTGCCAGTTTAGCCTGGCCCAGGAGTGTCTGCACCAAGCTCAGGATTATGGGGGATTATTGCTGCTGGCCACTGCCTCAGGCAACACAGACATGGTGGGCAAACTAGCCGAAGGGGCAGAGAAGGATGGGAAGACCAATGTGGCCTTCCTCACCTACTTCATGCAAGGAAGGCGAGTATCTGAGGAGTGGACGGGGAGAGGAGCTGTTTGAACTTGTTTATATTTTATTTATTTTTTGTCATCGCTATTTTTGTGTGTTTGTCCAGATTGGACAAATGTCTGGACCTTCTCATCAAAACAGATCGGTTGCCAGAGGCTGCATTCCTGGCAAGAACATATCTGCCCAGCCATGTGTCAAGGTACTGGCTGTGTCTGTGTACATACATGAATCATATATCTGAATCCGTTCTGGAGAAATTCTATATGTTCGTACCACTAATAAATACCTGTGTTTGTTTCCCAGAGCATAAAACTTTTAAAAGCTCAAAAAAAATGATGCAGTTCCTGAAACCTTTGACAATGGGAATACCCATCTCTCTGTGTGTATTTACATTATGCATCACTGGTGAGCGGTATACACTTCTCCTCCTCCAGGGTGGTTAAGCTGTGGAAGGAGAGTCTGTCCAAGGTCAACCAGAAGGCAGCAGATGCTTTGGCTGACCCCATCCAGTACAGCAACCTGTTCCCTGGCCTCCAGCAAGCCCTGCAGGCTGAGCAGTACCTGAAGGAGACTCATGTCAGGGTCAGACCTGCCGCAGAATACCCACTCATCATGGTCAGTGGACGTCAGAGGAACTGTAAAACTTTCACATCAAGGACTGTACTGCTATAAAAATGCAGCTGGAGTTAGCATGCTAACCTACTAGCCTCGGTCAAGTCAGCCTGTTTTTATCATTTTCCGATAGCGAGTCACTGTAGCCGCCAGTCTGCCAACAAGAAGCGCTTCTCGGGGGGGGGGGGGGGGGTGTATTATAACCTCTTGTAAATGTAACGATGACTGAAGCTCTTGGCAAACGACCATCACCACCACCAGGTCCCAGCAAGAAACCACTTTCAGTAGCAGAGACTATTACATATAGCCCCTTTTTAAAGCACCGATCAAATATCAAATACCTGTTTGAGATCATCATCAGATATTTGTCCTGTTCCTCTGCTTTTCAGCCAAATGAGGAGCGCAACGTTCTGGAGGAATCTGCACGTTTTGCGTCAGAAGAAGAGGTCAGTGAGCCAGAGGTGAGGACCAGAATCTGCATCTCCACACAGCCCCTTTCAGACATGCGCCTCTTTACATAAATGTGATGGCAAGTTTGAATGTCAGTCGTATGTCAGAAGTCAATTTTTCATAAGCCACAACAGTAATCTTACTTAGTCTGGCCTAATTCTGAAAAGTCTGAATTGAATGTTGTCAGATTAACATAACAGCTGCAGCAGGGCAAGGTAAAATACACAGAGAGCGACTGTACATACATCAAGTTCCACATCCTAAGAGTACTGTATGCACAAAGAAAACAAAACCAGCTCAGGACAACATTAAAAACTATGTCAGATCCGTCAATGACAGTGATTCCCCCTCTCTTTAACCCCTATATTTATAACTTTCATCCCTGCCAACGGCATGACATTTCCAAACACTATACATGCAGCAAGAGCAACTTAACGCCCTGAGGTGCTCTGAGCAGCGCCACTGCTCCCTCTTGTGCCCCAGGTGCCAAATATGGCACAAGCATCGTTTCTTTTCTATAAATAATGTCATGTTTGAATAAGGTCACAAAGAGTTTAACATAAGACACTTTTGTCTGAATGACCATGAGACATTACTTTGACAGATAAAGACTGGAACGTAATGTATTAATTCATGCATAATTCATAAATATCTGTATGTGAAACAGTTGGAGGAAGATCTTATTTGATTTATTCAGTGTTTTGCCTTAAATGGAGGCTGAATCAAAATTACTTCAACCTTCAACAACAGACTTCTTTGGCCACTTGGGAGCAACAGAAAACGCTGTTAGCAATCTGTTGTCCTTTCACACACCCAGCAGATACTGAGCAACACTTGGATTCATATGGAGTTGCGTTTCTAGTCACCCAACAATACTAGACGTATATTACAGCAAATCTTTTAGTTCCAGATATTTCTTTAAAAAATAAAACAGTAAAGTGTGTCAGAAAATGAAAACAGTGAGCTGAAAGATGCTATAAACCTCCAACTGCAAAATGGGATGATAATAATCAGTGGGTTCATCATTACAAGCGACCCTTTATGTGCAAGTTGTCATAACCAGTTAATATAAAACTATTGAGTAAAGCTGCTTTAAAATGGAACGGTTATTTCTGTTTGATCTATGAACAGGAAGCAGTGGAAAGCATGGAAGAAAGCTTCATAGTAGCAGCAACAGAAGCAGCAGCAGTGGAGGAGCCCGTTCCATTACAGCAGGAGACCACTGCTGTTGTTTCAGCAGTAGAAGAAGAATCACTTCCAACAGCAGCTTCCCCTCTTCCTGTCGCCATAACTCAAGAGCATGTTGAGGTGGCTGCATTTGAACCGGAGGTGGCAGCAATAAAGGAAGACATCATCACCAAATTTGAGGAGGCTTCACTCTCTGTGGAGGAAGATGTTTTGGAGGAGTCCACCACAGAGTTTACCCCCAAAGAGCCAGAGGTGGTACAGTCCAGACCAGTGGATGATGTCAGCTCTTCGGATGAGGAGGATGTTCAGGAAACGTCTCCAGCAACAGATGCTGTTCCTGCTCCGTGTGTTTCTCAAACATGTCTTACTGAGACAATAGAAACCATCATGGCAACAGAAGAAGCACCAGGTGAGACAGTGGCAACAAAAACCATGGCAACAGAGGATGTTCTAGTTACCACTGCATTAACAGCTGATACTAACGTAAAACTGCCTGATTATGACGAGCTGGAAAAAGATGTAATGTCTTTAGATGCACCACCCATCAAAGACGCACCAGCAGCAGCAGAAGGACCTCCTGTTACTAAGGAACTCGTTTTGGAAACGGCACCATCAGCTGTAGCAGTGGAGGAGCTCATCTCCTTCGAAAACACAGACAGCTCACTGCTGGATGTGCCGGTCCAAGTCCAAGCTTTTCCAGAGTTTGTCCTTGATCCACTGCTAGACCCACTTGAAGATGCAATGCCAGTATTAAAGCCAGACCCAGCACAAGAGCCAGAACAAGAGGGACTCCCAGTAAAGCCTGAGGAGATCCTGGAGCCTCCTGTGCCTCTGCAGCCTGAGCCAGAGGTTTTACTCCCAGTAGCTCCCACAGAGAAGAACATAGCGGAGCAGGAGACGGCTCCTGAGGGAGCTGAAGACCCAGCAGAGGACCTTGACGAAGAGATGACTGAGGAGGTAAAGTTTTTAAATCTGTGGCAAACATTCCCCAATATTGGGACAAATATTAAACATAACTGTATGTATATGTAAACAAAATTAAAACACCACACCTCCTGACCTCCACCTGTGAATATTTTCTACTCCCAGGTCCTGGATGATCTGGATCTGGACAATTTTGACTTGGAAGAAATAGACACCACAGACGTCAACCTGGATGAGGATTTCTTGAGCGATTAGGAAGAGGTGGACTTTCCTGTTTTACTGTGACCAAACAACACAAAGGGCTGTAGTCCAGGACCACTATTAGACACCAGCAGATTAAAGTACTTTTGTTAAGCTTAATTAACAAGCATTTTGTTGTTGTTGTTTTTTAGTTGAGGGCTGAAGTACTCTATTTTCTCATTCTCATTTATATTTGAGATGTACCATACCATGATTCCCACAAGATTGGTGTTACTGAAGGACGAAAACCTTCAAGACATCTGGTAGAACTTCAGATTAATCTGTAGTTTGTCTTTATTTCAGCTACGGATTCGCTCAGTGTTACGTGCCTTTTCTAAATGTGGTTAAGGGGAAAGAGAAGTGAATGGGTTTAAGGAGAAATGTTTGTATGTATGTGAAATATGGGATGTGGTACATTGTAAAATTTCCAACAGAGGCTTATTTGCTTGGCTTTGTTTACACTACACATTTGAACAATTTTGCTACAATCTCTACATTTTGTGTTAAATCTATCAAAAGTAATCTTTAAATGTAAAAATCAGTTTACAGTTAAACAAAAATTAAAAAAGGTAGAATCTTCCTCATTCCTCGGTGCCACGAGCTCTACCAGCCGACTGCACATCCTCATGAAAAGTAACTAAAATGACTCAGTACCTCTTCTTCTTCCTCATACCTCATATTACACCTCTGTTGATCAGGGTGCTATCGAAGCCAGTGAGGAATTTATTTTTCTCACAAGTGCTGGACCGTTGCTAATTAGAGAATTATGTTGGATTTCTATCTGGGACAGGGCTGCCTGTGTTTTCCAAATGCCACATATTTTTTTTTTTTTATAAAGAACATATTCAAAAGTGTTGAACAAGCGAGGACTAAGACAAATCTGCTAATTGGTTCTACTCAATGTCTGTGTTACCTTTTTATTATTATACACTATGTGACATCTTATTATCCTGGTGCATGTTTCCCTCTCAAAGCCAGGATCAACACACAACTGCTGCTTTTAGTTTATCCAGTAAACTGTAATGGGACTCTGTACGTAGACTTGAAAAGTGAATTAAATACAAATCTTCTATGTTATCCAGAACTGAAGCTGTTTTACTGCAACAACACATCCAACGAGTACAAAGACCTTGCTTTGTTATGTACATTGTTTAACTTGACACTTCAGGTTTGACTCAGAGCTCCAAACACATACAGATCATCTGTCTACATGACTAAAACACAAACTTTGTGTATCGTACAAGATGTTTCACAGCTAGCTCTTCAAATCGATGGCTGTGACAGGCGTAGCTTTCCTTGTTACTCTTCAGCACACACAGTGACAGAACAGTAAATGTTGTCATGCCTTAAATATGGGGCGCAGTTTTCAGTTTGTCCTTCAGGATGTGGTTACCGGTCCTCCTTGTGAATTAATTTATGTATTTCCATGAAGGAGTGTGTCCGTCAGGCGGCAGAGCCTTCAGCAGCTGTCTGTTCATATGCCTGCAGGGCCAGCTCAATGTAGCCAGACCTCTGGGACTCCTTCTGGGCGTAGATCTGCAGGGACGAGGGTCAGAGGTCAGCAAAATGGAGAGGGAGAAAAAGGTCACCCCAATTACTTTGAAGCTGAGGCTGTGCATAAAAATGTTCCAATTAATTGTTTTAGTGCCAAAATTTAAAAAAAACGCTGCTTAGAAAGTCAACCGTGACTAAACGAGTTCTTGACTGTAGCAGGCATTCACACACCCGTGTCTCCTGCTGCTAACCTTTCACATTAAATGGCTGTCATTCTTAATGTCCCTCCCTACTGCTTCAAGGCCAAGGGGCCGTGAGCGCTAATAAGACCTGATGTGTCCTGAGTCTGGCCCCCCAGTTCTCACGCTGGAGAAAAACCCAAGCCTCTCATGCAGGAAACCTTAGATGAGCCGGCCTTGACTCGACCCCTCAAGAGCAACGCTGACTCCTGATGTGCCCTAATGCCTCGGGGACACAACTCGTATGACCTGGACAATTTCAGAATCAGATGGCAATGTTTTCTATACAGTGAATAAACGTGCAAAAAGGGGAGTCAGCAGATATTTCTGTTCAGGGTTGAGCTGTTCTCACCTTAATCAGGTCGGTGCCAGTGGCCTGCTGGCTGGCAGCTTCCTGGGCTGACTCACTGTGGGGGTGGACCATGTGGAACAGAGACACTAGACTCACAGCATCCTGGAGCCTGGAGGGGGACGGACACACCAGGGGTTTAGGTCAGAGCTCTTTGCCAGCAGGTACAGCCACGGTGGTGTGACCTGGCTCAGTTTAAACTCAGGTTAAAAACAGTCTGGCATCATTGTCACACCACAGACAAACTCACAGCTCTTTCTTCAGCGTGTCCACTATGAGCCCGTCGACCCTGCGAGCGTTGACCAGGTACCAGGCCATTCCTCCAAAGTGTCTGGTGGAGCGCAGCAGCTCGTATTTGCCGTGCTTGTCCACGTCCTCGTAGGTGGCTGCGTGTACCTGAACACGAGGAACATACAAAGGAGGAGTTTCATTACAGACTTCATGGTGATTTTCTCCTGGTTACAGACATTCAGCACAAATTTCACGGTTTAACAGACTCTATAGATTCTACAGATTTCAGTGCAGTTGCTGATCAGGTCAAAATAACAAGTCCAATGTCATCTTTACCCTGATGTATTCTGAAGAGTCTGGTTCAAATTGGACCAGACACAGGTCCAACACATCCGCATGCCGGTCCTGAGAAAACACCATCTAACACAGAGAGAGAGAGAGAGAGAGAGAAGTATGACTGAAGCCCCAAGACACTCACTGAACACACACACACGTGCTTTCACTTATATATTCTGCCTGATTAGACCTTTTCTCTGTGTGGACTGTGTGGGTGTTCACAGACCTCACACCTTTGCCCCCCCCCGTCACGGAGGACGGCTTATACCTCCATCATTAAATTGTATTATATGCAATATTCTGGTTAGATCTTTGTGTTTGAAAATATCCCAACCTGGTCCCGGTCAGAAAAATGCATTAGCTCTTGCAATAATAATAATAATAATAATAATAAAGAGCATTATTTATAGAGCACCATTCATACAAGAGATGTAGCTCAAAGTGCTTTACAATAAAAAAAATCTTATAGTACAATAAAATAAAGGGCAAAAAAAATCCAGTATGAATAGTAAAATATGAGAGAATTAATTAAAATCCAAGTTATCTCTTAGTACTAGACATACTATGGCATGTAAACACCTTATCTACATGTATGGTCGTTGCCTACGGTGCGCGCCGCTGCAGCATCTTGTCTCACATATGGTAAACAGACTGCATTTATATATATAGCACTCTTCTAGTCTTATCGAGCACTCAAAGAGCTTTACAATGGAAGCCAGATTCACCCATTCACACCAACACATTCATACAGTTCTTTCCCTACACATATAGCGTGTTACTACCATACACGCACAGTCACATAAGGAGTAGTTCCAGGGACACTTGGAAGAGCTCCCATACTATCTCGTAGTAGTGCTATGGTAGTAAGTGTAAAGATGATCTACATCTTCAATCTGATGTTAGTAATATGTCTATGCTAGAATATAAATACATCTCAGCTATACTGGTGATGATGCTGATAATCTTCACTACTTGCGGATGTTGTTTTCACCTGTATTTCACCTCTATTCATTCAGAGCAGTGAGTCTATCCATGGGTTTCCATCCAAATGTAAATTCTAACAAAACATTGAAAAATTCTGCAAAGAAAATGCAAATTAATGCAGGTTTCCATCAACTGCTATTATGTGAATATTAGGAGCAGATTTGTCCAGATAAACAGCTGGTGGTTCTAATTCCCCAGTCCGGTGACGTCAGTTGCGTTCCTTTTCGACTTTGCCTGTCTTGATGGTCAACATGACCAGCTGGTGACTGCAGGCGTGGAGAATAAAAAAGACCGCCATCAAGTCAGACACATTCTGCTCCTCGTAGCGTGAGTGAGCTCATGACAACATCTCACAGCGTGTACAGCTGTTCTGTGGTTGTTTTTAATTTAAAAAATATGAGCGTTACCCTCAATATGTCGGACTGTTATGCAAAACAGAATAGTAACAAAAGAAAGAAAGGCCACCATGTTGCCAGGAGGGTGAAAATAAAATCTTAAGGATAAATATATGACCTACAAGAGCCTTTTACGATAACAAACTAAGTTGTTATCACAGCTTTCTTGCTGCTTAAAACTATAGTGTTGGTGCCCATTTGGACAAAATGAGATGCAAGAAGAAGATCAGATAAACTGCTTCAGGAGAAATAATCACAGGTAATAACTGATCAGAGGTTTTTAATAAGAATATACCAGAAGTCATGAGTGTCAGCTGGAGGAGAACAACTGCAGTGTCTGACTCATTAAACTGCAACCACTTTACTCCTGCAAGTTTGTGATTTCATGTAAAAATGTTGACGTTCTGCAGCGCCAGCAAAAGTTGGACGAAACTTTTCTAACCAGCATGCATTGTTTTAAGTCCAGCATGGACCATCTTAAGTCAGAATTGCACAGAGCGCAGCCTTAACAAATGAGCCCATTAAACATATTGCAAAAGAGCAGGACACTGCAACAAGATGACCTAATTAAAAGTAGAAAACATGATGGTAATATGGCATTTATGTTGGTTTCATGTATTAATTTAAGGAACATTAACAGTGTCATTATTGCTCCACACAGATCTGATGTTTTCTCCCACTCTTTTCAGTCTCTTCAGTGGAAGCTTGCATTCACATTTTGACTTTATCAATACACCAACGTTTCCTCCTGACCGAGCGTAAAAACTTTCTTTGTTATATTTCGGGACTTTTTTTTGTTTTTAAATCGTCTGTCTTTCCGCTCGGGATTTCAATTTGCAAATTGAGAACGCACATAAAAAGTGGTGGAAGGAAACCGACCTGTTGAGGTTGGCGAGGAAGGTGACGTCAAAGCAAGAAACATAACAGGTGTTGTTAATCACACTAATGAGAGCTCTGTTTAATTTAAGTGTCATATCAGTGATCCAGCAGAAACCAACGCCCTGTAATTGGCTGACATAAATATAATTCAGTCATAATGAATGTTAATACACTTATGCTTTTCCTGCTATGACATATCAAACAGCTCATAGCTAAAAAAACATGTAGCCTTTTTCACTTTCACGTCACAGCAGGAAAATAATGAGCATTACCAGCAACATTAACAATGACTGACTTTCATTTAGCTGCCTCAGTTTCAGGATGCAGGTAAAGTGTCTGCTGGCTCACTGTCAGACCTGAACAGAACAGTCTGCTGTGAAATAACCTTATAGCCGGATTTTATAGCAGGAAACAGACATAAGCTGATACTGTTTCAGTAATTTAGCTGGCAGGGAGTAATAAGAGCCCTTCCTCACCTTGAGGTTCTCTTCCTTGAAGATGAGGGGCGCTGTCAGCTTGCGTCCATCCTTGGGAAAGTAGACCTGAATGAGCCGGTCTCTCTCTTCCCAGTTCGCCTTCCTGAGAGTCCCGTTAGGCTCCCGTACAACAATGAACCTCTCCTGAAAACATACACCACATGTAATGTGTAAAGATGAGGGGCAGAGTAATGTAATTGTAACACAATTTAAAATGCTAGAGCATTCATGCAATAAAAAGTTGCACTGTCTCATTAACTGTGCTGTGTATGAAGATATCACCCATCTTACCCCAAGTTACACACGTGCACACAAAACAAAAGCAACCTGTGTGTACCCTGTGTGGGATGTTGTAGGTGATGTCTGTGAAGGCGTATTTAGCTGTGTCCATGCCATCCAGGATCTTATCCTCAGACAGCACATCGTCAATGGGCTTCCTCTCTGGCAGGACGGGCGGCATCTGCAGCAGCTTCTTCGCCTGCTCTCTGGCCTCCTCGACCGCCTGGAAACACACACACACAAGCGGACACACGTAAGCGGATGACACAAGAATTACTGTGACATGTGTACATGATTGAGAGAGGATATTGTGGTTTATTAAAACGGTACCTGCTCCAGTTGCTCATCAGTCATGAGTTTATATGTGGGCGGCTTCAGCTCCTGTTTAATGGGCTGGAACACTTTCTGCAGGTCCACGCCTGTTATCCTGGAGAGGACATCCTGCACAGCTGGGTCTGTGAACTGGGGCTTTGCATGGTCTGAGACAGCTGTGGAGAAAATTACACTCGTTAAAGGTTTGTGCAAACTACACACTCAGAAATGTTTACAACCGATGATACCAGTCTAGCTAATTTAAAACAAGCTAACATTGTTTCCTGTTAGAACAACTCTGTAAGGTCAAGACTTGGACTGGAATGGGTTACATTTACAAGAAACCTGTGCTGCACCAACCAAACTCCTCACAAATATTGCCATATTTAGCTGTAGCTGTCTTCTTTGTCAACGAAAAGCTTCAGTAACAGCAGATAAAACATAACATACAGTTTATACCGCTCTGCTCTTCAATACGGCAGGCATCCAAAGCTAAACAATAACTCGTGCGATTAAAACCTTGAATAAAAAAGACCGTAAATATTTATAAAATGGGTTAAACATTTTCTATAACGTCTGTATTTCTGCCGAAAAGCTTATTCAAGATTAAACTACTCAGATATGTGATGGGAGTTTGACATCCGCCGGGCGAGTATGGAGGCTAGCGAAACATGCTGCAAGGTCAGTGTTATAGTTAGGAAAGAAATTCAAATAAAATGACATTCACAGCTTTAAAACATACCGTTGTCTTGTGTCCCACTACACAGCGTCCTCACGTTACACCTGACCAATATTTGTTTGCTTTTCTGGACATTTTTCACCCGGGAGTAGCTCCGGAACACGCACCGTGCCGTACCGAGCGCCGCCATGTTTGTTATTACCTCATCAAGGCGACCTGACCTTTCACCTCACAGTGGAACAGCTACGCGGTCATGGGATATGTAGTGTGTTTTTTCGTGCGTGCAGCCTCAACCTTTCATTTGTTTATTTTACTTTCCCACGGCTTCTCACGGGCCATTTTATCTGCAGTGCATTAGACCAAACAAGTTTTTTAACAGGCTGCTGCTCTGCACTTCTATCTGTGGCTCTTTTTATAAGCGAAGGTCCTTTTTCAACATGAGACAAACAAACATTTTATGTGATAAATATAAAAAAAAATGTTAAAAAGTTCACACAGAGATTCATATCACCAAAAAAGAAAACAAATAATAACTGTGAAGTAATAATAAAAATATGTAAAAGAAAAACAAAACATTATTTGACCTTTAACATTAATTGTTTAAAATGTGATTGTGTTTTGAACCAGATTCCTATAGTTCCTATCATGGAATAATGAAATATATTTATTGAAATAATAATGTAGTAATAATGATATTAAATCTTATTTAAAGAAATAAAAGAAATATAAAAGAAAATTTCAATTGAAATGCTACTTTGATCACCAGGTGGCAATATACTACCATTTATATTGGAAACATGTAACGTCTGTGCTACAAGACGATCCTGTAGTGAAGTATATTGCTCTCTGTGAGGATAGTGAGAGACATAATCCCCATTTAAACATATTTGTATGTTTGTATTAAAGTCAGAGAGTCTATCTGTGATATATGGACTAACTCTGTGCAGCCGAGACACATTCCTAACTTGTCATCACAGCGTGTTCTTGAGTTGGCTGATAGCTGTATAATCTGTCTGGATGATAAGAAGTTACACGCTCTGCTTATGAAGAAAAACACATTCTACACTACATAGTACATTTTATGTCTCTCAAAACATTATCATCTGCCCACAGATTTGTTTTGAACTCTTCCCTATTTAACACTGAAAGTGTGTAGGGTGTGACAAAAACACAAACAAACAGAAAAACAAAAAGAAAACATATTTATATAATAATTAATACTCATTTATAATCTGTTCTTTCCCCAACACAACCTACTGGTGATTTTATGTAATCTAATAAATACAGGAAAATAAAATTGTCTACCTTTCGAATTATTGACTTGTATGACAAATTAAGATGACATTTTGTAATTTAAATTTAGAAAAAAAAAGAAAAAAAAGAATATATTTTCATTAGCAGAAAATTTGTAATGCATTAATTATTTCATTTTTGATTTCATAAGATTGAGAAAAATGTGTACTTTCAAATATAGGACATAAGAGAGGGTGCAAACCACCATCCATGTATTATAATTACATGAAGGTGTTTCAGCCTCAGCTCAACTCGCTGATGAAAGTGGTTTGTTTCATCTTAAAAACTGACACGATGTCTGACAGTGTTGAAAGTGAAACAGATAAAACTGTCAACCTCTTGCTGCAGTGAGTTATGCAGTTAAAAAGGTTGTGGAACGGTAGAGATACTTTTTTTTTTAAATATATATATAAATTTGCACTTAACAAAGCTTAAACACTGTGTTCAACATTGATACATAAAAACTGAACCACGACTGTCTTTGTTTCATAGTCACGTCCAATCCAGGTGTTCACCAGCTCACAGGAAGTGTTTGTCTTAGACTTTGCTCCTATAGCAGGTTTTTCAAATTAATACCAAGAGGTTCCTATCTTTTTTCTTTTTTTTTTTTTAAAAAGGGATGCTTCCAAATTAAAAGATATTTGTTTTTAACATAGTTCATGTTAACATTAACATTAACATTAAATTACTAGATTTAAATAAAGCTACTGCAAATTCAAACAGAGATTGAATTTGTATTTTCATTTATTACAGTGCTGGTACTGTATATGTACATGTATCATCACTTTAATAACAACACACCCGGAGTTGGTGGAATTTTGTTTTTGTTTTTGGATTTTTTCAGTTTAGATTTATATAACTACAATTATTGGTATAAACTATGTCGACCTTGAGGTGAGATTGTTTTGTGAACCAGTTATCACCTTTTGATACAGACATTTTCCGATGTATAAACACTAGAAAAACATCCTCTTCTAGTACGAGTAAACACTTAAATAAGGTGTTATTAATAATACAAAAAGGCACTTCTGATCAGTCATCAAGTTCCATATAAAGGACCAAAGTGTCACCCTGACTTTTAACCATTTCAATGTGAGCCAATCCTTCCAATGATTAAAGCATCGTTCTATATTTTTATGCTCGACAACTCCCTCCGTCTCTAAACACTTTCTGACTTCCCTCTGTAGCTCAGATCCGAAGCCTGTTCACTTCTACTGATGATGTAAATCTTTAAAAACAGGTAAAGAATATATATATATTTTAGCAAATTAATAGCAAATTAATCTCCCCAAAACAGCTGGGCACTGCAGTTCTGTAGCAAATCTTTCTCAAACAGGATTAAATAGTGTATTTATTTGACTGACTAGTTTCAGTCAATAGTATATGTGGGAAGAAACTGCACTGTCCATGTTCATTGTAAATGATGAAACAGTGCAACAGTGTGACTCACTGTTGTATTTTTAATAGGTTTTAGACAATGAAGCTCTATGACACAGAGGAATAAACCTCCACAGGTTTATTTTATCGTAAAGATCAATTTATTGTTTTGGTATTTAAAGGGTTTTGAAAGAGAAAAACATGATAAACAGAATATCAGCTGACTTATTCTTTAAGGTTCAATACAAAAAGTTCACATGAAGATGAACATTTAAAGGAAGATTTACTTAAAACTGAGCTTCATCCATTTTTGAGAAGAACATAAACTTTTCACATTATAGATCGTCATTGTGTGTGTGTGTGTGGGGGGGGGGGGGTATGAGATCATATGATGTCATCTCTCTCTCTCTCTCTGTCTGGCTCTGTCTGTCTCCCTCAACACACACATGCACAAAGTACAGTAGTCACAAGCCCCCAACATGCCACAATCCACAAACCCAAGAGGCAGCAGCCACTGTGCCCTACACCCCCCCCACCCCCCCACCCCCCCCCCCCCCCACCCCCACCACCACCATCACCACCACACAACCCTAGAGATCATTAATAAAACCTCATGTGCCACGCACAGACCCTTCCTCCTGGATCTTGTTTCCCCTCTTCCCCTCCTCCCATCCTCCCCTCCTCCGGGCCCTGACTCCCCCACTAATCTGCAGCAGGATTTAGATATTAAGGGGACAGATGGAGGTGTGGCTCGGTCAGTAATGAGGTGAGCAGTGGCAGCGAGTCCGGAGGCCCAGACACCGGCGAAACGACGTGTGGATTGAGCTGTAAGAGGCCCCTACACAACCAGATGCACACAGCTGTCACACTGCTGACAGAAAGTATTCCTGCGACCCCAGCCCACTGCCAGAGAGAGAGAGAGAGAGAGAGAGAGAGGAAGTGTCTCTGCTGTATCTATCTATCTATCTGTCTGTCTGCCTGTCTGTCTGTCTGTCCGTCTGTCTGTCTGTCTGTCTGTCTGCGCTGACATTTGTGCAGGAAGGGGGAGCGCGACCCTTTAAGTGATCCTGAAGTGGCCCTTAGCTTCAGCTTCCAGGTATGAAATGTGAAATGCTCGCAGCTGAATTGGAATTTCCGTTCACCTCCTGAACTGAGATTGAATTGACCCTGAAAGTCGGCGCAGCGCCGTGGATCCACATGCACACACACGTGCACACGCTGCATAAAAAAGAAAAAAAGGTTACTTACTCCATACTCGATTTACTTAATGTCATATTCAGACAGAAAAATAATACATTTTCTTCTGAATTACGAGACATAAAGCCAACTTGTATTGCAGCTCCAGGTGTTTTATTGTCAGATTTTTCAGCATTTGTGAAGCAGGGTTGGTAAAATAAGACAAATCCAGTATGAAAAAAATAAAGCTGTAATGGTTTGACTCCTGAATCATGGAAGTTTGCAAAAAATAAAACAAGATCTTTAAGTCCGAATGATTTCTGAGAGTCGGTTTCAGTTAAATTGCAAACTATAAGAGTAACTATCAAAGTAAGATATTTTACCTGTTGCTCCACCACATTTGTTTGACAGCTAATAATAGTCCAATAATTTAATATATAATACATTAAGATAAACCTCCCCAAAAGATCATAAGGAGTATTTTTACTTTTTACATTTTAAGCACATTTAAGTATAACTTTGGATGCTGGATCTTTGCTTGTAGTGGAGTATTTCTTACATCATGGTATTGCTGCTTTAACTTAAGTAAATAATAAGAGTACTTCTTCCACCGCTGCTCCTCCAACAGTCAATAGGTTGAGTGTAAGAGTGTGTGTCAGCGTGACTGGGAGCAGCAGGAAGCTGAGAGGTGAAACCTGAGTGTAGAAGAGGGGCTGGATGGAGGTGGAGGGGTTCAGGAGGGGAAAAGGGGGTTGCAGGGGGTGTAAAGGGTGGTGGGCCGGTAGGTTGAGCGGTTGTGGTGGTGGTGGTAGAGGGGGCACTCTGGGAATGACTCGCCACATATGTTTATTTAGCTTTCTGCACGGTGGACGGAGAACGGGTTCAGAGCAGGGTGAAACGGAAAGTGTGTGAGTGTGTGTGTGTGTGTGTGTGTGTGTGTGTGTGTGTGTGTGTGTGTGTGGGGAGAGAAAATGTGAAGAGGATGTCTATCCTCAAACAACTGCAGCGTCAAATACACAGGGCTTTAAATGGGAGACGATGGAACGTATAACTTCATCCGAAGTCACTGTGAATTTGGCACATTTCTGATTATGGGATTTTTGAAGAGATGGAAAATGTAAGTGACATTTTAAGTGGTGTGCAAATAGGACGCAGAGCAGTTCACTTCAATACTGACTGTTTATTATACTCTTGTTATATTGACATTTGCTTTAAGTCTTGATTGTTCAGTCCTCACTGCTGCATGTGTAGAAATATGTGTGTGTGTGTGTGTGTGTGTGTGTGTGTGTGTGTGTGAGCACGCGCGCACACCTGTGTGTGAGCTGTTATGGCTTGAGAGCGGGTACTCAAGGCCAGTCTTACTCTCCTCCCAGCCTTTGAAGAGGAATGAGGATGGGAGAGAGGGCAGATAGAAGGCCAGAGGAGACGCAGTGATAGGAGAAGTGAGGGAGTGAGGGAGGGGGGGGGGGGGGGGGGGAGGGAGGGAGGGAGGGAGGGGGGCAGAGGGCACAGTGACATTACCTCCAATGACCTCTACTCTGAAACTTACTTTATAATCCAGAGAGAGAATCTCAAATATACAGAAAGTGAAAACCAAAACAAAAAAATCAGCCAGTTACTGTTAAAACAACATTTTACTGTAATCTACCAAACCTCCTTCAACATTTTAAAGAAAACCAAGTGCTTCTCTCTGAATTTTAGCAACATTACACCACTAAGAGATTTGTTTAATTCCACCTTGTGGCAGGATGCAGTTACAGTACTCAATTCCTGAATGAGGAGAGAATGCGCTGGGCTTGATTTGAAACCGACGGCAGAGGAAGAGACAGGAAATGAGGGAAGAGGCAAGAGACGGGTGTGACAACAAAGGCCCCCTGCTGGAACCAGACTGGGGATGTTGTGGTCATATGGTTTGTGTCTTAACCACGAGGCCACCAGGACACTTTAAGGGGAATAATCTCAACCAGTTGACTAAATGTTTCTCTTCTCTTTTATGACGGAGCTTCTGACTTTGACATGTAGTAACATTTGATGCCGATAAAGAGAGAATAAAAGGAATCACAGAGAGTGTAGACACGGGAATGATGTGTGTGTGGATTTGCGTGTGTGGATTTGCGTGTGTGTGTGTGTGTGTGTTAGTGTGTGTGTGTGTTTGAGAGGGGGGGCAGTGTGGAGGGTCAAAGTCAGGGAGTGCAGGAGGTATGAATGCCTGTGGCAGCAGAGTTCACCCTCACCTAGTGACCTTCACTGACCTCCATCCATCTGTTTATATTCACTGATTCTTGCCTCCCAGAAAACGCACACACACACACACACACACACACACACTGATTTGAACAAGCAGGTGGCATTTAAAGGATTTCTCATTGACTTATAACTCTTCTTTCATATTTGCGTTAAGCTATATTTCTGATATGAACTAAATAAATTACATCAAGTAACGTTTGGCCTTCATTACTTCATTACATGGGTAATAATAAAGATACATAGAGGAAAATATGAATATATTCTGCGCCTTTAGCTGGATACATCAGCTTTTTTAATGCTCAGACAGCTTGAGAGTGACCGACTGACAGTTGATCAATTTAACATCGTACCTACCAAGTTCATTACTGAGAGGCGGTAACGCAGTCAGTGCGAGACAGGATTTAAATAAACCTGCAGTTAGTCAGACAGGTCAAATTTGAACTTTGCCAATGTGCATGAAAGCAGTTTTGTTCAATGAGAGATTCTTAGGACTGATGATTTTCAGTTTTACTTACATTCGGTTTTACCTCCACATAAAATGGCCGAACTGTCGGCCTGTTTAAACCCGTCTGATCGTCTGACCGCTTGTTTTTCTGCCTTTTTCTGTAGTAATGTTTCTCAGTCATTACTTTTGTGTGAGTACAGTTTTATGGCAGGCGACAGAAAAAACGTCCAAAACTCCAAAAACAGGACCCGAGCTGTTATAAACTGTAATTAGTACAGGTAAGAAATTCAAACACACACACACACACACACACACACACACACACACACACACACACACACACACACGTCTTGTTACAAACATAAAAACATGCAGATGCTCACACTAACCTGACTTCAGCCTCACCTTCCTCCCCCATGACCCCCTGCCAGGCACAAGCTGAAAGACAAACCAGTGCAGGCCCACACACACCTCCGCTGCATTTGTTTCCAACTAAGCCCCCGGCCTGGCCGGGTTTACAGGGTTTACATGCAACGCGAGAAGCAGCACACACTCCTGTACCCCTCCCCACACACACGCACGCACGCACTCACACACACACACACACACACACACACACACACACACACACACACACACACACACACACACACACACACACACACACACACACACACACACCTCTTCCACTCTCACTTTGTTATTTTTATAATTCAGTGTTGGGGTGGGTAAGAGATGGGGTGACAGGGGGAGCGTGGCACTGATAAGGGAGCTAATACCCAGCTTTTTAAAAGGTCAAAGGTCACCTCTGTTCGACTGGCTGTGGTTGGGCTGGTGTGTGTGTGTGTGTGTGTGTGTGTGTGAGGGGGAGGTGGGATTTGTGAAATCAGTGGACGGACAAATTTTTTCTTAACAATTTCATATTTTACATTCAAGCAAAAAGCTGCAGAGGGAAAATGGTTTTCCTCGGTGACAGTGAGTGTAATCAGTGTCCCAGAGGAACAGGAAATCCAGTGGGATCAGTCTTCTGATCTGCCCCTGCACTCAGACAACACACACACACACACACACTCACTTGTTGCCACTAAATCAGCCTGTTGATTGAGACGGCCTCTAATTTTAGCCGCAGACCCCCAGCTCCCGACCAGCAGCCCTTTGCATCCCAGGTCCGGTTGGGAATAGGCGGAAGAAGAGGTGATTTATAACTGTCATGTCTGTCACGGCAGAGTCGCGCACGAGAGGGGAGGGGCAGCTGCGCTGACGCTGGGGGGGAAATGAAGTTACACGCGAGATGCTAACAGCTGTTGTTGTTGTCATCCGGGGAGGGGACTGACTGGAGAGTGTGCGTATGTTGCTGCATTTGTTACAGAGCCGACCCCTCACCCCCACCCTCAAATAGTTTTTGTTTATGATATTAGATGCTCAGATTAAAGTTAAAGTAAAATTGCAAGTTTTAGCAGCAGTGAGATTTAATTATGATGCAAATTGAGGTCATTTAAGAAGAGTGAATGAAAGCGTTTCCCGGGTGTGTTGATGTTGACAAAGGTGAAAGGGATTAGTGAAGCTGGAATGAGACAGAAAAAAGACAGAGGGAAAGACAGAGTGTTCTGGCTCCCTGACGGTGAAGCTGTACACTGTGTATCTGGCTGTAACACATGATAACACACACACACACACACACACACACACACACACACACACACACACACACACACACACACATTCACAGTAATCGTCACAGCTGGTCCGCATCAGGTCACACACTGTTGTCAGTCTTCTCCAGTGTTTCCATTTACCTGTCATTTTTTCTCCCCGTCAGTCGACCCCAGCTCCGCTTCCTACAACTACTGACAAGATCCTGCTCATTACATTTAAACCCCTTCATCGCCTGGCTCCAGATTACATCAGAACTTGAGAGGAGAGAGATTATTCTTCCTTTTTTTCTTTTTTTTTTTTTTTAGGTAAACACTTCGGTAGAACGACCTGCCCGTGAATCTCAGACTTACAAAATCGTCCTCTTTCTCTTTTACTGTAAGGCTTTCTTATCATCAAATTTTAACATAGTACATGTGTAGGTGTTCGTCTCTGCATCCATATATATACAGTTCGTTATTGATGTAGAAATCTATGTATGAATCTGTATACTGTATATGTGTATTTATATATATATTATTTTATATTATTTGATTTTTAAAAAATCACTTGTCACAACCATATGAAATTATGATGATGGTGATTATTATTATTATTATTATTATTATTATTAATGTGTGTGTGTAATGTGCTCAGATTTTTCTTAAGAGGAACCAGAGGGGCCACTAGAGGGCGTCAGGTCAGAGGGGACCATATTCACCTGATTTCCACTGATACTAATTGAGTGACTCATAGTTATTATTCAAAGACACTTCAGTGTCTTTTTTTCTTCCATGCTACAGATACTTTGATGATTAATTTGAAGATTCATGAGGTTCAAAGGTTTATCCATTTAGATTCGGCTGTGATGTGAAGTTGATGCACCGGTGTTTCCAACCTTTTTGGTTTATGACCATTTACACTGAAGTCAATCTGCTTTCTGTCATCATTGGTCGTAAGTGGACGTGACCAGTTCAACTAAAACATGATTATTCTCTTTGTTTTATCTGAAATAATTTTCAGTGTACTTGAGAAGTAAAATCAGCTGTTCATTTACAGGAAACAAGAAAAGTTTGATAAAATTGTGAAAAGATAATTGCAAGAAACAAAACTTTAAACAAGAGCAAACGTTTTAAATGTGAAAAAATGTTCATGTCATTCCTCTAGATGGAAAAGAGACATTTGGAGTAATTGTCTTCTGGATGTTTTGACTGGACGCAGTGTGAGGACGAGTGTATTTGTAGGTTTTCTACATGAGAATAATAAATGTTTAATCTTCACCGTGTAGCAGAGTCTAGATGTTTAAATGTAACGTCACAAGACATTTCACACTCTATCACTTTTTGCTCCACATTAAACATCTTACATCACTCATGTACACTCTCTCTCTCACTCACTCTCACACACACACACACACACACACACACACACACACGTTCATGTGCACACCCAGACACACTACACCTATATATTATATTGCATGTCAGTGCCGTGTACAAGGGTTTAATCTTAATTAGCAGCCAACATTAGAGATGTTTGGACGTGTCTGTCAGCACCAATCACTTAGAGCCGAGCTGGTTTCGAACCAATCAGCTGCAGTTAACCTTGTTCCTTTGATGATTACCAAGTTAGCACCTGTTCAGTCTGCCACAGGTAAACTCCTGTTTGGTCGGCATATGGCAGGAAGCGACAGGCGCCTGGAGAAAACGTCGCAGGATGATGCTGCAGGATCGTTAATTCAAATCATTTGGTTAGATGGACGTCAGTGCACAGTGTGCATGCACTGGATCATGCATGTGGGTGTGTGTGTGTGTGTGTGTGTGTGTGTGTGTGTGTGTGTGTGTGTGTGTCCATCTGTGTGAGTGACCTCAGTCTGTCCACCATACTGTATCTCCAGCCCTTCAGACTGTATCCATCCCCATGTGAGTGGGAGGCTCCGGGCGTTTGATGTGTCTGACAGTCACCTCCTCTCTATCTCTGGTCCGGTGGGCCAGCCCGGTTGAGATGACCGCAGCGGCAAAGGGGCAGCTGCCAAACCCTCAGTCACATGACCCGGGTCACGTGACCCGGTGGGGGCAGCCAATAACGTTGCTGCCCTTGCCTCCTCATGCGGTGGGAAAACATTCCAACAGCTGGCCTCGGACGGTTCCAGAAACATCTGCGACGTCCGCCACTGGTGAGAATCTCCCCCCCTGCCGCTTCAGAACATAATCTTATGATAATAGAGGTGGTGGATTAGAGATGATATCGAAGGCCCCCCCACCCCCCTCATCCCCCCCACCCCTTTTCTTTTTTTGTTTTTTCGGTATTCATTGCTCTTGTGTCCCATAATGCATTTCCAAAGGTTGTGGGAGAGCATGAGCCCCTCATCATATCCGCCTGACACACACAGCATGGACTTATCTGCAGAGGTGTTGCATTGTTCCTTATCTGAAAGCAGATCTGAGTGTTTGTGCATGTGTGTGTGCCGGAGAGCGCTCCATAGCCTTTGACATATTGTTAATTTGAAGAATGTTTGAAGTATGATGCAACATCAGCTGCTCTCACTTAGCTTTGAGCTGCTTTCCTCTGAAAAGTCCCCTCCGGTCTCAGATTACCACAGAGACAGCATTAGTACCACACTGCGTATGTGTGTGTCGGTGTACGTGTGTGTCGGTGTACGTGTGTGTCGGTGTGTGTCAACCGTAGAAAGAAAAAATGCCTTGTTAATGTGGTTAATACAGCAAAGATTCATTTGACATTTTTTAAAGGTGTTTATTGAAAGTGACAAATATTTTCGGGGCATTCCAAAGGTCCAAATCCAAAATGTGGAATAGATAAGATCCATATCTGTTTTGGAAATTTGTGCTCGGCTAGCGCACCACCGAGCCACAGTCTCCAGCTAGGGACTGTTATGAATAATATTCAGTTGGGTTTTGTGGATAGCTTCTTTGTTGTGATGTGGATGTTAGCATAAGTGGTTTGAGTAAAACAGTGCTTTCCCAATTTTCCACAATCTGTTGGTGGAAGTGTGCGATGGAGATCATTTTGTTTCTACTGGGTTTCATTTGTTTCTGTTCCTTATAACCTGGCGGAAAGCGTTTGACTAAACCTCTTCATCCTCTTGTCATGACGTAATGTGAAGGGGTTTATGTTGTTATCTCTGATTGCAACCAAAAGCCCCAACTGCCCCATTGTTAAGGTGAAGTTATGACAAGCTGGATATGCAGCGTTGGGCAGTCAAAAAGAAAAGGTGTTGCTCAATCTACCCTTAATATTACCCCTGACTCATGGAAGACATTGTTTCCTCATTCACACTCTCTTCCTTCCACATGCTGCTCCTTTCATTCTCATCATTTTCCTCGGTGCATGAGCTCATTTGTTCATTTACCTCTCTGACTGGCCCCTATCCATCCCCGTCCTCCTCCAACAGTTCCTGTTGGTGCTCTGCCAGCTCTTCAGCTTTAAGTCCCAGGGTTTTGGTACTTTAGGCTCACTCGGGATTTTGCATGAGCGGCAGGGTTACTACTGATGCTGGAGTTTGATAAACAAGAGAGGACAGGATTTACGGCGCCTCGATAGCCTCGCCTGTGGCTGCAGAGAGGACGTCAGGTAGAACAGCCCTGAACTGAGTTTCACCGCTTGTTGTGATCATAGCAGATTATGCTTTTGCATAGCAAAACCTGTGTCAGTTGAAGCTGCACCAGTATTGTTTGTGCAAACACAAGCGTTGAACTTACGGAAACGTGGTATGGACATTACTAGAGCCTGTCTGTTTACGTTTAAATGTTTATGACGAGCAGTTAATGTTAACTCCATACATGCCCATGTTTCCTGACAGTGTCAGTTAATATTAGAAAATAAGTGGTGGAAATAGTTAAAAGTTATGAAAACACAGCGATTCATCTATTTTTGAATTTTTTTTTTTTCATAAAGACTTGATGATAAAATATATTTTCTTTAATACTGAGCTTTAAGTGGAGAGAGCAGTTACACCAAGAGAAGGTACACAAGTTTAAAAACAAGTTTCCAGTGAGAGTTATTTCATACCTGCACATATTAAGTGACAGTATCACTGTAATATTTAATTTATATAATTACAGATCAAAATACATGATTTACTTTTTTTCATAAAGAATTGATGACAAAAATATATTTTTGTTAATAACAAACATTAAATAGTGAGAACAACTACAGCAAGTTAACACCAGACACTCCTGTGATAACTGACAGCATCAAGTAAGTGATGTTAAAAATGTTTTGTTTTTTATTATTCATAAAGATTTCATGACAAACATGTTGTCACTCAAATATTATTAGTTCTTACACTAGAAATCCACCATTATCAGTTAAATGTAATGTAATCTAATGCATCGCCCCCCTCCTGTCTGTCACGTCAACCAACAGCTATAATTTGCACTGGCATCGTCTTTGACCTCTCACCTACATGAAGTAACCTCAGGGTCTTGGCCTTGTCTTTCAACTCTGAGCACAGGCCCGGGCCCTGTAGCTGCGAGCCTCTGGGTCAGCGTGGATAAAAGCTCTCCATTATAGGAAAAGGAAGCAGCACATGTTGAGTTTGTTTTACATGGGGCTTAATGGATTCCCGCTTATGCATGCATGTGTGAATGTCCGCTTCCCTTCACCGCTGGCCCGACCGCAGAGACACACGCGTGACCGTGCACACGCGTCGCGCCTGGGGACAGGATGGGCACCCACACATATGCCCACATCACCAGGGCGCAGGAGGCGTGATGCAGGGCCAGACGGTTGCCGAGGCGGGCGGGGCGGGCACAATGGAAGGATGTGGTGTATTGTTTTAGACCGTGGGGCAGCAGGGCGAGGGCTGCCGAGGGCGAACATCGTGGTTTGACACATGTGATGAGGCCGATGACTGATGGTAGTAAGAGCTGAACCGGTGCATGTGGAAATAGACCCAAACCGTGAACTTGAACTTTTCACTGCACACTATTGTACAGGCATGTTATCAGTGACATAATAAGGTCAGGAAGGGAAGGAGAAAAGGTTATGAAAATGACTAATATTGAGCAGGTGCTGCCAAAATACGTTTAACCAAGGTACAAAACAGCCACAGTTTATAAACTAGATTGTTTTGGACCCTCTTAAACTTGGTGTTAGGACAAATTTAGCACACTTCAACTGTCTGTAGCAGCCGTGTATAATTTGATAGGGCGACATCAATGGGAATGTAAGTTGGAGTGGGTTAGAATGTGGAATGTGCCACAGCCAATCAGGCGCCTCAATCTCAGGCTGACAGCCAATCAGGTCATGGCACTTCTGGTCCCCGAGAGACCACTGAACTCCACGCAGAGGACATTTCTGAGGAGATCATGAACTTTTCACTCCAGGAGATCTCTGCTTCCTTCTCTCCCTCCATAAATTGCTTTTCTTCTGTCTTAGAGAACTATGTCTCTCTGGTAATTGTATTTTGCCTCATGCCAAAGAAATGTTTCCTCTCTCACCGCACTCATCTCTCTCTCTCTCTCCTTCTGTCTCTATGTCCGTCTGCCCCCCCACCTCCCCACCCCCCACCCGGCCCGTCTCACTCAAGTGATGGGAAAAGAGCCGGAGCAGGAATTTCTGTGTCTGTGAGTGCTGTTCAGTTAAACAGAGTCATATAACACGGCTATGGTGCGTTCACATGTGCTTCAGCATTGGGGCAGAGACGGCTATTTACATTAAAGAGCCCTGAGCGGGCAGCACTGGGGCTCCCAGGCCTCCATGGTTACATTAAGTGAAATAGAATCAGCCTCACGCTCACCACTCAACACTCTCTGTCTCTGTCTTCCACTGTGTCCCAACAGTTTGTCTGTCTGCCTCTTTCCCTCTCATTCTTTCCACGATCAGTCTTCATCATGCTCTCCGCAGTCACTGAGGCATCTCAGTCATTCTAACACCATTTCCTCTTCCTCCTCCTCGCTCTCCATGCTGCTCTTTCTTTGACGGATGCTAGTAATGTTATCGCCCTCAACACCCAGGCAGCTCAGCAGCATCAGGCCACTATACAAACTAGTGAGTCCATGCGGAGCGAGCTCTCAAAACAACGGAAGTGTTTCAGGCAGCATCACATCTGTCACTGGTAAAATAAGCGTCCTTTTCTCTGGCTCTCTGCCTCCCTCCCCTGCAGTTTGCACCCAGTACTGCAACATCTGGCAGGAGTGGAGCTGTGCCTCACCTCCACCTTTACCTTTTCACCTTTGCTATCCATGTGGTGTAAGTCATGCCTTTTATATTTACGCTCCAGCTCACGAACAAAGAAATATCCCACAAAAACTTTTTTTAAACTCTTGTCGTTTTCACAAATGGACCGCTAGCCATTGAAGTGAGCTGAAACCCAATAGTTTAGAGATTAAAAGTGTAGGCTAATCCTCCTGCTCTCTTTCAGTGTTCTTTGCTGCCATATTATTTTAAATACCAGCACGCAATGAATCTTGGGATAGGTTAGGCCACGAAGGATCCACTCATTGGATGCAATCGTTCTTCTAATGCAGCCTCCAAAGGATTAAATAGCTCCCTTGCTAACATTTCACAGTAACTGTTAAACCGCGATCCCTCGTTTTTAATTTCCACATATGTTAAATACAGAATATGTGATAAGTGTTAGGCATGTGGAGGCTAATGTAACTTTTACTGTTGAGTAATTAGTAAAGCAACATAATTACTTGTTTAATGAGTAATTACTAATGTGAGCTTTAGAGGTTCTGGTGGTCACATTCGGACCTTTAAGCTAAGCTAAAGTAGCTAGCTCCTGGCTATAGTTTCATATCCAGCCTAGAGACATGAGGGTGTTATCGATCTTCTCATCTCGCTCTCGGGAAGAAAACAAAAAAGCAAATAATTATTCCTGCTGCAGAGAACTGACCTTCAGCCTGTAACGACTACATCAGAGTTTTAATCTGTTGATCATTTCAGTCCTGTGTGTTTACACCTCCACTGATTCCCATGATCTGGAAAATTAGACAGGTATTGGTGTTGGCTGCTGTTGAAGGAGGCTCAGCCACCGCCAAATATCTCCCTCACGCACACATATTCACTTATATTCTCACACACACACACACACACACACACACACACACACACACACACACAACACACACACACACACACACACACCAAGTTACCATGACTAATACCGTAGCTCTTGGCAGGCACAGGCTGGGTTCAGAGGTCAGCTCTGTGTCAATAAACAGGGGACCATGTGATTGGCTCCACAGTGACTCGAAGCATTACTGTAGCCTTCTTTAATTGTTTTATACCCGTGCTACCACATCTGAAGTTTTCTTTTAGTGGGTGAGATTTGCAAAAACGTTTTTGTGGGAAAGTCTGAGTCACAAAAATACATCATATATGATATTTCCAGAATTTCTGCATCTGTATCTCACTGAGACACACATACATGTAATTAATCTAGGAATAAACAGATGAAGGCCAGGTTAATAACAACCCTCTAGTGTTTCAGAAACCTCCAGATTGATAGAGTTGGATTTGTCCCCTGATGGGAGCCGAGTCCCGACTTTGACCCTCCTGAGATCAATTCCTTTCCTTCTTAACCTGTCGGTGGCTCTACCTCCAGCCTGCTCCGAAAAGACAGGTATAGTGTTTCTCCCTGAGCTTTACACTGTGCTTGACCCCGCCGCATAGAAAACATGTTAGATAATGGGCCCGGGCCGGCCGGTGGGGCCAAGTCGCAGCGTTTGATCAGGAAATCCTGCATGTGGCTGTACTGGATGGAAATCTGATTAGTAACCTTGGTGACGAAGCGATGGGATCCTCGAGGCTTTGCTTCAATCAGATGTGACAGGCTTGAGTTTTTGTCTACAGATCCAGTGCAGCAGAATCACCCGAGCCTGCGGGGCTGAGGCAGAGCATTAGATAAAGTGCCACAGAGCCTAATTGAATGCATCAGCCGAGGGCGGTCGACAGGACTCTGACTGTGCACTGATAACCTGCACCACTTACCTGATTTCACTGTTCCCACTGCCCCTACGTGCCATGTAATGCCTCATCTGTGTAAAAGCAGGGGATGATTGGATATCTGCCGCTCCAAATATCTAAATAATTTCACAGAGTTCTTGACATGTTTATGTGCCTTCAGAGGGGTGCAGAGCGAGCGGGGCCAAGACGACGCAGTGGCCAGGAAAATCAGCAACCTGAAGGATGAATTTAGATTCCAGTAGTCAGGAATTTCTAAGCATAACAAACATGTCAGACCTATTTAGCAGGCAAACGGCAGGTCACTAGCCAGAGCTGTGAGGTGTATATTGTTTCTGATTAAGCTTTTCTACGCTCATGTTGCTGCACTTTGTAACAATTTACTTTAAATTCATTAGAGCTTCAAACATTTTGCTTTGCCATCTCCATAAAAAATAAATGAGCTTTGTGGAGGGAATGAAGCAGAGAGCTGATTAACTCTCTGATCTATCCTTTACTTTCTGCACCACAAGTGAATTTCCTTGGATTCTGAAAGCATGCAGATAACATTAGTCTTCTTTTTACTTTTGCCAAAATACATTTATCAAGCACAGATTCCTATCACTGTTTCTTAACACTCAGACACTCAAATAAATCATCTCCTGGAGTTCTCAATCTATTTTTTTCCCAGAAGTTCATGGATATTGATATCAAACGGGAAGGTTTCACACCAAAACACCTCAACCGCTCTCTCCGCGTGTCCCCCTGGGAGCATTGAACAAAAGGGATGAACGAGTTGACCATAAAAAGCCAGCGTGCCGATAATTTCCCAGACATCTGCGAAAAATGTAACCTTTCCGTCGCTCTCATGATGTCAGCGGGCCGTTGTGTTCAGCGGGGGATTGGGCTAAAACATTTGTGACAGAGCCAAGGTAAACCGTTCCAAATGGAGCGCGGCGCGGGAAAAGGGACACCATCGCAACAAAAGGAGTTAGATATGGATCATTGGGTCTGCGCGCTGGCCCCAGCTTGAGCCAATTATTGGTGTCATCTTGATCCAATTTAATCAATCTGAGGGGGGACTCGGGAGGGGAGGGGGAGTGTGGAGTAGCGGGCGGGTGCAAACGTTGGTCAAATATCCTGAGCTGACTGTGGAGCTGTCGACCCCACCACCACCCACCACCCAACCCACTAACAACCTCTCACTTCATACCCCCCCCCCCGACCCCCCACCCCACCCCCATATTATCACAGATATATTATCTCCCAGAACCAGTGAAGTGACCAATATTTGATCATTTCCATATCCGCCTTTGCATAGACTTCAGTCTGCAAATCCCACAAACACTGCTTTTACCACCAGGAAATGAAAATCAACAGTGAATGAAGGAGGATTTTATAATATTCAAATTTTAGGTAAATGTATCTGCAACGAGTTTTTGTTTAACTGTGCCATTATTGTCTATTTACACTATTTCCTCCTCTGAAAAATCTAACAGCTCGTCGCTCATTAGCTGGAGGCATTGGATCCCTCTGCTTTGCATAGCTTAGTGTTTGCACTTCAACAAGGTTTTTTTTTTCTCCTGTTTTCTTGGGTGGTCCAGATACACTGTTATTTTTTTTGTTTTTTTTTTAAACCCTTTTTTATTTAAAACTTTTTATTTACCACGAGTAAAGCACCTGTAGAGTGGAGTCTGTTTCCACTGCAGGAACTTTTTCCAGCACCCAGGAATAATTTAAGGAATTTAGGAGCCAACCAGAAGAAACTAGGGTCTGTATTTACTTCCTCAAAGTCTCTGCTCAGAGGGAGAGTTTGGAGACCTGAACAATGCTCATTGGTCAGACACAAACCTCACATCTGCTACAGCTTGTGTTCAGCATCATTCACACAATCAGAAAGCTACGGGCTTGGCAGCACGACAGACAGTCACTATATTTATCTGTGTCAAATGTAACAACGTAGATTCCTAGTATGAAAATATGCTTCGGGTCACATTTGCACGAGTGAAACTCAAGATGTTGGACGGTTGGATTGACTGATGCACGGGAGATGGACGGCTGAACACACTGTTGGGGTCTCACTATTTGCAAGTCTGATATTAGATTACGATTTGTTCATAATGACCCTTGTTATGACCTTTAATCTACAATGTGAATGTTGTTAATATAATAATAGTTACATCCCTTTAAACTGTAAGAGGGTCTTTGTAACAAACCTGGTGACAGAATCTGAAGGTGCTCACCCAGCACCTGTTGGTCTCAGAATGATCATGGTTTATTATAGTGGAGTTTTCATCAGAGATAATAATCAATCATTTCTCCTCCATCTTGAATTGCATCACCAGCAGTAGCCCTCAGCCACTGGCTGTGCTCAAAAGGTCAGTTTAACTCGGGTCAAAGTTCAGCAGATTTGAACCTTCATGCAGCGCAGCACTCTCTGTCACAACACACCACATGCACAACAACAGAGGAGGAACTAAAAAAGCTGTTTTTATATAGTTATGTTAATCAGAGACAGAAAACCATAAAGAACTCAGCAGACTGTTGGAGACTCTGGAGACTCCCTGAGCAGCTGCACCGCTGCAGCTAAAGGCTAAACATGCTGCGCAAGAGCATCTCACGCATCAATACTTATACAGTAATAATAACACATTGAATTCAACCAACCACACACACACACACCCACCCACACACACACACACACACACACACACACACACACACACACACACACACACACACACACACACACACACACACACACACACACACACTGACTTGCTTGTGAAACAACTCTCATCTAATCAGTGTTTCAATCTGCAGAAGTCTGTTGAAATAATTAAGGCTCGAGTAAAACAATACACACGACTGGCTATTATTTTTCATCTAAAGCCAGGTCACGTTCCCAATTACTCTAAAATGTTGTGAGGACATGCTCTCTGTTTTCACTGAAAATATTGATATAATTCCAGGTAATGTGGCTCAGCACGGGAAGTGAGTAAGATGGTCAGACTTAACAGCGGTTTAGATTCAAGTTCTGACATAAGCTTCATAGAAGACCGCTTTGATTTGTTTGGTTCCCTTAATATCTTTTCTCATCACACAAGATCCGTAAAGCCAGAGTTAATATATTTCTTTCTTTCTTTTTTTCAGCCTCGAATTCCTTCCCAATCGGTAATTTTCCCCTCATTTAAGCTTCCTGACTAAATCCTCATTTTGTTTGTGTATTTGTACTAATGTCAGTCTTCAGATCTCTTCACCAGTTGTTGCAGTAATTGACTTCATCTCCCATCAGCCGTGTGATGTTGTGGCAACCCTGGAAGCCAGTGTGTGCATCCGCAGGATGGTAGCCAATTATTTGGAGCCCGCTTCAGTTTTCCAAATTAAAAATGGCCTCCCTTCCACTGTTGACCTTGGATCAGCTTTCCATTTCTTATTATTATTAGGTTATTAACACAAACCCCTGAAAGTATCTTTTTAAAGTCTAAAACAAATTCGATTAGGCCTCTTTACTCACACCGGTGCAGACATACCTATCGCTGTCTAACTCCTGTCTGCTCCCTATTACCTTCGACACTGAAGTCAGTGAGAGAGCCCGGACCTGAAAGCCTATACGCCCCTGCACGCTGAACAAGGCAGGGGGGTGCCGGGTTTGCAGCACATTACCGCTTTATTGAATTAATTACGATAAGGATCATAACTTTAAACGCGGGGTGAGGCGCGGGGCGTTTTTCGGCGTGGATCGCTCCGAGCAATTTCTCCCCTGAACGACGGTGGAGGGGTTATTGGATCTGTCAGGCCTGAACTCTGTGGCATCGTAACGAGCTCCATAAGGTAAGCCGAGGTTGGGCACAGTTCGCCGCACTGATCCCTATATGCCTGCAACACGGGGGAAATTTGTACTACATACTGAACAAATAACAAGAGAGGAGAGAGGGAGAGGGAGAGAGAGAGAGAGAGAGAGAGAGAGAGAGAGAGAGAGAGAGAGAGAGAGAGAGAGAGAGAGAGAGAGAGAGAGAGAGAGAGAGAGAGAGGTGACTGCTGAGGCCTTGTTTTGATGGCGCCTCAGTCCAAGGGCCCAGAGGGTCATGCAGGGTTATCCCGGGGTCTCGCACCACGTACAGTTCCAGTAGACGCAATGAAGTGTATCATTATATTATGATGCTGCTTGGATGTTGCAGAAGGCTCTTCTCTCTCTGCTTACAGAGCTGTAACTGTTCCCAAAGGGCTGCGTCTGCATGTGTGTTTGTGGTTTATGGAAGATTTATACAAGATTTTCTTATTCTTCCGTGGGGTCCAAGCATCCAGAAGAAACCAGAGAGCGGTCAATTATGATGAATTTTGATGAGACCACATCAGACGGGACGCTATTTGTATCCACCGCAGCTGAATTTAGGTTAAAATATGGTCAAAAAAGAAAAGGGTTAGGTCAGCGCTGGCATGCTGTCATGTCAAGTCTGGAGGTTAAAGAGACAATATGAGTCAACAGAATAACAATGCAAGGATGTGTGTGTGTGTGTGTGTGTGTGTGTGTGTGTGTGTAGAAACCTAGACCTCCTATCTATTCCACTTCAAAGAACTCCAGGCCCATTGAGAGTCCCTTCTTATTTCCCAGGGTTATTGGCATTGAAATATTTTTGGTTTTGTTTTTACAATGACAAAAAGCTTCAACGCACGTGGTGCCGAGGAGGAAAGGCCGAGCTGGAGGACTGAAGGAAATCACTACGGGTTAAACCGGTTTTGGATTAGCCTCCATGTAGATCAATAGGCTTCCCCCAGGGGTTGATGGGCTGCTGATGACGTGCAGATAGCATTTTTACTGCTTTGAGCGCCCACCAACATTTTAGCATGTCTGACAGCTCTCCCAGACTCTTCTCTTTTGACTTCTCAGACGCATGAGGTGTGTTTTTGATGTGGGAGTGTGTGTGTGTGTGTGTGTGTGTGTGTGTTGTGTGTGTACTCCGAGGTCTCTACACGATCGTGTCTGCGTGTGAGTGTGAGCATGGCTGAGAGCTAAATATGTGCAGATGTATCATAATATTTTCACTGTAAGAAAGCGTCTTTGAGGGACAATAACCTGCAGCTGAATCAGCGTGCTGCCCCGCCACGCGAGGGCCCTTTCATATGAGCAGCTCAGCTATCTGGAGAATGTGTAGGCTCGCTCAGGGTGCAAGCTGCAGCGCTCTTTTTCACTTTGCATGGTCTGTGTGTATATATACAGTGTGCTGCCTTAACATCAGCTCTAATCTCTTACTGTGTGTCTTTCTTTTTCAATACACACCCTTGCTTTGACAGAACCACCCTCTCCACTCACCTTTTCATCCATAAATATGGTTTTTGGCACACATACAGAAGCGCTGCAGATATTACACACACACACACACACACACACACACACACACACACACACACACACACACACACACCTATGCCTATTCAGATAACAAGCCTTTTTTTTGATCCATGACACTTCTGTTTGCATGCAGCACCGCTTGTATTTGCTGATAAAAGGAGCAACAGGTCTGCTGTGGGGGAATTTGGGGCAAACAGTGGGGAGATGAGATGTAATCACAGGCTTGTACAGCTGGCTCTTGTTTAGCTGGTCGGCTCTATTGGGGTGGGGGGGGTGGGGGGGGGGGGGGGCTGGGGAGGAAAACTAATTCCCAATCAAAATACATCAGCATCAAAGAGCCTCCAATAAAGCCTGAGAGTGGAGGCTGCTAGGTCAAATAAGTGGGCGATCTTTTATTGAATAAATACTGAGGTGAGTAAATGGACTTTTGTGAAGTCTGTGAATTTTCAATATTGAATTTTTGTGTATCACATTAGCTTGTTTAGCTGCGTTGTATTTTGGGTGCACAGCTGAGAGATCATTGCAACTCTGGTGGACATTTGCTTTGGGGGTGCATGGGAAAAGAGATTGTGATTTTAGGAATAACGCCAAGTACTCTTCTTCTTTTTTTTTCCCCCCTGGTTTTTGCCTGTCAGGTTACGCACAGACGGCCCTGGCTTATTGGTGAAGGTTGTAAGGGCTGAATGCAGCCTGAGAGGAATACCTGCAGACGCTACTCAGGGCTGAGAAAAGGTACGGCCTACGTTAAATAAAAGTCATTTAACCTATGTTTTCAATCAAGACTAATATAATTAAGTACATAGCTTTTTGTAGTTCAGTTTGTGGTGAACATTATCAAGTATCAGGTATCTATAAAGAAATCAATGATTTTAAATAAGGTTACATAGTTTATTATAAACAATAATAATAATTTGTATCATCATTTGTTATTTGCTCAATTTTTGCTTTTTCAAAAACGTTTCCAAAACAAAGTCAACTTGTGTGAGGTCCTTCTCTGTAGTCAGTGTGTTTACCTGCAGTAGATTCGGATCAGCTCCCAGTTTAGAGAAGCAGCAGGAGCACCGGCACAGAGGCTGAGTGATGAACTGCTGTGGACGGGATCAGCAAAAAAAACATGTTTAAGCCACTTAAAAACATACCCACAGAAAAAAAGCTAATATCCTTCTAAGTGTATGTTTTATTTTGAATATTTTCACTGCTTTATCTTGCCGTCAAACAGCCCTTTCCTTTGGAACTACATTTTTCAACTGTGGCACTACTGTATTCCTACGCACAAGCACAGCTACGCTTAACTCTATCTGACTCAAACAGCTGATCTGCGGAGTAATACAGTTGTGCACACCTGCTGTTGTAGCCCATCCTCCTCAGGCTTGGAGGTGTTGTTCATTCTGATGCTCTTCTGCTCACCATTGATGTAAAGAGTGGTTATCTGAGTTACCACGGCCTTTCTGTCAGCGCCAATACCCAGCCTGGTCGTTGGCCTCTGACCTCTGAACTCTCTCATCAACAAGCGTTTCTATCCACACAATTTGCTGCTCATGTTTGTCCTTTATGTTTTTTGTTTCAGAATAAAAACTCTAGAGACTGTTGTGTGTGAAAATCCCATAATATCAACAGTTTCACTAACCAGCCCATCAGGCACCAACAATCATCAAAGACACTGACATCACATTTTTCTCTCATCCTGATGTTTGATGTGATTAACTGAAGCTCCGGACTGTATCTGCAGGACTTTATTCACTGCGCTGCTGCCGCAGGTGTACAGGTGTTCCTAATAAAGTGCTCGGTGAGCGTATGTTTTATTTATATTCCAGAATAAATTTCTACAACACACAATACAAACTGCAGAGGGCTTCAGAGTCACTCACATTCACAAAAGTAGCTTCTGCCTCCTCATCTGTTGACGGGATTACAAGTTGATGTAAAACGTCGATGGTCATTTTATGAACAGATAGGAAGCGGGTTCATACTAGATCTGCAGAATCTGGTTACTTCAAATCTCTTCATATTAAGCAGCCG
Source organism: Seriola aureovittata (assembly GCF_021018895.1). Taxonomy (NCBI): domain Eukaryota; kingdom Metazoa; phylum Chordata; class Actinopteri; order Carangiformes; family Carangidae; genus Seriola; species Seriola aureovittata. The sequence continues at coordinate 5,357,718 of NC_079367.1, read as the reverse complement.
CGGTACATGTGAATATAAATAGAAACTCCCCTCCGTCCGTCTTCCTCCTCCTCCTCCTCCTCTCCCTCTTTTTATTCTATTTGCTGAATAAATATTCAGTTGGAGCGTGGACTCGTTGGGATTGACAGCCTCTCTGAACTCCACAGAAAGCCTCTTTCTTTCACACTCTGGATCTTATTGGCTGAGCTATCTCTCCATCTTTGGCCCGGCTGAACCTCTCCATTTTCTGTCCCGCTTTCTTATCTTTACATCTCCGTCTCTTTGCCCCCCCCCCCCCGCGTCTTTCTGTCCTCATCTATCCCCTTTTCCCAGTAATGCCTCATTTTATCACCTTTTCCTGCATTTTCTCTCTCGGCCAAAACACATATTTTTACAGGATGATTCAGACGTGGGTTTATAAAGAGCTGTAGACTCGCAGGACTGACATTTTCCTCAGCTGATCTTTTCATCAGTGTGTTAGCTGGCCTTCTGCCTTTGCGTCACTTTTTGTTTCCTTCTCTTTGTCTTCCGTGTGGGTCCGCACTGCAGCAGTGCTATTTATGTTTTGCTCACTTGTCACCTCATTATTTGTTGTGCCACGGAACAGTAAATGTTTCTGATAGAGATAGGAGCCGCCGCAGAGAGGCACTCCTTCATTTGTTTGGTGTTTATTTTGTTATCCTTCCCTCACTCTCCTTCTCTTCATCTCTCGGAGTCGAGCAGGGCCGAGTCTTTATCTGGAAGCCAAGTTTACACACTGGAAGGGGAGAGAGGCTTCAAACATACAGCTCCACCACTCTTAACACCAGCACTTTAACTAGACCAAATATTTACCTTTCGCCCCCGTTCATCCCTCTGTTCGGCTTCTCTTTCACCTCGCGGTGCCACACGCCGCCTGATGCGTATCACACACTCACTGTATCAATAATTTGGACCAAACATAAAGAGCCCCTAGTGTTTTGGATCATGCTTTTGTGCGTGGATGTGTGTAAGTGGGTAAATAACTGTCAACAGGTGGCATTTAAGTATCAAACTGTATGACAAAGAGACACACACACACACACACACACACACACACACACACACATCTCAAGCCTTAAACGGTTAAGTTTGTTTTCATCTTCATTTTCAAAATAATGAATAAGCTACTCTCTCTCTCTCTGTCTCACACACACTCTCACACACACACACACACACACACACACACACACTTGCACCTTACACACATGTTTTCATAATGTTCTTGGCCACTATCACAAAGACACACACACACCTCAGGAAGCAGTTGATTGTTTGTTTTCATACTTGTTCAAAAATAATAAAAAATAACCAGCTCTCTTACTCTCTCTCTCTCTCTCTCTCTGTCTCATGCCTGCCTGCTCACTCACTCACTCACTCACCACACACACACACACACACACACACACACACACACACACACACACACACTTGGTTTGCAGAAGAAGGTGGGAGGAGGAAGGATATGCTTTGGGTTTAAATGCCCAATGCACAGATTTACACGTAAGGTCTCTCTTGCAGATAAGCTGACGTTACATTGGGGCTACTCTCTTACTCGTGTGTGTGTGTGTGTGTGTGTGTGTGTGTGTGTGTGTTCAGCTCTCTCAATGCTCATTGTGTTTGTGTGTTTTTTTAGGGGCACAGCTTTTGTTTGCTCCTGTCAGCTGCCTCATCATTCTCTTCCTGTTCCATGTCTGTATGTGTGTGTGTGTGTGTGTGTGTGTGTGTGTGTGTGTGTGTGTGTGTGTGTGTGTGTGTGTGTGTGTGTGTGTGTGATGTGTGTTACTGGGCTCTGTGTTCTTTAATCAACATCAGATACAAAGGTGACAACATATACGAGCAGAGGGAATGATGCAGGCTGTAAAAATCATGACAAATCAGATTCGCAGGTCATTATGGACCGTGACACAAACGCACAGGTGAGCCGCCGACTTGTCTCTTCTTCACGCTTCCCAAACAGGTTCATATGTGTGAGAAAAACATCACTGTCTTTCAGAAGGGGGATCATTTTGGTGTCTCTTGCATCACTGAATGGACCATTTATTTCAAATTGTCTGATTGGCTGATAACAATGCACTGCTGGTGGCCCTGTGCTGTGTTCATTCTTAGCTCAGCTATATCTGAGTTTATACGATTTACATGTGCATATAAAGTACAGATGTTATGTGTGTTATGTGTGTCTGTGTGTGTGTGTGTGTGTGTGTGTGTGTGTGTTGTTGAAGAACAGCTGCGAGCAACAGCAATTAGGATGAGAGTGTTAGTTAGAGCTGAGTATCACTTCACACTTCAGCACAGAGCCAAAGTCTACACAGACATTCCACCCTGTCACTACTGACACCTGCTGCAGCACACACACACACACACACACACACACACACACACACACACACACACACACACACACACACACACACACACACACACACACACACACACAGACAGACAGCCATTTAAACTTGTGGGGTCCAGCATTTTGGTCCTCACAAAGCTGTTGGATTCCACAAGTATAATGGGCTCCCCATGTATATTGTAAAACATGCCCCTACATACACACACACACACACACACACACACACACACATCCGAATACTGCCATATACTGTAATCTTAGGTACACAAGCATACACACGCAGAGAAAGGCGGGCTTACCGTTTGATGCACACACACTAAAACACACACACAACACACACACACACACACACACATTACTGTTAGTGCTGACTCATGACAACTACTGAGACTTTAGTGTCTGACTGATCAGGTGAGGTAAACACAGGTAAGAACTCACCCAGTAATCACTGTAATAACAGGAACAAAGGATTTTATTTCATATATATATATATATATATATATATATATATATATATATATATATATATATATATACACTATATATATATATATTTATATGTAGAAGACATTAACTGGAAAGAAGAAACATCACATATACTGTGTGAGATGTACCTATACACATGCATGGTAACAAGTTTTTAGCCAATATTGCATATTCTGAATTCTCTCTTTAACATAAAGATTAACTATTTACATTAAATGCCTCAACTTTTACTTTATTTATTTATACTGAGGATGTCTTTCTGAGACTGTGAATACCTCAGTGGTAATTCGCCTTAATTAATTAATTAATTAAACTATAATACTTTTCTTTATCTCCATAAACAAGAATCATTTCAGTATGGCACAGAGCAGCTGTAATCACAGTGAAAGAGAGAGGAAAGCTTTCACATGAGGACAAAAGTCTGATCGTGTGTTGGCTTCAATGTGAACCGGTCAGCGGTCGGCTTTGGCTCAACTTGTCTCAAGATATTTACTCTATTTTTGTGGAGCTGAACTTTAGCTTGATAACGATAATCAGTGCAGAGACTGAGGGACTTGGACCAAAACATCTGCCAAATAAATTTGTCTCCCTACAGGAAGAAACGGGACGCTGGAGATACATTATGGACGTAAACCTATAATTTCATTGCACTGTTTCGTACCAGTTCATTTCTGCCCAGAGAGATAAAACACCAGGATTTGGGCATTTCCCTGCCACAACTCCCCACCACCATCGCACCACCTCCCTCCTCCACATCCCGCCCTGGTATTTGGGAGCCTCTCACGAATACCAGCATGGACGAGCGTGTCCTACCACTGAACCCCGTCCCACCTCCCTGGTAACACACAAGCGCACACACACACACATGCACCCGCCCTTATCGCCAGCATTGTGCTGCAGAGCAGTTTGCTTCCTGCTTTGCTCACACACATCTACGTACTGTGTGCTTGAAAACCAGCGTGCACGCACAACTGCCACAACACATTCTTGCACTTTCGCACAAACAGCATCATCGTAGCACCGACCTTATCTTATTTGCTGAGATTCAATCACACACAAATTTATGTGCACCCACACACTGTGACACACAAGCCTCAGACATGGGCATACACTCACTGGCTCTGCAGTGTATGATGGTGGTGGCGGTGTGTGTGTGTGTGTGTGTGTGTGTGTGTGTGTGTGTGTGTGTGTGTATGTGTGTGTGTGTCCTGTCTGAGATTTGGGAGAGATGCCTATCTGGACCCTACAGGATGATTTAAGCAGACAACAGATGGGAAGAGAGGACAAGGAGATAGGAAGACAGAAAAGAGGAGTTAGTGACTCAGAGACAGAGACGGGTTGAGGTGTTTTATCTTATGCTTCCAAATTTACCTGCTTATCATGTTGATGTGGTCAAACTGACACACACACACACACACACACACACTGTACACACACATATACCTGCAAACTGCCTCCAACATTTGTGAACTCTCATGTCTGAGTCTGCCTTGAGCGAGAGGATTTGGATTAGTGCAGAAAAGGTTTTGTGACAGACAAACGTTTATGATACTTACAAATTTTATTCAGCATGATAATCTAAATCAAAAATGAAAACAACTTTTATGTTTTTTGAAGCCTAAATACAATCGCCAGAAGTAAAAAGCTAATGTTAGGCTGTAAACCAACTACGCCAACGTTGCATGACTTCAACATCACCACTGCTAAACTTCCAACTTGTAGTTTGATATGTACTGTTCAGCCACTTGTCTGCAACCAGCCTTTTTTAAAGACATGTTAAAGCTTAAAGAAATCACGACTGGGATATTTAATGCACATTTTATGTCATAGAGTTCGTGTTAACTCGATCTTATTTCAGCCATCTAACTAAAAACTCAGAACAACAGTGTTACTGTTATTTCTGGGGTTTAGGAATCATCCCTGTGGCACCCTGTCGGGAAATACGCTTAATCCCTTTCTAGCTGAGTGGAGCTGGTTAGCTTAGCATAGCACAAAGATTGGAAACGGGGGAGCAGCTAGCTTGGCTCTGTGTAAAGGCAACAACTCTGCCACCTCGAAATCTTACAAATGAACTTCTGTTGTAATTTTTACGCAGGGTATTTCGTGGAGCAGGGAAACAGCCAAGCTAGCCGTTTCCCCCTCGTTTCCAGCCTTAAGCTAAGCAGCTAACCGTCTTCTGGCTTCGTAGCTTCATATTTAACAAACAGATGTGGGAGTGATATCAGTCTTCTCATCTGACTCTTGGCAAGAAAGTGAAATATCAAACTGTTCATTTCATGGTGCGTCACAGGGATATTCAGTCCACCAAAAGAGCGCAGGCTTAGCCCTCGCCTTTGGTGTTGATTAAGAACCGTAAGTTTCTCATTAACACACCCTAGTAAAGGAATCGCTGAAAGTGAGATTCTTTAAGTAAACTTTAGAAAAACAAACAGTTTATTGTCTCATGAGAATCATCTCTCCCTCCCCCCCCCCTCTCTCTCTCTCTCTCACACACACACACACACACACACACACACACACACACACACACACACACACACACAAACACACTACAATTAGCAGTGGCTTTGCCCGGAGGCGGTGAGTCTTGGTAATAAGTGCTTGTTGATGTTTTCCAAATCTTGCTAATAGAAAGAATAAACATGGCCTAATCTTTTAATTGAGTGATGACATGACAATGATGGAGAGATTGTTAAGTACTCGGTGTGGAGCCAAAGAGCGGAGTCCTTATGTTCCCTTCTTTAATTTCACCCCTCCAACCCTCTCCGTCCATCTGCCCTCTTCCTGTTTGTGTTAATTAGCGCGGCTCACAGCATCATGGTGACTCAGTACAGTGTGTCTCCCTGTCCCTGCTGGATTTATGTACTGGAAATGCAATCAAGTAATCTTTGGTTAAGGCTTTATACTTTGCTATTAGCATGTGGCTGGCCGTACCTTCTTACTAACAGCAGCACTGAAGCAACAGATAACCCTCCACTCGTTCATCCTCTCCTCCGCTCTCTTTCTGTTGTAAGATCTCCTGTCAGTGCCAATCTCCATGATAGATTCCTGTCCTCTGTACTACCCTCCACTCTGACCCTTCCTTCATTTATTTTCCTTCTAGCAGTGACCCTGTAAGTACCGAGTACAAACCTGTCTACTGTGGTGCCACTGCTGCATGATAATTTCATCTATTACTTTGGTTAAATCTCATGAACAGACAGCAAAATATAGCTTCAGAATAGCTGTGCACTGTTGCTCATCTTAGCCTCCACGTGATCTATTACATCCTACTTGGGCCAAAAGAACTGTTTACTGATGATGGTGCAGTCTGGCTGCAAGTTTACTGTCATTACAAGCAAGCAGTGTCCTCCCAGGTTCATGCGTAGTGGTAGAGTTAGAGTCTTACCCATATCAGGCTCCTGTTGACAGTCTGGGGGTTCAGTCTGGGGCTGAACCATGAACTTCTGTTCAGTCTGATCCACAGATGTTGGACAGTTTTGGTCCTCTTTTTGCTGAGCCTGTAGCCAAAACAAGCAATAAGAAGAAAAAAAATGTTGCTTAACCTATATACAGTATGAATACAGTATATATTTGCTGTGTACATACAATCACAAAGATGCCAAATTGTGTTAATATTTTTTTAATTAATATGGGTGATTTTTCCAAGAATATAAAAAAATAAATAAATTCAAAACTAACTTGCATGTGGCTCCTTGGAGTTGAAAGGTCAGATAAGCCAAATTGTGATGAACGATCAAAAGTTTATTTTTGAAATATTCTGACTCAGAGGAGCCAAGCAGAACCCAAGGGGAGTATTATAAACAAATCAACAGGCTTTTATAATGGCCATGGTTTGTTCTCCCATGACACTGCACTACAAACTTTGAACAGAGCCATCATTGTTGTTATTAGTTGCACTCGTGCTTTGCTGCTACTGCACTGTAAACAAAACGTGCACATGTGTAAAAGGCCCATTCAGACCAGGAAGTGATTGTTTTGTTATTGTTTTCTGCTCTGACACATGAAAATGTTGCCTGTGAAAAAGTCTGCTGTGGGTTATCAGCTTTTAAAGGTCCTGCACACCTGCATAGCTACATCCAATTAACTGATCAAACCTCTGCTCAGGTGGAAGATGGGCCGGGTTGACCTGGGGGTAACGAGAGGTCACCAGTTTGATTAGATGTAGAACGGTGACAGTGTAAGTCATCTTGCCCGGAGAGGTGGAACAAACCTTAGAGGAGGGGGAGGGAATGTCAATTAAATACAAACTAGACAAGGAGATTTAGATGCACAACACAATTTGCTTGTGGGCTTTTTCACATCTGTCCATGTGCCATTTAGGGGGTGAATTAAAGCAACGAGTATTATTTTTATCGTGCTGTTTTTCCTTGTCACAGTCCAATGGCAGGACACACTGACATTGCTGTGTGTTCGGCATTCTGTACACTCTGGACTCAAATGTGTGTGTGTGTCTAAGTGTTACAAAGCTGACCAGGAGTATCCAAGGTCACCAGAAAACTTCAATTTCAGCATCTTGTTGGTTTCAAAATGAGATTGCATGCATGATCACTTCCAAAGTCTTGCTTTATAAAGACAGTTATTCCCACAGGATGTGACCGCAGCATAAAACAGGACAGATTCTAAACTACAGAGCTCTGCCAGTACTTTCATCTTTTCCCTCGCCTGGTTTTTTTTTTGCCTTATTTTTGCTTCCACACGAGTGACAAATGTGTGTTGAGCGGCTGTTCACAGGAGATTCCTTTTACGCACACATTCTTTTGAACACGACTAGCACAACTGCAGACAGGTGTACACCGACTCTCTCGCTCTCTCTCTCTCTCTCTCTCTCGCTCTCTCTCTCTCTCACCCACGCACATCCATGAACACACTCTAAAGTGCAGGGGTCTGTATCTGTCCGAGTGTGGGGGAGGTCCAAGGCCCCCGGGGGAACCAATAGCAGGTCAGCGTTGTGAGGCCGGGGGGGGGGGTTGTCAACCTATTAGAGAGCTGCAGAGGAATTCTGTGTGAAACAGAGACCAGCCGACTGACAGAGACACCACACAGCTGCACGGCTGCAGCGCAGCAGACGAGCTGTACCCGCCGTCTTTTTGAACTCCTTTTCTTTGTCTTCAAACCCATTTTCTTTTGTTTTCAATCTCTTGCGCCTCTTCCAGCTGAATCTACTTGTTCAAGTGGTCGCTGAAGACAACAAGGGACAGACGCTGTTCTTTTGAGGCAGTATCTGCAAACAAGTAGTTTGTTCTTTTCTAGATAATCAATTGGATTCACATAAAGTATAATATGAAGATTTTATGCTCGTTAGAGCCAACAATGAGTTTGGTATGATGGAGGAGTCAGTGGATATGATGCGATTTGCACCACTCCCAACACACACACACATACACACACACACACACACACACACACACACACACACACACCACCTGCCTTTAGGTTTAAGCACATCTGGGGAATTGGCAGGGGGAAGAGAGGTGTGTGTGTGTGTGTGTGTGTGTGTGTGTGTGAGTGTGTTGAGATATGAGTGTATCACACACACCTAGTGTTTACCTTGGCCTCAGAGGTGTAGACACAGACAGAGAAAGAAGAGGAGAGGAGTGGAGAACCATATCCTGCAGTGTTTAGATAATGAGCAGTGTGTGTGTAGTGTGTGTGCACGACTGTGTGTGTGTGTGTGTGTGTGTGTGTTAGGATGGAGGGAGCATGTGGATTCTCTTCCCACCAGCTAAATGATTTTCATTCTTTCAGCGTGTGAATTGAGACAAGACATTATCGCACATGCCAGTCAGTGATAGAACAAGGAGAAATGCCATGGAAGAGCTGTGAGCAACAGGTTTCTGTTTCTGCCACAGTGTTTTGTTTTCACATTATCTGATGAGTGTTTCACACGTTTTTCACTTTCAATTCATTTCAATCCCTTAAATGGCATGACATCCAGTAAAAGCCCAAACTCTTGTTATTATTCTTATGTTATCTTTATTTTCAATCCATATATAAACCACACACACACACACACTCACGTATAGGGATGAGCACACACTCTAATATACACACACGGTGTGGTTTTGCGGTGTGGTGGTTGATTGGCAGGTGGTAGAAAGGAGAGGAAGTGAGGCTGACAGGACTCTCAGGTGGTGTTAACTCCTGACTGACAGGTAGGCCGCGCCCTCGCTGACAGACGGTGAGAGTCAGTTAACTCTTTACCGCCCAGAATCTCTGCAACGCTTGTAATTTATTGTGACATTTAAAACTTTGACGCTTTGTTTCACTTTTTAAATGGGGAACATCTTGGAGAAAGAAGTTGAATGACGTGCAAAAACGAGCTGCGACATTGACCTTGACCATGATGTTGAACATAACTGATGCAGTATTTCATTTTTTGAGTGGTTTATATGTGAATTTTCTGACACATTTCAGTGTTTGTCAGTTACATTGACCTTTCAATCGCTGCCTCTTGTCTTTGTTTCCATCTCACTTTTTTGCCCCCCCCCCCCGCCCCGTACCCCTTTCTCCCTTGTTGAGAACTATCTTGCATCTGGTCCCTTCTGTCTTCTCCTGTTTCTCCAGAGTGTTTCTGCTGATCCCTGACTTTCCCTCAAGTTCCCCAGGGTGTGTGTCTGTGTGTGCATGTAAAGCCAGGTGTCTGCTCTTTGGGCTGTGTCTGTCAATGGTGTCGGGGGTTGAGTGGGGGGGGGGCGGCAGAGAGGGGTGTGTGAGTATGAGTGTATCTGTGTGTGTGTGTGTGTGTGTGTGTGTGTGTGTGTGTGTGTGTGTGTGTGTGTGTGTGTGAGAGAGTAGGAGCTGCCGGGGCACTGTGACCAGGAGCATCTGGGAGAAATTCCCTACATTCTCAGGGATCTGCTTGGGATAAAAGCTCTACAGCACTGCCATGCACCTGGCTGAGAGAGGGAGACAGAGATATACAGGCATTGGCCCAAACCCTGACACACACACACACACACACACACGCATAGAAGCACACACACATATAAACAGGCATCATCTCTGCACCAATTAACCTGAAATGTAAAACTACACCATCAAGGACAAAGGTCAAATAGAAAAACTGAACCTGTGGACCACCCCTTCTCTCCTTCCCTGACAGAATAAAACATATATTATTTTACTCTTTCATCCTGTTTCTTACCTAATAAATGCCATTTTAAAAGTTATCTTGTATACTGAAAGAAAAATACAGATGGTTTTTTAAGACAGATGGGATTCTTACTAAAGAAAACATGTCCAATCCCGAATATTCAACCCTTCCTCTTTGCAGTATTTTCATATAACCTTCATCTTCATCTATTCTGTGGGAGTGCCAGTCAAGCTGGGTGTATGAAAGCGAGTGTAAGAGTGAGTGAAAGTGTGCTGGTGAAGCTGTTTGTGTGATCAGAGGCCCTTGACAGTCTGTCATCTGTCAGCAGCAGCCATCAAGAGCACTGAGAAAACAACCACAGACACAGACAGGCTCGACGCGAGCAGGGAGGACTTGTTATAGGAGACAAAGCTCTGGTTAAACATCGTGCTTATATGGTGATATAATATACGGGCATATACAGTAGCCTACATGGACACAGCAAATCTGTACTTAAAAAGAAACAACTGATTTCCATATAATACATATCAAGTGAATATTTGAGCCTTAATTTAATTATTTGGTCCAGTTTTAATATTAGTGGTGGAAAGTATCTTGGTACGTTTCATTATTTCCAAATTATGATTAGCTCAACCTTGACCAGCTAAACCATTAAAAATGCTGCTTAATTATTAATAGTAGTAATTATAATCATGTAATTTAATATGTTTCTATCTTATCTTTTCTTCTGCTGAAGTGAGCAAGCTAACCAGCTCGACAATCTGACCTGAAGACATAGCACTGCTCAGAGGGCGAACTGTAACCTCTCGTCGTCGCAACGATGGACGAAGCTCTTGTCAAGCGACTTCCACCCGCTGCCGGCAGGAAACCATGTCCGGCAACAGAGAAAACTTACAATATAGCCCGTTTAAACAAGGCTAGGCTAGCTGTTAGCTTCTTCTTGGTGTTCAGCTAAGCTAACTAGGCTACACAACAGCTGGCTCTAGCAGACAGATGCGAGAGAGCTACTCGTCTTACTCTTGGCAAGAAAGTAGTGTTTTCCAAAATGTCAAACTATTTCTTCATGTAAAACATTTTAGCACTTCTTCCACCCTGTCAGTATCTCTAATCAAGTCTGGGAGTTTTTTTCTATATCCTGTGAATAATTGCTACTAATAATTGCTAAAGTGTATTCAAGTTTATGTTACAAGTGTATAACTTGTCTTATTTTCTATTGCTAATTGAAGTGACACTGTAAGTTCTGTAATTCACATACAGTTGGACAAAAGCCACCACAGACAGTGTATTTTATCCACGTTATTACAATATAATGTGTGCACCATTAGCACAAGCTGTAGTGAATAAAATGAATATTGGATTTCTGGATAATACAGGATTTTTCCATAGATGCTCCCACTGATGGTCTGATGGCTTGTTCTCCACAGCAGACTCAGTTTTAAGGCTGTTTCTTTGATACAGAGCAAGTGTTTACTTGTACTTCACTCCCCTCCTCTTCTTTTGTTATTCCTCCCTTCCCCTCTCCCTTTGCTCTCTTCATCCCCTCCCTCTCCACATCTATGCGTATGTATTAGCACACGCTTCTTTAAGTGTGTGTGTGTACACGCAGGTGTGTTTTTGTATGTACGTGTGTGTGTGTGTGTGTGTGTGTGTGTGTGTGTGTGTTGTGTGGCTGCTGGAATGTTGACCCACACGAGAAGAGGGTGAAAGACTTCCCAGACATCAAAGGGCAGGTAGCTGACAGGGAGAAGAGGGGGCGATAAGTCCAGTTGGATGACAATAGACCCCAATGCACACCTGGACTGTATGGAAAGGCAGCGACGTGGAGAGAACCACACACACACACAAACACACACACACACAAACACACACACACACACATGTGGCACACTTGCCGCTCAACACGTTCTCATTCGTTTCCCTCTCTAGTTATGCTTCAAACACACACACACACACACACACACCCTCTTAAATGCCTTCAAGCACTTAGCTCGGTTACCATGCATGTCTCCGTAGCATTAATACGCTCCTCTCAGCCTCCTTGCAATCCACCCAAACAGGCCCCCACCCCATCCTCATCCCTGACCTCTGCACCCACAGGTGTTGGGGTCTTTGTCCTTGGACATGTGTGAGCAGCTTGGTGTTGTGACGAGCCCTCAGACCCTCAACCACCCTGACGTCTCTCCTCTCAGGTGTAGCAGGGTCTCAGGTGATTTTGTGGGGGGGCTGGGGCGGAGGGTGAAGATTAAGTATGAACTTCACATCTCACAAGTCAAAGCATTTAACTTGAACTCACTGTGTTTTTTGTTTCTTTTGTTCTCCATTTTAGAATTACATATATTTTTCACTCGGGTAATTCAGTTGAGATAATGTTTTGTCTCTACAGCTGCAAAGTGATATTGTTTAATCTATGGGAAATTAAATATTCAAGGGCCTGTTTCTGCTGTAAATAGATGCACAATCAGCTTGAAATGTTTCAATCAGATCTAACCTAAAAGCTTCAGCCACATGAAAACACACCGTCACTCAGTGTCCCAGCTGACATTAAAAGAATCTGCCTTATGCCTTTATTTATTTTTAAATTAACAAAGGATCACATGACTACTTGAATGTGACAGGGACCACTCATAATGATACTTATCACCTGATTCTGCAGTTCTCTTCAACTTTACTGAGCTTTATAGTGACTTTCAGCTCATTGTTTTGGTTGTACGCCCTGCATCGTCGTTGTAGAGTCACGCTCGCTGCACAAAAAAATGACTGACCAAACGACAGACAAAGTTAGCAACTAGCCAGGAGACATAAAGAGGATTTCACAGCTAAAGACCCAAGTTAGTTGAGATCAAACGAGCTAAAAGGACGAGTAAAAATTGAACTTAATTTCAAGATGTTGCCAGAAACACGACTGCAAATAAATGCTAACGTTGGTGATAATATGTCAGTGTTGCTGTTTCTGCTGCCCCCAAGTGGCCAACAATCAGTTATTATATCTGAAATGCATTGGTTTTATTAATTAATGTATTTATTTATGTATTTAATGTCACGTAGGGGCAGAGGAGACATGTTTGTAAACACAACATTAACATATTATCACCTTATAAAGTTGTTATGACAAACCAGCAAAAAATTGCCAATTTACACATTCGGCATATGCGTCAACCTGAGCATTATGTGAAGCGTGTTTGTGTAAACAACACAAACATTAGAGGTAAAACGCATCCAACCATGTCTGTACCAATGCATGGACAAATACCTCTATATACATACTAGGTATGTATATTGTGTATTATGCTCTAAATTTAAGTGTGTCACCACTGTGTTCACAGGCATCTTTCATTCTGGGGGATCCTGTATAACTTCCTCCAGGAAGAAATAGCAAACGTATTATGCATGTCAAAACACAGTGTCCTTTATACACACATCAGACTGCAACTTCAGAGGAGGTGGAGACCAATGGCCAAGGCTCTGAGAAAAACAATTTGACATTTATCTGCCTAAAAACTTTGTTTCTCTTTCAAAGGGTCAAGCTGGGTTACAATGATCTCAAAGAGGCTGAGAGGTCAACAAGTGGCTCACGTTGATTTTGTTTGAGCAAAAAGACACTGAGCCATGACTAAACAGGTAAATATGAATACTTTTGAATAACATAAAGGTCGATGGCTCGTTTTGTGCGCTATTTTGCATATACAGTCCCTCTCATTGTTTGGATTCTATAAACTTGAACCTGAAAGCTTGTCCTCTGGGGAGACAAGCAGCTGTTTTGTCTGTTAGCTTTCCCAAGGACTTGGCAGGGTGGAAAAGAGGGTGATAACAAAGAGAATAGATTGGATTAACAATGACCTTCTGCAGGTTTACACTCTATCACTGAGTGGTAATACAGGGGTTTAAAGTAAGAGGTAGCAATGAGACACAGAGTTCAACATGCAGAGAGAGGTGCTGGATTCATGTCCTAGCCTTCAATTCAAAATGCCATGATGACTGTGAAATATCTGTTTATGTTTTATGTGAATGTGTGGGTTTCATGTGTGCCATAAGATACAAAGTCATTCATAGGCCCAAATCCTGTTCATATGGTTGCCATGTTTATTTTAAGTGACACAGTCCCATTAACGTTCGTACCACAAATGAAAGAGGGGAAAGGGGCGGGGCCGCCACCAGCCACTCAGTGCCTTTCTTATCTGACCGCACGCGAACGAGGAGGGGTTCAATCAGAGTCACTCCTTACCCTCACTTCCTGTTTTTCCTGCCGGGATGTCCCGTCACCTTGGCGACCCAGTGGCACAAGCAGCCTCTCAGTGCCCCCCCCCCCTCCCTTCTTCAAAGGAGTCAGAAGGCCTCAGGAAATTGGTTTAAGGTCTCTGAGAGGGAATCAGTCCATTTCCCAATGGGCACTCATTAGAACAATGGCCAACTGCCAAGTCGGCACTGGCTTCAATGTGACATGTTTTCCTTCTTCTTGTTGACTGTATTTGATTCTCCACCTATTGCGTGTCATTTCTCGGCATCCTTCTCGGAACGTTCTGCTTTTCTAATGAAGATATTATGGGATTGGCAGTGCTTATGTGTAGCATGTTTAACTCTGTTCTTGCGATCTAGAATCAAGAACACGCCTGCATTGCCCCGACCGTATTTCAAGACAAATCAATATTGGACAATTGGAAAAAAAAAAGAAAAAAAACGTAGGGTTTCGTAATGTTTAGAAATGTTTGCTCCTGACAATATTTGCCCAGGGCATCTACCGTATGGTTAAGTAAAGGTTGTGGTTGCGGCAAATACACTATGATTGAGATTCGGCAACTAAAACACTTGGTTAAGATTAAGGAAAGATTGTGGTTACAGTTAATAAAATGGTGGTTAATTTCAGGTCTATGACAGATATCCTCTATGAAAATCTAATTCACATGACCGCCCAGACCCGACACCTTAACTTATAAACTAATAACTTTGGTGGTTCCTTGACTTTGGTGATTGTCTGATACTTTGGTTTAGCACCGAATATCTGCAAAACTAATGATATTCAGCTGTAATTTGTGTTTTGTGCTAATTAGCAAATGTTTGTATGCTAACACGTGAAACTAGGATGGTGAACATGGCAAGTATTATACCTGTTAAACACCAGTGTATTACTATTGTCGGTGAGGGCGTGTTAGCATCACCACATTGGCATCTAAGCACTGGTGTACAGTCCATGGTGCAGCTTCACTGAGACATCAGCATGACTCTAGACTCTTAGCCTTGTTTTATGATGACCTATGAATAACACTCATGGTTTAATGTGATGATAATTATCCAGGGATAGCTTCAGCATTGTGAGCCATGTCTTGTGAAGTGCAACAGTCTCTACATATGATAGCACTGGTCAGAACCGCGCTGGACAGAACAGTGGCCTGTCTCATCTGTCATCACATATTGTGACCATATGCTCTGTGTCTGTTTGTTGGAATCAGGTACGATTGGCCTCACACATAACATCCGTCAGTCATTTGGTCTGGATGATCTTACTGTTGATGTAGCTGGTAAAGTATTACGCTGAACTGACATGTGCCGGCCACAAGGTTTTGGTCCCAAGACTTCTTCCATGGCACTTTGAGTTTCTCTAAGCTCTTTAAATACATTAGTGCACACTATGGAAGTTAAAGCAAACCCGAGAGAGATGAAGATTATTTTGTTTATACTGATTTTGGAGTTGTGATGAGAGATTTCTCTACTGGGACAGTATAAAAGACTTGCACATGCACACTTGCTGGTGCATGAGCATGCATATCTGTATGTGTGTTCTCCACCAGGTTGTGTTAAAGGTCAGGACTGAACCTCAGGGAGACGTCTAGGCACACGTTCGCCTCACACCCTTCCGCACCGCTGTACCGCTTTCCCCCTTTCATTCATAATAGGGTTAATGAGATCTGTCACCACCTCGCCCTGCGTTTATTATGAGTGGGCTCTTTCCTGTGTCAGGTAAAAATAATCAAGCAGTTCCACGGACGCTTTTGGCCACTGGGGTCCTCGGGGGTCCGAGACGGCTGATTTGGTTTTATTGCAGTTTCTCCGGGGGGAATGTGCTGGATGGAGGGGAGGACAGAGAGGAAGTGACTTTAGCTTTTAGGTTTGTAGGCAGGAATGTTGCCATCACCTCCTCAGGATTCTCGTCTTACCTGCTAGAATATATACGGGTATTTCTGGCTCATTTGTTCTTAAAAATACAACACTTGGCCACTCTGAATGAGAGGTAACTGTTTAAAACATTTGAATAGCAGCAACAAAGATATAGATTTTAATAGATTTCATTTAGATTTTAACAACCTCCACATAGCATGCTCAAGATTAGTAATCTAGTAAATACCATATTTTTTTTTTTTATCTCATCCCCAATACAATCAAACGTTTGTTTGTTGTTCTCAAAGCTTTAAAAACTGACATTTGAGAACTTAGCAGGAATGTGTCTTCCCGTTACTCTGGAGAAGTCACACCCCTCTTCCATTTAAACATGGTTTCACTGGAACTACTTTTAAATAGAAAAATCAGTTTCCATGAAAATGTTCTGCTGACTATTCAGAGTAAAGAAAACACTGATTCTTCAATGACAAATTGCTGTTAAGTGATCTTTGTGAACAAAATCCATTCATCCATGCATTGTCTTGGGGTTGTGGTAGAAGTTTCAGAGACGTATGTTTCAAAATCTCAGCACATAAAAATAAAACTATATGTGCATACCTATGCAGATGAACTAAAGTTTTATTTATTGACAACCAACATGGGACAAACAGAAGTCCTTCTCTGGGAAGAATAATAATGGCTGAATTGTGGAGGCTACATTACACACATGCTCCATACATATATGTACGTACAGTATATGTACATTATTATGTTTAACTATTTAAATGATATGAGACTCTTAAGTTCAATAAGGAAGATCTCCTCCTTCATGTTCGGTCTTGTTCCTCTCTGGGTCTCTGATCCGTCGCTCTCCATCACCTCTGCTTTCCCACACGGTCAAATTCCTCCATTCACAATCCCACTGTCACCATATCTGATCAATGATCGTTCTGCCCGCATTACTCAATTTCCAATCAATCACTGGATACTGCTCTTTAAATGCTGTCTGTCATTCAGACCCAACCCACCTCCGAAGGTTTCCATCAACCACCACGACCACTCCTCCACCACCAGTGTCTAGACTCCAGGGGATTGTGAATAATCGTGAACTAAGCCTTTACGTTTTGGTGTGTGACCTCCCGTCGGTGGCAGATATCAATACCTGACATCAATATTTGATGTGGATGAATAAGGTGAATCATCAGGATGCTCTGTATCTATCACTGAAACCCCCTTCTCTTGTTCTGCGTTGACTTTTACAGTAGCTACTTTCCAGCGACCACTTAAGTTTGTTTGGGTTTGATATCATTCCCGCTTCCATCATTTCACTCTTCAACAGTCTTTCTGACTTCAGGCCAAATATTCATCATACTGAGATAGCAACCTTTATCTTTCAGCTCTCCTCACTGCACCCTCTGCCCCCGTTTCACACCCTTAACTGACTGTAAGCCTCCCTGACCAAACATGCACACACACACATCATACACACACACTGTGAAATCAAGAATGCCTACACTGATTATTTAATGCACCTGTCAGCAAATGTACACACCCACAAGCATTCGCACCCGCCCCCACACACACACACACACACACACACACACACACACACACACACACACACACAGACACACACACACACACACACACACACACAGGAGCTGTTTATCCGAACGGGGGTAGAGATGTAGGTCCAGTTAGGCCAATGTCAGTGTCGGGAGAAACAAAATATTTTCATTGCGAGGGTATCTGTTCGCGTCAACAATCTGATAGGGTGCTCGGTGGAGATAGGCGGTTCCCATGAGGCCTGTGGCCTCGGCAGCGACGGGGAAGGAGGGGTGAGGGGAGGAGGTGGTGGTGGTGGTGGGGGGGGGGGGCTGGGGTGTGGGAAGTGTTCAGGGTGAGGAGGGGGGTTGTGGGATTGGTTGTTCCCAGATATCAGGAACATGGTGAGTGTCAACACCTCCAGAGGCACAGATAGAGTGAGGTCAGGATGTGACAGACGAGAGAGATAGCCTCTATGATACAGGTGAGACAGAGTTTCTACTGTAGCTGCTGTGCAATCATTTTCATTTTCATAAAATCCTTTTCCTTAAAACTATTAATTTTCCCAAAATAAACATGACGGATTTTAAAGGGTCAGTTCACCCAAATTACAAACAAATAAATACATATTTTTGCACTTAACCCCTAGTTGCACACAACCGATAATTATGCCACCGCTCCAGCACAATGGAGGAGAATTGAATTTTGTTTATGGTGCTAAAAGCTTTGAAAGATTATGCACATATGCTTCATTCATCATCCATACGGCTTATCCTTCTCTGCCAATCCCAGCTGACACTGTGCGAGAGCGGGTACACCCTCAACAGGTCTGCAGTCCATCACAGGGCTGACACATAGAGACAAACAAACCTACACCGGTATGTCTTTGACTTGTGTGAGGAAGCCAGAGAATGGCACGAGGAGGACATGCGAACAGTGCTAACCACTGCTCCACCGTGCCGCCCTATGCTCCCATGATGCATACCCCTAAACAAAGTTGTGTTTAACCAAATGCTCACTAACTTACTAAGTACTGTACAGCAAACCCTGTGCAGGACAGAAATGTTTATGGGAGTGAAATGGGTTGAAGAAACATGTATTTAAAAGTTCAATTAATGCCCACATCTTATTTATTGCCATATGGCCCCCTATAGAAGGTTAATCTGGCCCTGGTCAGAAGAAATGCTTTTATTATGTTTTTGGTGAACCAACCCTGTATAACTCTAAAATTACCCATGGCGTCAATGCATTAACCTAAGTACGGCGGCATGTACCTGTAGTTTTAGTCTGCTTTATTCTGTATAACTGAGCTGTGACATTATGAAATGAATTTACAGAAATGTCAATTATTTGCCTGTTTTTTAAACAAGCTCTCGCTCTGAAGTGTTGCTTCCTGCACCTCTGATATGCTTCTCGTGTTTTTTTCCCCCGCCCTGTCTCTAATTGTGTTTTGCTGCATGTCGCTATTTATTTATTTATTGTTATTCAGTATCACTACCTAGTTGTGTCCTTCACTGCTGATTGTTTAATCTTCAGCAGTCCCACTCTCGTTAGAGAAGTGCTCTCTCTATTTCTGTGCTTGTGCATAAAAAATATGTTGCTCGGTGACCTGACTGCCGAAGTGAAGGACGACTGAAACTGTACGACAGTGAGTCTGAGTCTGTGTGTTGGGGGGTGTTTTCATAACACGCTCTACAGCACCGTCCCAGCAGTGTGTTGGAGGAAATACACTCCACCAACCCATCCAACAAACTCATCTCCACTCATCTGCACATGAAGGCCGACACAATGAAAACTGATTGGAATTGCAAATTTATCTTCTCTATCCTATTACGTCTGAAATGTCTTTTAAACACTCCATGATAGTGCTGTCATAATATTGGTGTTACATCTGTCATAACATGCAGCGGTGTATTATGCCTACGGTGGTTTTGAAAAAAAAAAATAAAAGCACAGATTACCCTGGCAATCATTTCTTCAGCATTTATGTGTCTGAAAAAACTATAAGGTCTATTGCTTGCTAAGTCAAGCTTCAAACAATACATTAGGAGTGTGTGTTTAGTAAAACAAAGCTTGATAAGTACATTCAGGTGTCAGATATTGTAGTGTAGAAATGATGTGCAAGGTTAGAGTTACAGAAACAACTGTAGTAAATTATGTGTTACATAATACAGCGAGTCGGTATTTGTTTAATGGACTGTTTTTCATCCTTTATAGTTGAAAAACAAATATAAATAAATTACGATTTTAACTCATTGATGAGATAACATTTAACTTATTGCACAAAAGTCTAACCATAATTTAACTAGTGATTACAGCTACAAAAATATACTAAAATAACCACTGTGCCTTTAATTAGGGATGTTTGAAATTAGCATCTAATAAGTTGAATGTACAGAACTGAGAGTAGCAGCAGACTTTAGGCCTAATGCTTAAGGAATATTTAATAATAAGAGTCGGTTCTTCTTTGACCTGATCTCTGCGACAGTCTCGGTCACACCACGGCTTCGCTGCCCATCACAGGACACACTGACAGGGCCAGCGACGGCCTTCAGCTGGGAATGTTTATCCTCAGCTCTGGAACAACATCTCAAGAAAATATTTGTGACTTTAAAAATAGTTTCTTTCTATAACAAAAATGGGAGCAAGGGTTACAATCTAGAGTTTGATACACAAATTGTGAAATGTAAGATAAGAGGATTATGAAAAGCAGTTAGCATGTAAACAGTTAAAGAGTGACAGCTACTGCAGGACAGTTTCTAAAAACTAGTAGTAGCAAGTGAAGAAGAGTCATTAAAGCTCTTTCATGTTAACAAGGGTTAAAACGACCTCAAGTAATATGAAAGTTTCCACTTGTAATGACAATTCAGTGAGAATTGTTTCGGTTTTAAAGCCCACCAGAGTGAAAAGGCTCTGATAAACCAATATTAGCTTCATGTGTAGCACTAAATGGCTGACAGACAAAGTTAGCAACTGTATGTTAAACATAGCAGAGTTTTCAGCTGGTAAAGAGCTGGATATCTTCCTCCAGAAGTTGTTGGAAAAAAAGAGTGAGTTTTGTACTAACATTTGTGAGGTGGCCACAAACACGATTCCAAATAAATGCTAACGTTGTTCCATGTAAGGCAAACAGTTGTTAGCACGGACGCTATATCAACTTTATGAGCTAAATAAAATTTTTGCTGAACTAACCCGAGTTTAGCAAACATTAGCTAGCATTAGCCCTGAGAGTACTGAACTGAATAAGGTGCATTTTATTGCTAATGAATCCAGTTTTTTTATTTGTAAGAGGGAGAATAGGTTTCCTTCGTAGATCGTCTGAGTATAACGTAGGTTGTGTTGGCAGCTAATTCCTGCAACCGGATAGTGCGGCAGCAGCACTCACCTCAAAATGCAAGTTATAAATGTCTGTGCGACATTGTACGTCTTTAATGAACCTAAATGGCCTGAGGCAGCTGCGGAGGCGGACTGATGTATAAGGTTTAGAGTGGGAGGCATTTTCCCTCTGAAGGTTTTCTAAGTTGGATGAATAGGACTTGAGACAGACGTTCCGTGTCACTGAGGCCTTTGTACACTCGAACAGCAGAGGAGTAACTCTAACGCTCAGCTTCCTTCCACAGAAATTCTTTGATAAAGTCTCAGTGCTGATGTGAATGTGTGTCTGCTTGTCCTTAACTGTCAGCGGACATGCTTTCATGAGTATGTGTGGACAAAAGTCAAATATGTTTATTTATTGCATTTTGTGCAGGTTTTTCATTTCTTATTAAAAAAAAAAAGGTAAATACATGTAGAAAAGCAGATGTGAGAAAAAGAAATAGTGCATGTGTATTTACAGCATGTTGGCTACTATCCTTGCATGGAAAGTTTCACGTGGCCGTAACCTTTTTTATTTTCATATCTTGAACTGGACAATAGAAAGGGAAGGAGGGGGGGGGGGGGTGTATCAAGGGGAAGAAGAAAAAAAGAGACTGTCAAAGAGGAAAAGAAAGGAAGGGTAAAGGAGAGGTTAGCTGGGAGGCAGACGTAGGAAGGAGGAAGTTCATCCACCTGTGTCTGATTTACAGCAGTCGGATATAATCTCCCTGACCAGAGAGAGATACAACTCTTTTTTCAGATCAATATGCTCAAACAGCACTACATAGGATGAGGCCTGTTCTTGATATCCGACTACAGATATGAGACAAAGGAGGTAATGGCATCGCGGTATAGGAAACGTATGGCTGTACCGTTTTGAGATCAAAGACGTGAGAAGTCAGACGTTTGGGATTTCTTTTGTTTATTTAAAAGAAAGTCTATCGCTGGATAATGTAGGTGAAGAAAAGAAAAATTGCACTGTAATCTACTGTCAACATGCCTAAGGCCTATAATTTATAACATCAAGCATAAACTACTTTAAATCCAATATAAGATTAGTTAGGTAAGAGTTAAGACTTGAGCACTCAAACCTATCTGAGGCTTCACCTGTTATATATGAAATACAATACAAAGAGCATCCACTCAGCATATTCAGCTCCCTCAACCACACTAGTGTGCAACAAGGTCTTCCTACAAATTTCCACAGGTATGTTAAAAAGTATATTCTAATCGTGCATAATCTGTGGAAATCTCCTTGACAACAGATATATAGGCACCACAAGCAAATGCAAAGGAAAAGCACTAAACTCATTTATAAAAATCAAAACAGTGCATTTATCAGTAATAAATGACCACAATGAACAGTACTGTCGTCTGCGTTTGGCTGCAGTTACCTCTGAATACTTCGACTCGCTTCGGTCTGAGCGTCTGCTGAAGCGGCTGCATCATCTCCTGCAGTCATCTGCCACCAGTTGTTGTTTGTTAAACTTTCTCTTTTGTGTAACTCTTGTAAAAAATAAAAAATAAAAAAATCTACTTATTTTCCTCTCTTTAAGAGGTTTGCTTACTTTATATGATTTGCTGATTTTTATATTTTGATTTATGTCCTTACTTTGGTAATCAAAATTTTAGCATCACCAGATTTTCATGTTTTTCATCCTTCCTTCTTTTGTAGGAAAAAAAAAAATCACCAATGAGCCACATCATTTCAGCTTTTCCTCCTTTTCCTGAGGATGTGTAATTTGCTGCTGCTTTCATCAAATCAGTAAATCTGTAAATTCAAACTGAGATTATAATCCTAAATTGCAATACATGGATCCAGATGTGTTTAGATCAGCAAACATACAATCAGTACTGAACTGATTTAACGCAAAGATCAATCAGTGAGTGAGTAGTAAACAAACGTTCTTATATAAATGTCACATATTAATACTTTTATGATTAGATTTGTGTTATTGCGAAACAAATGGGAAACCGTTTTCAAGCTGTATTTTTAAAGGCCTCTTAGTTCAAGCAGCCGCGCTCCACCTCCAGCGGCTATCTCTCACGGAAGAGCTAATCAGCAATTAGTGATTAGCTATTTCGTGCCACCGTCGTGACCCCACCACAGTGACATTTCCTGGCGGCCGGGGCTCCGCTGACTGACACCCTCCGGTTCTTTCACTGTTACAGATCCCACTCAAAAGAATCTGATGAGACAAATATGGCCGCTTATTACGTCACCCGTGCACATTCGCGGCCTCCTCTTCCCTCGCTCTTTTCTCTAATCACGGCTGAAACAGACCTCGGCTCTCAGAACAAAGGGCAGTGTTTGTTTTTTCACAGGCCTTTTATTTCAGGCGTGTTCCTCCCTGTGCGTGTGCTGGCCTTTGATGTGTAACGCACCAACGTTCGCCTCCGCCACCCCACTTACTGAATGAACCTTGGCAAACGTGTGCAGAGAGCCGCGAAGAAGGGAGGAATACAAAGGAGAGGAGGAGTGTTTTCTTTCCTTCTCAATCACTAATAAACTTTACTTTTTCTTCTTCTTCTTTTTTTTTTCACAAATGAATGTTTTACCCAGGAGCCTTTCATTTAGCACGGCTCTGATTTGAGCTCCGTGTAATCAGCTGATGTGACGATGAACTTTTCAACTTTAGCGCACAGAGCCGACCTGATGTGGGCCATTGCTAAGTTTAGCTCAGACTTGTTAGACTTGTAATGACAATCATATTTTGTTCCCCAGCCTCAGCTGTTGATCACAAGGAAACTCCACTCAGTGAAGCTTTTTTTTTTTTTTTTAAACTTGTTTAACGCAGATTTTATGATGTCTCCCCTGAATCCTTCTTGTCTTTTGTTTATTTGTCTAGACAGACGGTGAATCACAGAAAAGTACATGATTTCTGACAAGGTACAAACCTAGCTGTGGCAAATTATGCTAGGACCCGATTGAAAGATAGGAGGGCGTCTCCCCCCCCCTCTCTACGAGCTTCAGACGAACAGACAGATGATGAAGAGACAGAAGCCGATAAGGTGGTGTGACATGATGTGTCCCTCCACACACACACACACACACACACACACACACACACACACACACACACACACACACACACACACACACCTCTCCATCGTCTGCTGGATATTACGCTTGGGCTCACACGGAGAATGCCTGCATTTCACGTGTGTGTGTGCCTGTGCAAAACAGAGAAGGTGTGAAAAGTCTGACTTCTAATTCACCTCCCTCTGCATGGGGGTTAATTCTTCCTTTCCATCCGGCTTACTTGAGATTTAAGAAAAAAGGGGGTCTGAAGTGGCAACAGACGCATAAATGTGCCTGTGTGTGTGTGTGTGTGTGTGTGTGTGTGTGTGTGTGTTATTTGGGGAAGGACCTTTCACACATTCAAATGTCTTTCCAAAGATCTGGTCATCCACCCACAACCTAAAGTCTGGTAATTATTTAATCATTTTGACTCTAACCCTACATCCTCGTGTGCCACAAAAATGAACACACAGAGAGGATAATAATTTCTCCCTGCAGCTTGTTGAGCTCTCTGTGTTTTTACAGTCAGTCCCTGAACAGGCTGGACCTGTCTGAAATAACACATAAAACCAACAAAACAAACTTATCAGCCTGGGATCAGTCAGTCAGACAGGCTGTCAGTAAAAGCTCTTTGTAAAGCTGTTTATCCTCTGCACCGATCCACAAGGGGGCAACGTTTGTAGGCCAAACGTGTGACATAATTATGTCCCACATCCATACTTCATACTAATCCTTAGCAGTTCAAGTGTTCACAACTGAAAGATGACTAAATTAAATATACTAGAAAAAGTCAGTATTCATACTAAAAAATACTTTTTAGTGTAACATTGGTGCACGCTATTTTCCCACAATGAACAGAGGAAGTGGATGAACTGCTCACAGCTGCACAAAATTATAATAAAGCAACGATGGTGATGAGACAGACAGTTGTATTTAGCTGCAGGAAAACTAAAAATAATTATTAAAACTTTGCTATAAAAACATGTTTTCTTTTTGTTCACTGTATTTGGCGGTGGCAAACTGACATACATTGGTGTACAAGTACACGCTGTAAAGTTTATCTTATTGTATACTCGACTAAACTAAGCATGCTGTGACAACATCAATATACCATGAAACTCATCTCCAAACATCCTATGATTGTGATCATTTTTTTGTGAGATTTTTAGGTTTTATTTTATTTAACCTGAGAAGTTTAAAGAATTTTTCCTTTCAGTTTTTCCAAAAAAATTTAAAAATCTCAATATTTGGAGATACATGGCTTTTACTGTTTATACTTTGTAGAATCAGTATGTGTGGAATTGGGACACTATAATAAACTGAACAGATTTAATCTGTATATGGGCATGTTTGATTGAAACTCATTTTATCACTTTCCCAGGGTGAAAGCAAAAAATACTCAAAACCTCCTTATTGTAAAGCTGGCTTCTATTTCATCAGCGGCATTACAACTATTATCAGGGGACACAGGAACAACTTCTTCACTCCAGCATGTTCGTTTTTAGAGACAGCCACAAAACTGGCTCACTCCACCAGGCTTCAACAGCTACAGGCTCAGTGTTATGTAATTCCCAACAAAACACAAAAAATCAAGACGTTTTAGACTCGTTTTAAACATATCCATCTTCACAACTAACATCAGTTAATCCACAGAGGAAACAAAATATCTTATTTTACAGTAATAGGGAAATACAGCTTTGGTGATAATTTGGTAAGACTCTGAGCATAGTGACTAAACACACCAGAAGAAGTCAAGGGTCTATCAGCCTTCTTGGATATTTACAGTATAATGTCTCCGTGTGCTCATTTAAGATGCTTTATATCACATTAGATAAATTCTCTCTGTTCCTGAAAAACATCTCTACCTGCAGCCCGTCTCCCTCCGTCCCCCCGCGCTGGTAGCCAGCTCTGGTAATACCATACATGCCCTGCAAAGGCTCATAATTGCCAAGTGCTATTAGATGGCCAAACGGGATTATTTCTTCAAAAGAAACATTAGCTGCCTTTAGGAAGGAGTGTGAGGGATTGGGCCTTGCAGCTCCCCCTTAATCTGGCAGGAGACCCCCACAGTCACACTCCTCCACCTGGCTCCCATTACCCCTCCACAAATCCCTAATCCCTCCGTTTGTTTTCCCGGATAGAGACCAAGAAGAATGGAGGAGAGCGCGCGGAGAAGGAAAGGGAAGGCAGGATCTGGGGTCATGGGTGATGGTGATAATAGTGATTTGACAGCTATTTGCCAGAGCTGATTTACAGCTGCTTAATCTTTGTCTTAATAAAACAAATGTTGCTCCCATTTATATGAAGAGGAAAGAAATATGTGTTTCTCTATCCCTCTGTCTCTGTGTGTGTGTGTGTGTGTGTGTGTGTGTGTGTGTGGATGGCCTCAGCGGTCTCTCTTTAATAAAAGTATTGTTTGTGTTTCTCCTGATTGGGAACACATTGGGCCTGGGTCGGGCCCTGCCGGGGCTGGGGTCCGGGGTCTGGGGCAGACCGGGGGTCCTGTTCTCCGGGGGTCTCTCCTCTGGTCCTTCCTCTTCGCTCCTCAGAAGTCCCGTCTGCTCGGGGGGCCACGAGGGGCGATGGGGTCGGCCCTGAGAAGTGTCCCGCCGCGGGATGACCCCGCGCTGCCTCTATCGGGGGGTAACCTTAGTCTCCTCCTAACGGACCCCCGCCCCACCACCACCACAGGGACGTAATACACACACACACGCAAGGCAGTCACCAAACAGCCACACAGGGTGATGAAATACACGTGTGCTCACAAAAATCACATACCCAGCTATTGTTCTCTTCCTACCAGACTGTGAAACACGTACACATTTGCACCCTTTCGCTCACCCAATCCCTTACTACACAACTCTCTCTCTCACTCACTCACACACACACACACACACACACACACACACACACACACACACACAGAGACCATCATGCAGGTCCAGCCCAACTCTGCCTGTGTGGCTTCAGCTTTGTTGGCTTGACAACGTCCTGTGTTTGAGATCTCCACGTCTGATAGTGTTAACATGATCAAATTCAAGCTGTTCGAGAGACATCGAGAAACAGAGCAAGAGAAAAAAAAAAAAAGACGGAGAACCACGGTCGAAATGATCAAAAATTCAATGACGGGGTGGCAGATAATAAAGGACAGGAAGAGAAATGATAGGAAACTGAAGTCAGGGATGAAGAAAAAGAAACCAGGACCCACCACACCTCCACACAGCATGACCAACAAACACATGGACTCTATATTAGCTCATGGAGTTAACAGGCAGCAGCAGCCCTCTGACATGAGCTCATGTGTTTGGACAGATCTGCTGAAGGTTTAAGACCAGTACCGGAGCCTTATCTGATTCAGAGATAAAGTCTCACACTAAGAATGAGAGGAAAACACACACACACACACACACACACACACACACACACACACACACACAGAGGCAGAGCCAGTGTGAATGAATAGTCAGAGGAGAGCAGAGGAGAGAAATGTGGCAGGGAGAGAGAGAGAGGAAGAGAGGGCCTGGCTCTGGATGGAGGCTCAAAGAGCGTAAGTGGGTCCTTGGAGACTCCACAGAGCCTGCACTGGGTGTGTGTTGGTGATGATGTCAGTGTGAATCACAAACGTGTGGATGGATATGAGAACAAAAGTCACCACAGGCCTCAGTGTGTATGTGTATGTGCTTGTGCATAGTTGTATGTAACCAAACTTTTATGAATGGATGTGACATCTGTGTGAGTGTGTTTGGTACATGTATTATATGGATGAAAACACACAAGCTGTGTTTTATTCTACTACGCTGACGTTTTCTGAAAATGAAGTTGTGTTCTCTCGTGACAAGTTTTGCTTTCTCTTATAGGGTGAAATAATCATTTGTTTCCATTGTATTCAGCTGACAATCCAGTCGCCTTTAGTGCTTACATGTGAACTGACACTTCCACTGATTTCATCTGTTTACACCACTTATTGTTTAATGATAATGTTTACTTTCACTTTTACACTGCAGCCAAGACTTCCTGCTCAGTTTCAATTATTCTCGGCGCTGATACTTAAATTAACACTTCAACTTCTTTTAGTATTTTGGCCATTTTTCTAATTCTCGAAAGTACAGTTTCAGTCTTGAACAGGCTTAATTAACACTTCAACTCCATTCAGTACTTACACTAATACTGCAACTTCAACTAATCTCTCGCTAATCTCAGCACTAACATCGCAACTTCAAGTTAATCTTCTTTCACTAATCACTAAACTTCAACCTCTTTCACTAATTCCGTTACAATTAAAATTTTCAACAGTAAATTTCCAGTTTTTCAACTACACTAACACAGAAACTTTAACTTCTATACCAGCACTTCTATTGCAACTTCAATTTCATCTTTCACTAATTATTAAACTTCAGTCAGTGTCTCAACTATTTCAAATGTATCAACCTCAAATTTTCAGATGCAATCACATACATTTTCTTCAGTTTAGCTTTTTTATTAGACTCATATCAAATATTTACGATGCATTTTGCTTCGATTTTGGACATCTCCTGTATTTAGTGCAACGACTCCCTTCCATCAATATTTTTCCCATTTGTTTTGCCAAAATTCACAAACAGTGATGTCATCTTGTCACTTTGAAAAACATATACAGTATAACTTCTAAATTCTCTGTCCTATTGTACTGTATGTTTCAGTGGCGGTAGCGGATCCTTCAGCATTTCATCTTGAAGACCGTTAATTGATGTGACATGTTATAAAATTAAACTATGCATAAATCCGGTGGCTCAACCACTTGCAGTGCTTCTTCAGCATCTCGCATCACCTCGATTACATTTGACTTTTTGCACATCTGTATGTCTGTCTATTATTGTTCCATTGCATCTGTAGAAGCACACATCAGTACCAGATCTGAATGGCCAGCGCTTGCCAAGGCTTTGGTGCCCAGCGTGATGTTGCTTCCTGCAGGAAGAGGGAGAGCAGAAGGAAAAGCAAAACAGGACATCTTCAGATCTGTCAGGGGAGCGGCCCCTCTCCTCCTCTCTGCCCTCGGGGGAAAATGCACCAAAGGAAGCGCTCTCTCGCTCTCTCTCTCTCTTCTTTTATCCCCCCTTTTCTGACCTCGCTCTGCTCTGCCCTCTCTGGGACGTGTTCTCTCTTCTAACACTCCTCTTTTCCTCCGACTCAGAATCAAACAGTGATGGATGCCACCTTGCATGAGCTGCAACTCTGGCAGCCACCTGTTTCCTACCAAGTAACTGTAATTCTTCTTCACAGTGGTAATATTTGGTTTGGAAATAAAAAAAACAAATCATGTCCCACACTATAATGAATAGCACTTTTGCTCATTTAAAGATGCAGTATGTAGCACTTTTAACACAAATACATTACTGTCATATTAATAAGACATACTTATATGAATGAATTAGAGCAAAGTCGTAACATTTATCTTGCGCCTGTAGTTATCATCCTAAAAACAATTTGATTTACATAAAATGTCATTTTTGTACTTTTACTTTAAAAGTGAAAATTTCTAAAAAATAAAAAAAGTCTCCAAATAAATATTAGAAGTAAAAATTCATTAATTCTAATAAATAATTTTAAGTTTCTCACACTCTCATATTTCATGTTCTTAATTTGATGTTGTTTTTAGTTAAAGTTTCTCAAAATTAGAATATTATATTTTGCTTTTTATGACTTTTATGAGCTAAGCGAAGTTACTTTAACACCCTGACCCATGTGCAATGCGTAGCAGAGTATACACCAAGAAAGATATGGTGTCTCGGGGGGGGTGGGGGGGGTTTAAATATGTTGGAATACTAAATTGCGATGGATTAATATTTCTTTTACCCACATTTCACCTTTCTTTTTTGGGACTTGCAGCCTTTTTTCCACATTTTCCAGCAGATATTAGGTGATTATGATTTGTCCAAGTGGAGTCAGAGGGGATCTGCTGTGTTCCAGTTGGAAACAGTAACCCGAATCTCTCCTCTCATCCCCAGCTCCCGGCTAGCCCACTCTTTAACCATCGTCAAGGTTACCACAGCCACTGTATGTGCAGCGTGTGTGTGTGTGTGTGTGTATTTTTTTATTTTTTATGAGAGTGATTTTGTCTCTTCATGCGTGTGTGTTCCATTGCCTGGTTTTCCTGTTTGTTATTGAGGTCAGGACCGAGGCAGGAGAGCTTGGATTGGGGAGGTTTGTGTGGTGTGCTGTGTGCAAGCGGATCCTACAGAGAGTGATCCTCTGTTGGCCGAGCTCAGTGTGTTTTTGTGGTGCGTGTGGTTTCTAGATCTCATCTTCAAACTATACTCACTGGATCTATTTGAAGTCAGCAGCGGTGGCCCCAAACATCATCTCTCAGTGTCTGCAATATCTTATGTTCAAAGAAAATGACAGCCAAATCCAAAATTAAGAATATCTGATGCTTTTTTGCTAAATAGTTTGATTTGCTTGTGGTCATTTATTACAGCGAAACACCTTCTTCCTCCTTGATTTTTGTTTTTCTATCACCAAATCTTTAAGTCAAAACCATAAATTTTGTCAACATACTCAAGTTTTAGCTCATAAAATATATATCACATTGTTTCAATATGTCTGTAATACTGCATTCTGTCTCATATCCTGCTGCTTTTGTTCCCCTTTCTCTTTTAGGACGGATGTGTGCGTGTTGCAGCACATTGAGCTTCAATGCATCTCTTACAGCAGCTTCTGTTCCAACCAATCAATAAGATTGTCATCAGCAAAGTAGCATACCAAGCTATATCTATGCTTAATTAATAATCAATAGAGAGATAAAGGAGCACCCCAAGAACAATGTAGAACACTGATGAGAGAGAGACACACACAGAAAACAGGTAGAAAGACCGTAACGGACAGCTGGTGTTCAGACTGCCTGGCTTCCCGTTTCTCTTCTTTCCATGCAGCGATTAGATAACATCTCTTACCTTATTCACTGCAACCCACATACACTCTGCTCTATTGTACACGGGTAGGCTGGCATGTTAGAGAAGGGAGGAATAACCTTGCCTGGTTGCCTTAACAACACCCTGGTTCAAACAGAGGCTGAACGGTGAGAAACAGAAAGAGCAACACACACATTTTTTTTTTTTTTTTTTTGTACATTGGCCACAGTTATGTTCACGAATGGGCCAGAATTTGCTATTTTAAAACCACTATTACTCTTTGTTTGGGTATTCATAACATAAAAAGTTGCAGTTTTGAAGTGCTACTGTCAAAAAAAAAAAAGATTGTGTTACCTAAAAGGATTCATAGGATTGAAAAAGCTAAGATGACGTGAAACAGGGAGTAAGTGGAACAAGGCTTTAAAGTAGCTGTAATAATGCACTCGTCATAGAAAAGAGCCACATTGACAGGTAACACATCCACCATGTCCGATATCATTCCTCACACAGACCACCAACGCAGAGCACCACCCTTAGCACAGTATGTGCAGCACATCTCTGCTGTTCTGCACCATTAACACACACTGTTCTCACATGCAGCTCAACTGTAAAGGTCACTCTGTTCACCTCTGATTCCTCTCCATCTTTCAACTGCACAATCCTCAGCCTATAAAAAGGAAGTGTGTGAAGCGGTTGGTGCGCGGCGTGTGCACACACTCCCATAAACACGTTCCTGCAGCCAGTCGCGCACATGTAAGAGAAGATGTGAGTATGTGAGCGGTTGAGAAGACGCCAATGTTTGAATGTTCTCCTCCCCATTCCTTGTCAGACCCACACTTTGATCTGTCTTCAGGGTGTCAGCTGGCAGCCAT
Source organism: Seriola aureovittata (assembly GCF_021018895.1). Lineage (NCBI taxonomy): Eukaryota > Metazoa > Chordata > Actinopteri > Carangiformes > Carangidae > Seriola > Seriola aureovittata. The sequence goes on along the minus strand of NC_079367.1, from coordinate 5,326,019 downwards.
GTTTGTTTGCCCTGTGAGGTAGGCTACCTGTGTAATTACCTCTAACGAAGTGACTTGTTTTGATTTGGCCTGAAATCTAATCCCCGGCCGGGATGAAGATGTGGAAATGGGTCTGAGGTTGGGGATTTTGGAGTGTGAGTCTGGGCTGTGGCAGTGACTCGTCGAGCTGCTTCAGGGGGTGAAAAGGTTCAGCCGGTGAGTTTTGAGGAAGTTTACACAATTTTGGCTTAGTGTGAGTTTAGGTTGTTGCTGTTCTTTCAGTCACATCCACCTCGAGCTTTGATAATCACCAGTTTACCTTCTTTTTCTTTTCCCCCCACATCTCCTTATCTCACTCTGTTTACCTTTTGCATAAATAGTATACGCACAAACACAAAAAAAAAAAACAAAAAAAAAAAACTACGTGCCGACTCAAAAAAGCTCTCCCTCGGCTTACAGCGCACACGTACGTATGCTCCTGTGAATCATTTAAACCCTGGCAGCAGTTCAAGAAAACCTCAAAGAGAATCTTGTTGGCAGGAGGCTGCAGCACTTCACCTCTCAGTAAAGGTTAGCGAGAACACAATGTGGCTCTCCTCTGCTCTGCCCTCTATTTTCACCTTGCTCCTCACCTCCCTCTTTACTTTCACTTTTCAGTCATTCTGTGCCTTTTTTCTTCTACCTTTATCTCATCTCTCACTTTCAATACTCCTTTCAGTTTTTCTGCTGTTGCACTCGCAGAAAAAATGACTGTTGATTACTACACTGGAATTTACCCGCATACTCACGCACACTCGCATGCAACTATATTACCATTTTTCACTTTGTGCAAAAAAAAGTTTTTTACTAAACCAAATGATAAAAGATGTCAATAAAGTGAATTATGCAAATTAAAGTGTTATTTTATTGTTTTTGAAAAAAAAAAGAGCAGAGTTAGCTGTGATGTTGTATATGAGAAAAGTTATGAAACTGTAACTTGTCTTCTTTCCCTTTCCATGGATTACGTCCATGTCACAGGACTTACTGTAGGAGGCCGTAGAGCTTCCAATAGGCTTCCTGCAGCCGATAAGAAATGTAAACACGCCAGGCCACCAGAAAAACACATCACCCTCCACAGCGGAGCTAATGAAGGGAGATGGTCAGGGAGATGTGTGGAAGATTTGTGGATGTGGTGTGTACTCTCACACAATGATCTGACTGTTTCAAGTGGAGGGGATGGACTTTACAAGGTGAGGAAGTGTCCGTCACACACCGCCCGCTGTGAACACCGCTCAGTACATTTTTAATACTGACATTTTCTTCTTATTGCAGCACATGCATATAAACACAACACCTCAAAAGTGAGACCATGTGTGCATATGTGTTTATGTCTGTGTGTACCCCCCCCCTCCATCCTTAATCCATGCGGGTGGGGATGTAAAGGAGATGGGAGGGGGTCTGGTGGTCAGTGTTTATTTGCTCTATCTCTCTCTCTTCTTTTGGAGAGGAACAAGAGCCATGTTGGACACGCTGCATGTGGGCTGAGGGTACATCCTTCTTCTTCTTCCTCTTCACCTACTCCCTCTATCCCTCCATCCCCCATCACCCATCTCTTTCCTGCACCTCATAAGGATTCCATTGAGGAGAGGCAACGTCTTGTTGATGTTTAATCATGCAGGCAAGCCAGATGCAAATGAACCAGAGACCGACCCAGTGAGATCAAACTGGGACAACCAGTGAAAGATGTCTCTCCCTGCCGCCTGTACAGTGCTGATGGACCAGTGCTTATGGACCACACAGCCCTACGCTCCTGTCACTCTAGACAGAGCAAGAAAGCATATTTTATATAGTTTTAATTTACGCACTTTATGGGTATTCAGATAAAGAAAGAAATCTGTGAAAGGATTACCTAAGGATTACAAAAGTCTTTGGCAGGCTGCGTAACTAATTTAAATCATTTGTATGCTCATTTTGTTGGCTACAATCATTCCATCTCAATGTTAAGTTAATTTCTCATTAAGAAAGGGGTTCCACTTTATTATCCATAATAATAATTTGCAGCAACTTCATGTCAATGTAACATTCTCTCGCTTATAAGATATAATTCAGATGATAAATACTCAAATTTAAATCTGATGGACATCTAAGGCAAAATAAAGGTATGTGTATCTTTGTATTATGTTTACACAGCAGCAGTTCTTAGCTAAAATGAACCAATTGTAAGCTCATCGGGGAAAGAAAACAATCATCTTTAATAATAATAATAAATTATTGTAGTTGAATAAAACAGTTAAAATACTGCTGCTATAAAATAGCACTACCAATAATAGGTCTATTATTATTATTATTATTATTATTATTATTATCATCATCATCATCATCATCATTACTTCAACCATTTATATGCTCATTTAATATTATTATTATTTACATGTCTTGTAAATTTTTTATTATCATCATCATCATATCAAAATTATATTCTATACAAACAGCTTTTTTACATAATAATAAAAAAAAGTATAAATAGAAATTGTAACTTTCTCCTCAGTTTTCCCCTCGGTCTGGTCCTATCTTGTTGCCCTTGCTGCTGACTGAAGCCGGTCCCGAACTGACCCGGAGGATCCGTCCACCGCATTCCACCCGCACGCGCTATCATAAACATCCTAGTCCCGGACCTGCGAGGGCAGGAAGTGCGCGAGGACAGGAATTCCACTCTTTCAAATTACATTAGGGCCCGTTACAATGATGGCTCTTCAGTTCATTGTAGGCCTACCACACGCACACCGCGCGTATGAAGAAATAATAGTGGACTTATCACATTAAAGATACAGCAGGCTGGGAGATAAATAACACAGCAAAGCTTTAGGTTGTTCATTATAGAACAATAATGGTTATAAATGTGTTTTATACACCTTCATCACCAAAAACTACAATGATCTCATTAAAAAACTAACTGATGAGAAGCCATGTAGAACATGCTCATACTCAACTGAGTCTTACTGAATTATTGTTTTTCTCATCACTCATGCACTTGTTCTTCAGGGCGGTTATAGGAAGAACTGCTGTTCTGCAGCTTGTGATTGTGGCAACAACTGACAAGTGTTATGACTAAAATAGATATTATTTCATATAAGCCTGTGATACATGAACTCTGCCAACATGTTGCATGAATGCAAATTCATTTTCAGACATGTTTCGCTAGCTTTGTGACGCGGTGTGCAGTGAGACGTGTCGGATCTTTATAGGATATATTTTTATTCATTTGAGGGGGGTCGAGCGATAACTTGAGAGAGAAAGAAGGGGATGTATATTTATCTAAAAGGAAAACACGGAGTCTTCTTTGTCTGTGATAGGCTTCTCAGTAACTGCAGTAGGCCTGCATGAAGCTGTCTCACTCATCTCATGCAGCCCAGAAAATCAACCTTAAACACGATCATCTATTCGTTTGGACAGGATACTCCATGGTAAGCTTTCCCTGTTAAAATTAAATCCAATTAGGCTAATAAAAATAAAAAAACTGAATTTCATATCTTGTGCTTAAAATAATCTAATTTTGGAGAACTATTGTATGTGGCTCACAGCAACGTTTGAGTTAAAATAAAAATAATAAAACCAATAATAAATAATGTAAATAAACAAGAAATTGACAGAATTTTGAGTCAAAATTTCTTAACATCCCTGGCAAATTCATATCACATCACGCTAAACATATTAGTATTTATTAGCTAATATCAGTTTGCACATTGGTTCCCTTTTTATCGTTAATTATTTGTTTTATTTGTTAATTTATTTGTTTATATGTTGCTTATCAAAGTCCTTGCAAACGAAAACAGGCTATCAAATTAACATTCCTCGGCGCCTCTCCGAAGCCTACAAGCAGTTCAAGTTTCAGGCTCCTTGTTTTGTTTACGGATTGTCGACATGCAAGTTTACAGCTTTGTTGTGACTTGACGCGCGTGACTGAGGCACCTCCGAGGCGGGAAGGTTACAGGTAATGGAGGAGGGAAAAGATAATAAAACATTATTTTGGGACCAGTAGCTTTAACCTGGAGACACCAGTGGCCTAGCTATATTGCGGTTTGCAATATATAAAAAAAATATATATATACTTAAATGATCTATCTTGTCTATATGTTGCTCAAATGACGTGGTTCAGGTGATGCAAATTAGGCTAATTAGTCACATTGGTGAAGACAACTATCAGGAAACTTTTTCACAACAGGTAACAGGGGTATTTTCTAGCCACTATAAAATTACTTGATATAAAAAAGACTTCACTCACAAGGCAATATCTCCATGAGCATAAACGTTCTTAAGGACATTTCTGTCTACATCATTGCTTTTATCATTTTAGCACAAAAAAAAAAGTATATGCTAGTTTAGCAGTGTTTTTCAGGTGATGCCACGGGGGCCACCAGGGGCTGCTTGAAGGGATAATGGGGCTAAATGAGAAATAGCATAAATTATTGGCTATATGTTGATGACTGTTTAACTTTTAGATGAAGTTTACATTAACCTCTAAACACTACTGGAGGCTATGAGGAATAATTTGACTCTCTTTTTTCATATTCACATTTTTAGATTCCTTTGCAATATTTCATGATTCCTATGCAAATGTTAAAATAACCATGATAGGAGACATGATGTGACTGATTTTAAACAAAGTGTTACTTTGGTCTTTCCTCAAACGTTTGTTGGGTAATTCCTCCACTTTTTTTTTTTTTTTTTTGAACCAGGGAAGTGGAGAAGACCACAGACTTTCTCTGGAACAATAAAAGAAGACTAAACAACTCATGAGGTACAGTAAAGCTAAGAAAACTTACAAACCACTCCAGCATATCTCAGTCGACTTGTGTGTTTCATGTAAATGGACAGTAAATAGCTTATTTAAAACCAAAATTTACACACAAAAATAAAAGAAAAAAGGTCTAACCATGTTAGACTTTCTTTACAGGATACTAGTCATCTTTCGCACAAACAGAATATAACTGCAGAATCAATGCATTTAATTTACTTTTTTTTTTTTCTTATATTGAAAATCGTTTTATAAATTCATGGTCCTTAAGCATTTTTAAAAATCATTTCAGCAATGGATTTATCTCATCCTGTGTGGTTTGATAGCTGAATTAATTAATATACTGAATGATGTAATGTTTTAACCGAGCCAAACACTTACAAAGCAATGGCATAATGGCGTTGTTGAGATTATCTGGAAATGCTCTCCGTCTTAAACATGTGAAAAAGACATTGAAACAAGAAATAACATCGCGTCGTAACGCTTGAAACCGTGAGTCTGTGGTAATTGCACGTTGAGAGATGGTTGGCTCTCACCGCGGTTCAGCTGCTGCTGCTGCTGCTGCTGCGGCCAGGCTGCAGACTGGGTGCAGGGTGATGACACACATGCCAATGCTGTTCCACCTGCACAGACTCCCAGAGCACGGAAATACACTCCCAGAGAAAGCCGAGGGGACCCTCATGGGTGGCCAAAGAAATGTATACCTCTCCTTGCACTTCCCTCTCAATGTGAGCTAATTAAGCCGCACTATCTATCCAGACTTTTCTTAGAGCTGTGGACATGCAGCCGTTTGCAAATGTGCATGTCTTTGGACTGAGGTTGGGATGTGAGAGCCTCCATCTGGCACAGCTTAGTCAGATATATTATTTGGCTAAAGTTTGACTGAAGGTGTTTGGCCCGAATTATGTTGAAACAACTGTTTGTCCAGGCCAGAAAATGCACCTATAAGAAAAGATCCATAATTCACATGTGTAAATGTGTAAACCTAGCCTACTGTTATTAATATTAAAATTATTAGGTTATTTAATACTTAATATTTGACTGCATGGTGCACGAAAATCTGACATTTATTCAATCAGATATTTCCATTTTTCTTTCTTTCTTTCTTTCTTTCTTTCTAATCCTTAAAGCAGAAAAAAAAACTTAACAGCCCTTTATGCCACTGAATTTAATATCTGTATAATACACAGTATAAAGAAATAGATGTAAGATTTAACAGCTTATTTGAATGGCACATTCATATCCAGGATTTTCTTAGTAATTGTCTATTTAAATGCAAATAGATGTGTAATGTCCAGAGTGCGCTATTTTGACCCGAGTCTGATACGCACGAATTTCAACAGGTTTAGGGAAGCTGATTATTTTTTCATATACTGTAACCACCGGAGGCGGAACTCAAATACGCACAAATCACGAAGCACTACGTCGCTGCACAGAGAGCATTGGAGCAAAAGCAGCCTGTCAGTGGATGTGAAAAAAGAGGAAAGGGCTGGGCTTACAACGAGTCACAAACCACAACTTGGGTTGCGCCTGCATCACAAACCAGTTTAGAAAAATCCCTGTTGAAGAGAGAGGAAGGTCTGTTGCATGTCACCCACTGAGCTGCAAAATAAAGATTTCTCTGTGCGCAGATTTGAGGACAACTTTCAGTTCGCGGTGCATCCCGAGGGTCTGCAGTACATCATTCTGCTCATCGAGGTTACAAGCGCCATTAAAGAGTTTTGTTTGTTGGCATCTGGACTGGACTTGTTTTGTTTTGGTGTGCGCAATGATGGCCACTTACCAAAACTCGGAGGATGACGCAATGGCCTTAATGATCCACGACACCAACACGAACAAGGAGAAAGAGCGACCCAAAGAGGAGCCGGTCCAGGACAAAGTGTCGGAGAAGCCGGATCCGTCCCAGAAACCACCGTACTCCTATGTCGCTCTCATTGCCATGGCCATTCGCGAGAGCTCGGAGAAGCGCCTCACTCTGTCTGGTATTTACCAGTATATAATCAGCAAATTTCCCTTCTATGAGAAAAATAAGAAAGGTTGGCAGAACAGTATCAGACACAACCTGAGTCTCAACGAGTGCTTCATTAAGGTTCCGCGGGAGGGCGGCGGGGAGAGAAAGGGGAATTACTGGACTCTCGACCCGGCCTGTGAGGACATGTTTGAGAAGGGGAACTACAGGAGACGCCGCAGGATGAAGCGGCCGTTCAGACCTCCGCCGACTCACTTCCAGCCGGGGAAGTCCTTGTTCGGAGGAGACGGCTATGGCTACCTGTCCCCGCCAAAGTACCTGCAGTCTAGCTTCATGAACAACTCCTGGTCGCTAGGCCAACCGCCCACTCCGATGTCTTACACGTCCTGTCAGATGGCCAGTGGCAACGTGAGTCCGGTGAACGTGAAGGGGCTGTCACCCCCCTCATCTTATAACCCCTACTCCAGGGTGCAGAGCATGGCGCTGCCCAGCATGGTGAACTCTTACAACGGCATGAGTCACCATCATCATCCGGCACATCCCCACCATGCCCAGCAGCTGAGCCCGGCCACCGCGGCACCGCCTCCGGTCTCCTCCAGTAACGGACCGGGCCTTCAGTTCGCCTGCTCCCGCCAGCCCGCGGAGCTCTCCATGATGCACTGCTCTTACTGGGAACACGAGACCAAACACTCGGCGTTACACACGAGGATTGATATTTAAAGTTTACCAAATGGTCTGTGTAAAGAAAAATGGGGACTCTAAGAGGCAAAGAGTTAATTCCTGTGATTTCAAAACAGAACCAAGAGTATTTTTTTTGAAGAGACCATTCTGAGGAGCTGTGTGGGTCCAGCTGACATCTGTAAATGTCGATGAGGAGGTATGCGCGAGTTGGTGTTGAAAAAGTTTTGCAAAATGGAAACGGGAGGTAAAGAAGTCATCAGGACACATCAGGTAGCACAACCTCTGGGAGCCATTTCGTGCGCCTGTGTTACACTTGGACTGATGGCCATAACCTGTAGTCAAAATTGTGCCTATGAAAAACTTTGACGGGGATAGACATTGCTGACACTGCCTCGGCTGTGTGATATCGGTATGCGTAATGCTTTCTCTCAACTTTACGCACGGCTTCTCCTGACTCTTGCCAAATGAAACGTGAACATAAGATGCCCTAACCTAGTCAGTGCTTTAATGTGTCATTGAATCAGAGCTGTTCGGCCTTCTGAGTAACACGCGCTGAGCAAGGCCTGCATGGTTGTGACTCTTGTTGCAGAGGTTGAAAGTGTGGGTAGAGATCCATCAGACTACCACAAATACAATTCAGGGTTTTCCATATTTCTTGATCCCATATGTATGTATGATATGATTTCCAATATGACGCCAGCCAGTGCCAGGTTTTGTTAATCTTTCTAATTATTATTTTTTTATAAACGTGATTAGCTATATTGTGTCCTTCATGTTGGGGCCATGTTTCATTTTAATTAGCACTTTTCCCTCTTTTCTAGATTTGTGAATTTCTTAATAAACTTGTATTTCTTAAAGTAAAACAGTGGTCATGAACTAATCTGTTCTAGCTTTAGGCTGTGATAACCACTGTTGACAAACAGCAACCAACAGTAAACAGCTCTGTGACGGTAACGCAGCATTTTGTTTAGACAGTTTGTTCAGATATAATAATCTGGAACCATTGAGCAGGTTTAGGTGAGGTTTGGGTTTGCACTCATTCCACCGTTTACTTCAGAAAATATCTGATATTCAGGCACAACGTCTCCAGGAAAATGTAAATATAGGCTATTTAATCAGTCATTTTTTATCTTAATTTATGATAATCTGTTACATTTATCCTACTAGTGTGACAAGACAAAATAGAGAATTTATCATCTACAGGAATAGTAATGATAACAACAACCATATTAATATTATTAATAATATTAATAATAATAGCAATAATAATACATTTCCATTTAAACTGTTATTGATAATTTGTGTTCCACAGCGACTGATGTCTGTTCTAATATAATATATTCTGTGTTACATCTTTGGTTGTTACTGCACAACTGCTCTACAACAAACAACCATTACGCATCAGTCATAAGTATTTCGTCCTCCTTTATTCAGGCCACTAGACGTTAAATATTATTTAAAAAATGTAATATTTAATGTAATTTGTATTTAATACACTTCACAAATGATTCTGTGTCAGTAGAAAATGGCGACGTATGGAGGCTAGGACGCTCCTGGAGTAGACTGATATTTCAGGATGAAGGATTTCCATCCGCGGAAAAAAGAAAGTCCCGACTTAATGCAAAGTTTTCCACTTTCAATTCTATGTTCTCTGCGCTTTAAATGTGAATGATGAACACGCACTTAGTTAAAGATTACATCTTTTTTTTTTTTTAAATTTAAGCCTTACTCTAAATAGGTTAACAACAATAAACCTCCACCAGCAATAATAATAATAATAATAATAATAATAATAATAATAATAATAATAATAATAATAATAATAAAGCAGAAGTTGTCAGTATTAAATAGTAGACGTGTTCTTCCCTCTGTTTCCTGTAAATGTTGCGTGTGAGTACTGCTTCAACAGCAATGTTAATGCAGTTATCTTGTCGAATAAATAACAGGCTACGGCATCATTTAGGAAATAAGACCAACAAACACAGGAAGGTATGATAAAAACAAATAAAAAAATTGGCAATACAAAGGGTCGTACAAGGAGGTCATAATAACCTTTACTAAAGTTGCAAAATGTGACATCACACTCGAGGATGAATTCATTCAGGCCAGGCTGTCCTGTGAGAAACAAACTATTGGTGCCTGTTGACAGAGAGTGTTAAAGTATAAAAACCAGACTCACAGCTCCTCCTTCTTAGTTGTGTGTTAGTCAGACTGTTGAATTACGTAGACACTTTCCTGTGAGCCCCAGAGGAGCATCCCCAGGCCCCGAGGGCCAGCGAGCCTCTCCGTAGAAGAGACATGTTGACGAGTGAAACGCTTTAATACGGACTGACCTCAGCCCCGTCCCTCCTACTATCACCGTCACATTATCACAGCGGATCGATATACTAGTGCCATCTGGTTTTGACTGTATCACTACAAGAATGCACTGTTTTGACAACACATCACAGCTATCATGCACATTGAATTATTACGTTAGAGGCTGACCAATTACAAAATATTACCTCTTAACATTTAATAGCCCATTGTAAATTAGATTGTGGAATCACCCTTCACAGATCACACGTATTTGGCGCCGGAGTTCACGGTGAAGCAGCAAAGTCCAACGTCTCCTAATGTGAGTTTAGAGTGCCTGGAGGTGTATCCACACATTCACCTTGATCCACCCTCTCTGCTCCACAGCGTCTGTCAAACACAGACTCATCACCCAGAAAAATAAACCCTTCACTTGCACAGGCTATGTCATGTGCTGCTCGGGAAAACAATGACCCAACAAAATAAAACTACTTCACATGTAGCAACGATAGTGGCATATACATGACATTTGCACGAGGGTTGCATAGTACTAATATACAGCTGCTTCTCTCATTATCATAAGACATGATTGTTAATTAATTATTATGAGGTGATGTTTAATGTTGAATTAGCGATTTGTTGTTGCATGGAACAGAATTTAAAAGTTTTCTCCGTTTGTGACAGTGACCCGTATATAATCAGATTTAAAGATTTTTATACTTTTTTAAATCCACCAACATAAATGCAACGAGCGCAAAAAGACTAACACAAAACAAAAACGTTCATCATATTGGACTTGATCATATGGAAACATGCAGACAAAAACTCAGTTATTTAAACTGCAAATTAACAGTGCAGTAATTAACAAAGCGGTTTTAAAAAATAAAAAATAAAACAAGGATGTTTTATTTTGGCTACATCTTTTTGTGCGTGTCTACAGTTTTGTTGAGCCCCTTGTATGTAGGCAAACTAAAGTTTAAAAAGAAGTAATTAAATAGGCTAGTAAAAATCTATAAAACTTACACACTCCAAAATTTCTGCATAAACAAATAGTCGGTCTATTTCAAAATAGAACAACGCCTAGATTTTTTTCTCCATAGATTATTAATTGTTGATGAAGTCTTTATATTGAACTTTATATTTTTGTTTTAAGAGTTGTGAATGACGCGCATGATGCTTTGCTGACTAGTTTTTAAAAGGATATTTATTTTAATCGTTAAATTAGAGATTTATTACAGGAACTCAATGAGAACACTTTCAGTCCATCACTGGAAGACAGATTCCGCATAAAACCATAAACACGCTGCTAAAACGGGAAGTCTGGATACTTGTGTAGTCGACCACATGTGATGCCGTGAGCCTATAGCGTCTTCTTCTCCGCATGATAAACAGGCTTTACAGCAACGAACCGTCGACGTCAATGATCACAAACGTCTTTCCTTCGTTTGCTCAGTAATCCTGCATGAGGCTGCAGTGATGGACACATACAGGAGAAACCAGCACCAGCACCGGGACTGATCAGCAGCACCGGGACTGATCAGCAGCACCGGGACTGATCAGCAGCACCGGGACTGATCAGCAGCACCGGGACTGATCAGCAGCACCGGGACTGATCAGCAGCACCGGGACTGGTCAGCAGCACCGGGACTGATCAGCAGCCGCGGTCCCAGCCGGAGTAACACTGACACTGGGGCCATCCCTCTGTGTGCAGAGGGACCGTCGAGGCGAGCCTGAAATGTAGCTGTGTACATTCTCTGCTTCCTCACATTAATGTTTTGTAAACAATAAGGAGATAAGGGCGCGTTTGAAAGGCAAGTGTATTCTAAACACTCTCAGAAAAATAATAAATACACAAGTGTTTTACAAGGAATGTTTCGGCGAATGTAACTAACCTTTGCATAAACTACAGGCAGAGGTGGGTTTAATGCTTTTAAAGTTAAGAGTCGAGTTACATTTTTAAAGAGGAAAAAAGAACAAACACGTTGAATTTATTGATTATTATTTACATATTATTAGCATGTGCCAAATTAATATTGCAGTAGCTGTTTATTTAATTTTGCTTTTAGCCCTGTGTTTTTAAAGTGGCCTGTGATTCATTTATTATAATCCCCTTGAAATCTTGCTCACTATTATCCTATACTTCTGCGGCACAAACGCATGCACACATGAACCTAGATACAACTTTTTGTTGTCACACTTTGAGCCCCAAATCTCCTCTGTACGAGCTGTGAAGTGAATATATCTGTGCGGCGGGCAGGTGTGCATCTGCGCAGAAAGGTTGACAGTTCAACCGGGCAGCCGGGAACAATGGGCCTGCATACAGGATGTCTCAGGGACTAAGGGAGATAAGGCCAGCCGAGGTTCATGGCTCCAACAGGCCTGCTTAACATATTGTCTTCTTTTGATTATAAAGTCAGCTGATCCAGGTTTGCGTCAGCTTGGACTTGCATGTTGTTTTGTTTGTGAAAAAAGGGATGTGGGCTGGGTGTTCAGAATATTTACTACTGACTAAATTAATTAACTTTTACTATAATTAGTACTTATATATTCTAAAATATTTTAATTCATCGAACTTCTGCCGGGCCGTTTCACTACATTAGAAATAGACTTAGAAATAGGAGTTCGTTGCATGGTGCATGATACAGAGAATTTATCATGACATTACTGAGAGTTACACCTTAACAAAAACAAAAACGTAGCAAACCATACAAGACAGTTGTAGGCTTTTTTTTTAAATTATTTTAACAATAACATAATGATAGTAGATAACAATTATTTACATTAAGTGTACACACATGGGCCCACCGTATGTGCATCAATCTAAGCGTTAGTCTATTTTCTGGTGAAGCTGCGGAATAAGGCGCATGTCCATATAGCTGTAGGTGATGAATAGATGTTTCTATTAATCCTCAATTATTTCTGCGCGAGGTGAAAAGGTTTAACGCAATGTGCGGTTTTGTTTTCATGCGTCTTTTCCGCTGAGCACGTACTGAATAACCACGATTGTATCCTTTGTTACGCTCTCAGAGATGACAGATTATAATCAACAAGACGAATGAGGTCAACTGACTGTAGAAGCAACGCGTTTGACCCCCGCTTCATCATCGTCACAAGCGCGCACACAGAGACAGAGAGAGAGAGAGAGAGACAGAGAGAGAGAGAGAGAGGCGCGTACCTGGCCTCGCTCCGGGTATGACAGCTTCGCATGCTCGACGGGGCACCGGCGATGCGACCCTGCCGGTCAAGTCACACGCAGGTTGCAGGTTTCCCAATGCCTGCACACAATTGAATTCCTGGCATTCTCACCAATGTTTGAGATTGAAGAGCAACAGTTTCCACTAAGAAGCGGCGCACATCACCCCAAACCCATTGAAAAGGAGAGTGGGGGTCACCACTGTTTGGTATACATCTGGTCCAAACAGGAAAATATGCAAAGATTTGATTCGCAGAAAATCCGGCAATTGTTCAAATCAGCATGAGATTTTTTCTTTCTCTCTTGTTGGAACAGAAGTACTAGAAGTTTCAATCTGTCCGCCGCATATCTGTGGCATTACTCAATATAGAGCTGTTTATTTTCTGAACGCGTCCTCTGGTGAATCTCCAATGTAAGCAACTTGTCACGGTGATCTACGTGATGTTTTCAGTGGCTGCTGATTTCTATCTTAATGACAACCCCGCGAAACAATAGACTACATGCAATAATTCTTTAATAAGTCAAAATAATTACAATAGAGTGTGTTGATACACTGCCACGGTTTATAAATAGGAATCGTGCGTTTGTTAACTGGACCTCCTGGTCAACAGAGGTTCGATGGTGTCTAGAAATACCATGACTATAAATACACCCAAGTGTCATCTATTCAAGGAAAAGATGGACTGTCTTCTATTCACAGAGAAAAATCATCACGCACTGACCTCTTCTTACCCTCCAACCAGGGCCACTCAAATGTCACATACAGGCCATCACTAAACAGTCTGTCCAAATGAGGGGGGTCACGACTCAAACCTTCAGGGGCGAGGTAGTGGGACGCTGATGAAGACAGTAAGTGAATAAATTACATGAGGCAAAAATTAAAATATTAATTTAATTTCTCGCACCGATCACATTTATGATAAATAGTCCAGATCAGGGGATTTAAAGGTAACCCTGAAGCTCACTTCACCAAATAAACAGGTTTTCATTATGACACATCATCTCCAAGCAATACCTGGGTATGTGCCAGCGGACCTGTTTGAACAAACACACCAGACCTGCTTTTACCAGCATTTGTCTGATGTTAATTTCTGCCATGGATGTGGCGGAACTGGGCAGCTTATACTGTAAAGGGAAATGCGATAAAATGTTTCCGTTCTCTTGATTATGAGCTGCAAATTGCTTTGTCGGGATTTAAATGGCAGGTCTTTTCCCATCGTGCACTGATGGAGTCTATTTTTAAACCCCTTTCCTTTCTTGCCCCCCCCCTCTAAAAACTTCCGCAGGGTTGGCAACAAGAAGCTATTAGGATAACTCTTCTCCTGTTAACATTCCAATTAATCAAAGATGAAACCAAATTCCCACAGGGATCATTAAGGGCCAGCACCTGTTCTTCTGATACTGTAGGCTGTATAATAAACCAGTACGACTTCATGGTCAGACTCTGGCTGACCTCTGGGGACATGTGAGACATATAATCACTGCAAACCAGTGATACATCAGCCAAATATCAGTAATAGAAATATAACCTCATTCGGATATGAATGCCAAACACTGAGCTTATTTCACAACCAAAACTATTCCAAAATGCCTTCATTATACTACCAGGGTTTCCTTAAATTTCAAAACAGAGCCGTGTGGCCCGTTTAGGATACAAATTGCATGAGAGGTAATTCACACAATTAAATTAAGTGATGAGTCAGACCGGTATGAGGCTGTTTATGTAATAGTTCTAAATCAAATGTGTGTTTCGGGGCTGTATTTTAATGCTGAATTGTCTTTAAATGATAAAGTTTGTGAAGTTAGTCTCTGTCTATTGACTACATGCAAAATAGGAAGTTGGCCTTAGGCCTTACCCTTGCCCCGCCTTTATGCACATGCCAAACCCAGTCCCAGGTCAGATTTCAGACACTGCAATCCAATTTCAGCTATATTTCTTTCAAGCAATTACATACCTCTTGGCAAGGCCTCACAATTAAACAAATTATTATATTTTGATATCCATAATTATACGCATTCGCATAAGGTACCCTTTCAAGTTAAATATGCTTTTTATTACACGCTTATCATGTGTGATGAGATTATACACAGTGTGGGTTTGGACTGAGTTAGAGTACATTTAATCAAATAAGAGCAGCAGTAATGGAAGCATGCTGGACCCAGGATTACACTGCATAGGCTGCTCCCTTTGAGCCCAGCTTATGTTTAGCAAAATTCAGACAATGAGAACGTTATGAGGGGAACTCTGAAGGACAGCCTTTAACCCCTGCCCACGAGTAGGTCAGGCACATGACACATTACGTAGCTTCTATCACTGATGAGGTGCACCACACATACTTTTGGCCTAAACAGATTGTTTAAGTGTAAATCTCTCTGACGAAACTACTTATAATTGATCGTATGATTCTGATCGTGGTATGATCTGGTCATCCTGTAGACACTCTTGAGGCCAGCTGCATACATGGCAGTGTAACCAAGCAATATGCAGCAATAACACTGAATACCATCACTCAACTTTCATTAAAAAACAATCACAATGGCAACAATTTTTTTTTTTTTTTAAATTCACCAAACATGCTTCATCTGAGGAATCATTGGTTTTCCCTTGAAACTGGCTCACAGTTAATAAACACTGCTGTGTGGGTCTTTGCTGCCCCCATGTGGCATGAGAGAGACTATCATTTTGTGATGGGACAAACAGTTCTAAGTAGCCTATGTAATCGTTTTAAGCAAAGACACCATTAAAAGAGTTTACAACACAGTCTACATCAAATTAGACTCAAAGTACTTGTTTTTTCTTAAATCATGGCTATCGTGCTTTAAATTATTGAGGATTTTCTACAAGAAATAAAAGAGTTATATCAAGATAAATGCTCCCTTAATTAACCAGTAATCGATACAGATGCCTATACCTAAAGCATTCATTTCTATCAAGGTAAAAAGGAACAGAGCTCTTGTCTAAAGGTGAGTGAGTGATATACACCTGCGTGATAATACCCCACAGAGTTACATCCTAATCATGCCAAAAACCCAGTGGCCTACTTCTTAATGTAGGTGAGACCAGACCAAGGTTTCACAAGGGATAAATCTCTGAGAAAAGGGCATATACATCAAAAGCCCAGTGTGTAAATCGTTTCCATTAGAAGAAAATTGGCCCTTTTCACATGTCCCAGTCAGAAAAGCACAGGTGTAAATAATAAAACTCATGATGAGTGAATTCAGTTCAGCTGCTTCAGTTTGAGAGCCCTGGTTTGATGTCTTACTGTCACTGTCATGCCTCACCGGGACACTTGAATAGAGCTGAGCCATTGTTGATTATTAGTTATTAACAACACCTGTGCTTTTCCTGCAACTGACGAGTCTAAATGTCTGCTGTGAGAAATGCCTATTGTTAATTTCAGTTTCAATATTCAGAGAGGAAGATTACATTTGTATGGTTGTAAAAACAAAATATATTAGAGCCCCTTCAATGACAATAAAGTTTTTAAACTTTATTGTCATGCCCATATGGTGTTTTTTATATAATACAAGACATATCATGAATGAAACAAGCACTCAACACCATGACTGAGTATTTCCACCTTGGAACTGCAGTGAACCAGTCTCAGAAAAACGGAATCAGACCATACAACCATGATTTAGACCAGACAGCCTGGACTCCATGTGTCACTAACCAAAGGAACCAACCCCGTCCACTTGCTGGGACGCGGGCGGGCAAAACTTTAACCCGAAACATTATCATTATAGCGAGAGGGGTAGTTTGTGTTAGCAGAGCCACTAACGCTGCGTCAGCTACTACCACTTACAAGCTAACAAACAACAAAAACAAACGATGCTAACTATGCTTTACCTTACTGATTGTGCTGCAGACTCCTCCTCCCGAGTCTGGGTTTGACTGGGGCTCAAACTTGTATGGCTGAATCTCTCCGATGTTTCCTTTAACGCTAACCATCTTGGTGCACATCGCTCTTTCCCGGGGCCACCGAAATCTTGTCGGTACAGAGAGCGAGAGTCGCATTAGCATAACCACTAAGGCAGTGTCAACCACTGCCAGTAAGCTAACAAACAACGTAAACAAATAAAAGATGCTAGCGACTCTTACCGTCCTGATACGTCTGCTAGTCGCTGATTTTGGTCACAACAGACTCCTCATCTGAGTCTGGGTCTGACTGAGCCTCCAACGTGTGTGTGACGGAGTTTCTCTGATGTTTCCTAATAAAGCTAACTATGTTGTTAGCTCCTTCACCGGTAAATTTAGCGCAAGCAGCGGCGGTGGGCGGGGCACGTGATTCATAATTTCTCAATGAGGAAGTAAGCGTAGATGTGCTTCCGGTCCCTTTAATGTTTGTATGTTTTATTTATTTGTTTAGTTGTTATTTTACTTTTATGTTGGTAAACCATGTTGAACAAAATATTAATCATAGTAGAGTGTTTTTACATTACTAAAAATAAGTATTTTCCCTAACTCCGGTTTAAGCAATGATTATGAATCAAGTCGTCTGACAGGAAAGAGAATTTAATAATTATACAACATACTGGACTTTACCATAGTAAACCATAGGGTGTACAAAAAGGCTATCAGTTCTACAAATTGGTATGGATGCATAATATTTTGAGTTGAATCAGCAGTAACCCATTTGATCACCAGAGGGCAGCAAAGCCAAACCATAGGCTACGCTTTTACAGAGTTGTATACATTTCATAAACATAAAACGTGTCAATCAGCCGGGGGTCACCTTGCTTAAAAAGGTGGCTTAGTCAATGACTAAATAAAAGATTAGTCCTTATTCATGTATAAACCGACTGCCATTTGAACTTCCTACCTGCCAAATACATTCACTCGGGTATTTTCTTAATAAGAAGAGGTTTAAAAACTATTGTTTTGCGTTTCCGGGTGAAACCATTGCTCAGAAGTTTTGTGCTGCTGCTTTGTGGCTGTTGGGAGAAAAGCTGCCTGACCTCCAAGCCGCTACTGGAGAGCTGCATCAAATCAGATAGACAGAATAAAACCAGAAGAGAGGAGATGCGGCTTTCACAATAAAAGCCTCATAGTGTCACGTAGGAACAGCAGGACTGCAAGTCAAGTGTTTTCAAGTGTAATGTTGCAAAAGATTGTTGAATAATAGGAATGTGTGGCTATAAAATATGTTATTTGCTTCTGTTATTTGATTTTGAACTATATTGTTTAGATTTTTTAAACAAAGTGATTTTTTTAATCTGGAAACAAATTTAGGAGCTGCATGCAGCATGTTCCTCAAGAATAATTATATCCCCCACTGTACACTACATGCCACACTGTAAGCAACTGTTATCACCTACTAGAAATACAGCCAGGCAAAACAAAATACAATCTGGTCTCTTTTTGACATGTTATACACTATCGATTTGTACATAATATTTTGAGGTGCAGGTGTCTGAATGATTATTTCCAGCTCGTGTTTGTGTCTGTTTGTTTTTGTTTTGTCTGAACAGCTGGACTATCTCCAAAACTCTAATCCGAATACATTATCATTTCAAATCTTCATGCTCTTATTCACATACAGAATCTTATGATTATTAGGCTACGGACTTTATTGTCCAACATCTGTGGGGTAAAAAAAAAAAAAAAAAAAAAAATCAATATATTGGCTGTAAATTAATAATCAAAACGCTGCAGATTGAGTCTCACATAGGCCGCTGTCTGTAATCAATGAGGGTTTTTATTTTGAACACGTTGACCGGAGGTGCTGTTTCTCTGTTACTCTCTTAGACTTGACGGTGGCGGCGGAGGGAGAGCTAGCGGAGGTGGTGGTGGTGGTGGTAGTAGTTCACCTTCTGAAACAAACAGGAAGCCAGACCGCGCTTCTTTCCACCTGCGAGGTCTGTCCTGCCCGCAAAGAGCCCGGCTGTGGATTCCTCTGCCGCACGAGACTTTCTATACGAGAACCGACTCTGTCCTGAAGACATTGCAGCAATAGCCTATTAACTTCCAGCTGTTTGTTCGCCCGCCTCATTCTTCAACAACATCACAC
The DNA here is from genome assembly GCF_021018895.1 of Seriola aureovittata. Taxonomy (NCBI): domain Eukaryota; kingdom Metazoa; phylum Chordata; class Actinopteri; order Carangiformes; family Carangidae; genus Seriola; species Seriola aureovittata. Next base: position 5,307,117 of record NC_079367.1, on the reverse strand, counting down.
CAGAGACTGACTAAAGGTAAGTCACCCACTTATCCCCTTTTCTTGTAATTGATTTTACCCCCCGCAATTTTAACCTGTCGTGTGAGAGCGTCACACCAGACTCCGTTCATCAATCTGCCAATTCAACGTCGCATTGCTTAAGCTATCCAGAAAAAAAAACTATAAGTTCCCTTCCTCGGAAAAACGCAGCGTAAAAACTTCAGCAAATCATCAACACCCACATTTCAGTTCGTCATTTAACGAGCAAACTAGTTTGTCCACCATTATTCAGATAAAAAATGAATCTGCCAGAATTTGTTTTATTGCCACAAACCTAATCCCTAAACATGGGTGGATGGCGACGGCGACCACAGTTTTTAAGTTGGAGTTTATGAAAACCAAGTGTTGTTCCCGGGTGTAAATGCAGGCTGGGGCTGAATAAAAAAATACACCGGGGAAGGGAGGAAGTGCCGATTTGTTTTTTGGGGGAGTCGTTGATTTCATCCACCAAGCGAGACAACAACAAACTCATTAGATTTCTAAACAGAGTTTGTTGGGTGCTCCCTGCGTACGAGGACGGAATGCAGCATTCCGGAGTGATTACAGCCCAAACCGAGGTGACTCTGGTAGGTGCTTGTATTGTAACTGTATTGTTGCTGTTTTGTCCAGGACAGCATGTGTTCATTTTTTATTTCTCTCCTGTTTTCACAGCAATGACAGAAGCTGTTTTAACTATTTCAGCTTGTTTCGTCACATGTCCTCAACCTCCCAGCTTTGGGACTTCACTGGAGTTTTTCTTATATAACAATCAAGGCTGTGTGATTTCACATTTTATACATACAGTCACTCACCCTGTATTCTCTCTTTCGGGGATCCATGATTTTTAGATTTCAGTGAGATCAAGCTTTCAAACTATTTGAGAACCTCTTGATCTTTATCTGTGACCCCTGTTCCCAGGGTTCCCACGTCAGGTCTACATTGGGACACACTATTTGAAGCTTTAATGTGGCAGCTGTGTCTGTTTTATTGTTGAGAAATAGATAGACAACAGAGCCAGATAAAGAGGATGTGAAACTTTGGAGAGTAATTCATGTAGTCGTCAGCTTTTCTGTCATAATCATACCAACCTTTTGGTTTTATTTCATGTTGAGACAGAAGTCAGCAGAGGTTCAGATCCTTGGGTAGACGGTAGCTGCTTGGTTAGGTTTCATGATCCTTCTGATGTTGTGGAATTCAACTTGATTCATTAAAAGTTTAATAAATCAACAGTGTGGACTAATTTTACTACTTACTAGTCTGACCACGATGTCTGTTCAAACCGCTCATGCTAACTTTGCTAACTTTGATATAGTAGATTTTGTAGGAGCCTATTTGACAATAATGGCTGACTTGACATTCTGGCTACTTCTTTATAATTGTCATAATTTGGATCTTCTAATTAAGTCATCCTCTTTCTCAGTAAACATAGACCAGTGCCAACTGTACTGCATGTGTCATATACAAGGAGAATGTAGCTGTGGCTGACTTTATGTGCGCTTTTATGTTGTTTGTTTTCAGAGTTTTATTGCTCTTCAGTCACAGTAATCCAGAGTTTAGCTTTAGCTCGCTCTGTGTCAGTAGGTCTACGGTGATAATGTCACTGTCTGCATGTACAGTGTAACAAAAGCAGCTTTGTGGACCGGTGTCTGTGTATATATATATACACAGACTTCTCTATATATATATATATGAGCCTACTCTGCTCTTACAGTGTGTGATCAGCCCCTAGCTTGAGGGTTGAGCATTAATTTGATGTATGACGTTAGAGATTCTTCAGCTGGTACAGATATTGCTACACCAATTCTCCGGAGGCCACTATCCTTTTAATATCTCTGGCTATTTGAAGCCATTGTAGGTGAAGCTGCAAATAAATGAGCAGCACTGTTTAATGGCGATATTGGATTGATACTGCTCTAATTCTCCAGATTAAACAACAACAGAAATCAAATCTGGTTATTTAAGTGTATACAAATTCACAGTTTAATTTCTGGATACTTTAATTATAATATCACATTACATATACAGCCCTATTACAAAGGATTTTATGCCCACCTCTAACCTGGCCTGAGGCACATGTAGACACACACACAAGCTTAAAGATGATTTTCTTTCACTGTTGACTTCTCTAATCTCCAGAGCTATTATCTTTGTGTCTAATGCATGAGAGCATTTCTATAGCAGCCCACACGCACATTTCCACTGTCCATCACACTTGATGATTACTTCAGTCTTGACAGAGAGAAAATCCTAAAGCCGTGCTTCATGTTACAAAAGAGGAGAAGAATTTACCAAGAGGATTATTTGCTACTACTCAGGCACTGGTCCTGGAGGCCGTGTGCTGGGTGGGGTCTGCCCCGCTGTCAAGCCTCCTCTGAGGTAAAGTTAGAGAACACTGATAAGGCTAACTGACGTCACTCTAAAGACATCCGCCAACAATGCAGCTATTTAGTCCAAGCCAGATTTAGTCCCAAAGCTGGCCTCTACCGAGAAACTGGGCACAAATGAAAGCAGAATCCTAAATAAGTCTTCCTCTAAGAGCAAGAAAAAAAGGAAAGTTTTGCAACTGCAGTGACGTCCATGTTCTGTATCATGGGGCTTAAAAAGTTGAACAGTGCTGTTGAGTGAGATCACTTTCTGTGTGTGTGTGTGTGTGTGGGGGGGGGGTCCTATTTGTGTTGTGAATTACATGAATGATGCAGGTCGCAGTGAAATGTTTCTAGTCTCAGTGACCTACAGCGTGGTGAAATTCTGAGGTTAAGATAAGAGCAAGGAGCCACGTGGCTGATCCAGCTAGACTTTACTTTATATACCAGCAGAGGTTTTGGTGCCAGTTATCACAACAATAATGCAGTTTATTGTAGCATTTTTCAGAGTGCTCAATGTCTCTTCGAGTTTCAGAGTGAAGCACATCAAAATATAGAGGTGTAATGGCATATTGCAGCATGATTAAACCAAACATACAGTGCTGTCAGTAAGTATTTGCACAGTGATACTTTTTCATTGTTTTGGCTCTGCTCCACCATCTTGGATTTCAAATGAAACAATGACTGTGGGGTAAAAATGCTGACTCTGAGAGTGTTCACATCCATACTGAGTGAACAGCGAGGGAAAGCTTGTTTCAGTCCTGTGTGCTTGGATACATGTCTTAACACTTATAGACCTGACTGTACGTTTATATCAAACAAAATATTTAAAGAGACGGAGAGAGATGCGGGACTGAATATCCAAGTTCAGAAAAAGGTGGAAAACAAATGAGAAAATATGAATTTTGAAGGTTTAATATGGAGAATAATTATTAGCAGTGTGTTTGTTGCAATGGTCGTTGACCAGCTGATTTTTCTTTTGCCTGATATGTTCGCTGCCTCTGAGCTTCTGTCTCGCTGATTGCCTGCTGTGTTTGAATACTGAGACTGATTGCACTGAAGCCTTTAGATAAAATGCTGTTGCTGTTTTTCACCGTATTTCATATAAAACGCCTACGTATTTATTTCAAGAGACCCACTTTTGTAACGAGATTTGTATATTCTGTTGTTTGGAGTGAAACACCTGTGTGTGTGTGTGTGTGTGTGTTGCAACTATCCCTATTATCTTCCTCGTCACACTCTCTGCCCCAGTGTCTCTGCCACCTCTCGCTGTCTCTCACTCATTCACACTTCCTGCTGTTATACCTTTAAAGTAATCACCCCTGATTATAGTGAAAGGCTTGCGTAACATCCTCTCAAAGATCAGTATGAAAGGGAGACAGGTTTGTGTGTGTGCAAGCTGGCTTTCACAATGTCTGCTAGCTTGCATGATCACTATTGTCTTTTTATATTTTTTTTAAGCTGCACAGTCTCATCCGCTGCCAGTCCGGACCGAGGAAAGTGGAATGTTCTGTATTCTCTTCGACTGAGTAGAAACTGTACCCAAGTGCTGATTATAAAACTATACATAGAAGGGAAATTGCCATAGCAAGAAATGTGACTGAAATGAGAGCGGCCTGCTGGAATTCTCCACTTTGCTGCACAGCACGCTGGGACCTGCCAAGGAATGCAGGGAAGACAGCAAGAAAGGGATAGAGGGAGATGTAATGAGGAGAGAGAGAGAAATGCCAGAGACAGTACAGTGAAATATATGAGAGATACAGTAAATCTTACATGACATGTGCAGAGTCATATAAAGAAGTCTGCACAAGAACACCATGAACTAATAAGTGCTTTAATTCATTCTCGGTTATTAAGTTGGAACACAATAAATTTAAGTGGAAAACAGTTCAAATGCTCCCGATACAGGTGTGGTTAGAGACGCATTTATTCACATTTACTCTAAAGTGTCAATTCTACAATCCAATTTAGGGCTTGACAGCATCTGTCTGTCACCTGTGGGAAGCTATTCCTCTTGTTATACCAGCGAACACACTCTCGCTTTCTGAAGTGAAGTGTGAGGAAAAACAGACTTTGTAGTTAACACTGAAACATGAAATGAAGACGCTCTCACCTTGAGACCTGCTACAGGCTGCTCTGTGTGTGACACAGACTTCGGTTGTGGTATTCTGCGGTGATGCGAGCAGGGATGGTGTGAAGATGTGACATCTTTTCACTTGAAAAATTGGCGCATAAACATTATTAAATACCATTATTAGGATCGTTGAGAAAGTAGTGGACATTGGGTAGTAAACAGGTTTCCCACAGTTGTTGCCTGTTATCCTCTCCAAACTTGTCCATTCCAGTCAGTCAGTAAGTCATTCTGCCAGTGAGTCAGTCGGTGATGAGGATATTCAAATGATCGACTTTACAAATATCAGGAGTGTGTTGTGCAACTTGCTGGGAAGAACAAGCTTGATGATGTTGGGACGGTCTTATTCTAATCTGTGGAGCACATTCCTGCAGATACACTGCCCATATGAAAACATGGAGATATGATATATCACTCCTCAGCTACATTTCATTTCAAAATACAAGTTTTCCATTTGTATGACACAGAATTAAAATATTGTAAATCCATTTCATGCACAGAAATCACAGGCTGTTTATTCTTGTGGTCTATATTTACAGCGCATCTAATGATTTTGGTGAAGACAACAAAGCTAAAATGTTGTCTGGTCTTAAATCTGAGAGAAGGGAAACACTGGATCGTACTTGCATGGAAATAAAAAGTAGAAGATAAGGACAGTAAGTTGTAGGAAAGAAATGTTTTGATGGCATACAGGGGAATAAAGATGATAAACAGGATGGATGTATTGGACATACAGTGCGTGTTTGGAGTTATGGAGGGTTAGATTGTCCATCACCACAGATTCTTGGGCTGCAGGAAAGTGTGAAGCAGGGTAGATAAGATAGATATCTGTTCCTCTCTGAAAAGCATCATCCTCTGTGACGAGTCTCTAGTAAAACCCGCTGGCTGGTCTGAGGTGAATCAGCAAAGCCCAGTGAATACTCACTGTATATTTACATTTATATGTTTTTGTCATGTGTAAGAGATTGTTGTTGGAATCTTGAGTATAATTATGATGATGATCATAAAGCATAAAAATAACTGCAAAACCATTTTGTAACAGGTTTAATTTACCAGGTTGGTGACATTACAGAAACAGAAAATTATGTCACAAAGGAAGCACTGCTGTCAGATGCGTAGCAAGTTTTTTTTTTTTGTTTGTTTGTTTTATTTTAACCCACGTTACTTTGATTTAGGCAGCAATCTGTTGCTTACAGAGCAATCTGTGACCGAACAGGAAATTACAATTGCAACACAAAGGCCTTACAGATGTTCTAAATTAAGTCTTTCAGTTGTTTTACATATTTTTATAAAGGTATTCAACCTCACATATTCAAATAACACTAATAAACTCATTAGTGCATTAGTCTGTATCTGAGCCCAGATGGACTTAATGATAGAAGAATAAACACTTCATCATTCAGATTTTTAACATATCAAATATAAAAACATTGTAATAAACAAAAAGTACATAAAGCACAAGAAGTCTGTGGTGTGGCACCGGTGGTTGCCGTGGTTGCTCGCTGTCTCCTCGCATGTAGCTTGATGCAGTAACCGCGGCAGCCCTAGATGCATAGATAGCGCTGGGTTATGCTGCTACCCAAGGGGGTCCAGCCTCCACTCAGTAACCTGAGAGGGCAAAACCTCAGCTTCACATCTCTATGGCAACACGTCTTCCCAGCGCGGGTCCCTGTCTGCAACTGCTGATGACACACACTGCACATGTCTATCCCACACACACACACACACACACACTCTGCTGTGAGCATGCATTGAGCCTTGTGATATCATAACATGCAGACAGCCCTTTAGTTTAAACATGGATGTTATATGTTACAAAAAAACTGGTTACATTTTTATGCATTGTAAACATACGGGAGGACAGGAGGGTTGAAAGAGGAGTGACAGAGGCTTCTACGTTAAAGTAGAGAAACCATCACTCACGTTGATCTTACACACTTGGCCTCAGGTGACTCCAACAACTCCAACTGTTGTTCCTACAGCCAGGAACCAAGTAGCATCACTGGCCTTGGTATGTGTTGATGTGTCCTGCACAAGAATCTGGACAATGTACAGTACGCACAAAGTTTAGCACTGTCTTCCTCTTATTTCTCGCTTCTTTTGTGCTAATAGCTTTTGAGAAGTATTTATCTTAAACTGCATTCAATTGCAATGTGGTGTCATCTAACTTCCTGCTGTCCTCATGATGTCAACAAGTCAGGGCGGTGTGAACAGCTTTCCCACTTGTGTTTGCCCTTGCTGGTAACAGTTCTGTGGGTGTGTGTTGTGTGTGTGTTTGTCTTCTGAGTGATCAGCTGCTGTACCGTCTACAGACTGAGATGGACCTTTGCTCAGTCAGGCAGCCGGAAGGTAACTGATTTACAGCATCTGAGAGGAACTTTTGAGAATAAACACACAGACTCACACGGTCCACCCACCCACCTGAGGGCAGCCTCACAATAGCAGTTATAAATAGAGGTTGAAGCAAGTAGCTAAATACAGGGAGACAGGGTGAAGAAGTGCTTAAAGGCCCTGGGTAGACACATATATCACAAATAGCTGCAGTGATATAAAAACTTTAACTTTACTTTGATGCCACTAATTTCTCTTGTTCCTCTGTGACGGAGGGTCATAAACATCACACAGTGCTAATGAGCGGGTGGGTATTGTTTTTAGAAATGGAAGGACAGTGCTCTTTTGTTTACTGTGAGGCACTCATGACGCATGGTCAAATGCAATGGCCCTTCAGACCGCACTTGGTGTGCGGAGTGCATGAAATGTGTGTACTGCTGCATTCCTCTCGCAGTCCTTTTGCATGTATTGAGGTCGTTAACTAAATCGTCTTTAATGGACATGATTTCTGAACAACCTCCTTAAGTTGATTTCTTACGTTTCCAAGCAGCTTTTACTTTGTATTCATACAATAATATTATAAAGAACATAAAAAACTTAGTTGAGATGAGATAGCGATCACAGTGAACATATTTCTCAATTTATACTGCATTTATTTATGTGTAGTTCCTAGCTTTCAGTCACTGCCAGGTACAGTGAGGGAGAAATGGTGCAGTGTTGGGACAGGGAGTGCCCTCCAAGAGATTGGGTTTATTATGCAACCCTTCTGGAAAACCACCTGTTTACAAAAGGAACTTTCACTGCCCGTTATGGCCTGAAGGCTGTAATGAAGTTAAGGATATTTATGAGAATAGTGAGCATGCTCCCCTAGTGACTGACCCACATGACCCAGGCAATAAGAAATGGAGGGTATATTGGCAGACTACGTGTGCGTGTGTGTGTGTGCGTGTGTGTGCGTGTGTGTGTGTGTGTGTGTGTGTGTGTGTGTGTGTGTGCGTGCGTGCATGGATGTGCCCCAAGGTGAGCCAGAGTGAGAGCTTTGTCTACTGATGAGGCCCCCAGTCATTTTAGGATTGTGCATTCCTCTCATTCCTGTAACGGAGGATGGGTGGAGGAGAGGAAGGGTGGGTGGGTGTGTGTGTGTGTGTGTGTGTGTGTGTGTGTGTGTGTGTGTGTGTGTGTGTGTGTGTGTGGAGAGAGATAGATAGAAAGTCATGAAAGTTAGTCTAGTTAGTACAATGATAAGACTGAGATGAGTAAATCAGTTGGTTTTATTTTTCTTTTGTTTGTGTAGCTGGTCCTCCAGAGCAGAGCAGAGAGAATGTGCAGCAGTGCCAGATGCACGAAACACTTGAACCTAACGTCACTAAACACTACTCTGTGCATTGTGCTGGAAATAGTTTTCCCAGTGTTGTTATGCCTCAAAAGTAGTGCTGCAGTGCTCCTCTCCGACTGCCTGGAATCTGAAAAACAGAGGCACTTGTTGAAAATCAGTTACTTGTTCCTGAGAGAAACTTAACTAAATTTGAGGGTCCCATATTGTATAAAGGTAGATTTCCATGTGTTGTTTGATTATAAATCAGGTCTAGGTTCTATTTTAATACTGTGAAAGTGTCAAAGCCTCAGTCCACAGAGAAATGCACACAGACTGAATTCACAAACTGAGCTTTAAAACAAGCCGTCAGGACCTGTGTGACTTGTGATGTCACAATGAAACAGTCTCCACGCTCAGCCATGTGCCAAGCCCCGCCCACATGAACCCATTGTCCGGCCTTGCTGGATTTGGTTTTTCAGATTGTTCAAATGAAACCAGCTATATTTTTATTCAATCACTCAGAAAACAGTCAGCCAATCAGAAGAGAGAATCAGGGCCTCCTGGTTTTTAAAACCACAAATATATCTTCTTATGGATCAACACTTTAAACAAAACACTGGAAATGTATAAAACATGGACCTTTTGACTAATGCTGTGTTTGTCACAAAATAATTGAACCATTATGACCCATTTAATGCTCTAAACTCTTGCTCTTGTGCTGTGTTCATTAATGATATTTCATGGTGGATTTACAGTTTTATGGTTTTTTCCAATTGGAGCTTTTGTATCGCAGGTTTTAAAATAGGACTGAGAATGTGATCTTTGTTGTAGCTTTAGCCTTTAACTAACAGGAGTTGCATTTATGCTCTTGTTCGTCTGTAAAACGACCATAATTGCGTCAAGATAATCTCATATAACAAATACGAATATTGTATGTGTTGTAATGCCTGTGTTTAAAACGCACGTCTACAAAGGCCAGTAGATGCAGAGAAGGTTTTGTAGATATTGAAGTCGGCAGTAGCACCACCAACTCCAGTATTTGTTGTCATAACCAATCAGGATCTTGCCAGCTATTTTCATGCCGTCTCTCTGGGAATTTAGAAAAGTTTTAAGAATTAAATGCTTCAATTAAATTAAGGTTTAAAGATAAGAGTTCTTAGAAATTTGGATATCCCCCTTTTTAGAAAACATGAAGTGATGGTGAGAGCATAAGTCTGAACTTCAGGCTTCAGAATCATTTGTCACTAACGTCACGGCTCTTCTTTTTTTTTTTTAACAATCTGTGATTAACCAGATTATTTTCGGCTTCAGCCCAGAAACAAACTCAAAAAACCATTGATGTTACAGTGCAGTCGTTTCCAGAGAACCGCGGCAAAGCTAACTTTGGGGTTGGCCCTCCAGCAAAAACGTCATCAGTGAATCGCTCTATACTGAATTCTCTGTCTGTCTTGCTCTCTCAGTTACTTCACAATCCACTGTAGCACACACACACACACACACACACACACACACACTCACACTGGTGTGGATCATGTGATACTTTGAGCTGAATTCAGTCGGGAGTAAAACATTGACTGTCTCTGGCCTGTGATTTTATCATTCTGTTAAACAGCACACTTCCTGGAACTTTCCACATGTAATCTTACTGTAGCTGTGTGTGTGTGTGTGTCCGGTGTGTGTGTGTGTGTGTGTGGACTGTACCACAAAATAATTATTATAAATTATGTTCTGTTGAAACCCAGAGTCTCACCTCTTCCTATGGATTTACTGCTTTAAATGTATAATCATTGTTTCTCTACATAAAACATGTCCGACTCTCTCCCCACAGTTGTTTGTGTGAGCCTCTCTGTGTCACACCCTGCTAAACAAGATAGAGCATCTGGACCACAGGGGAAAAACAGGAAGTTTACTGGCCTCAATCAGAGTGTGGGCATTGCGTGTCATCACGGTTTATGGCCTCATTGGGTTTTTTTTGGCCCACTGTATATTTGTTTACCATAACGCCCAGTTTACATCTCGGTCTCCATAGTAGCAGCTCTTTGAACTGTAGGCAGATGGTACTGATGGAGAGGCCTACACACCGCCTCGGGCACTGTGTCCGCACGTACAGTGGTCACGTCCTTGGCTTCCTGTTTCATCTTGATGTTTCAAGCTAGAGTTGCTGCTCTCTTACATTCAGCGTTTACATGAATAAGGCTTTTATTGTCTCATATTGAGCCATGTTTGAATGAGGCGAGACCTGCTACTCAAGCAAATGATGTTTTCATTGACTCTGCCAGTTAGAAAATGAAATGAATACCAGTCATCTGAGATTTTTTCTTCACTTCTTAAAACTGTGAGATAAAAATATCTATAATAATGCTGTTAGTAGTTGTAATATAGCAATATTTTGTTAATGAATTAATCATTTTGTGTATTTAATGTCAGAAAAAAGTGAAAGAAGTCTATTATAGTAAACCACAGACCAATGTAGCATCTTCAGATTCAAGTCTTTCTCAGTAGGAGGTCAAATATCGTCCGTTTACTGTTCTGTTGATTATCTAATCAGTTAATTGATAACTAATCGCTTCAGCTTCAACTATTAAAACCGTAAAGTAAAGTGTAAAGGTGAATGAGTTTAACCATGAGTCAGTTTCATCTATACAGGTAATTACAAGTGAAATATTAAAAAGAAAAAGAGCATATTCACATTGATGGGTAAATATAGGAATTAATATAGTAAAAATTCAAGTTGGTTCCAGTTGGTTATGATAAATTCTGCTGGTTGTAGAAGAAGACTTCCGCTTGAATGCAACATCAGCTGCAGGAAATACTTTTCTCACTCTCTCATTTTGGGTGCTTAAACGATTCAGCACCATGTGACTCAGACTTTCTTTTAGGTGTGAATCACGTTTTTTTTTTTTCTCCTTTCACTTCCACTCTCAGAAAAATAACATTTCTTCACTTGTTTTTCAAATCACTCACAGTGAATATTTCAAATCTGTTCTGAGTATCTGCTCAGTTTGCTCGAGATAACGACGACAAACATAAAGTAAGCACAAAACTCAGCCGCACAGGTTGGTTCTCCACAGGATGTTTTATCATAGCAGCTGTGCTAATATTTTTGAACAGCCCAGTCACACACTACAGGACATCTTTACCGTCAATATCAAAAGTTGTTGCATGCAATCCTTTCCTTGTTAGAACTGGTAAACATGACTAATAGTGGAAAAACTGAATCATGCACCTTTTTGTTTTCATACATACTTTCAAATGATGTTGCTCTTATTCGTCTGCTTGTTGCTTCAGTGTTGACCGTTTTATTCTTCAGTGTTTCCAGAGGTGAGAAATCCTCTCAGATGAATACTCAGTGATTTCTAACATCATCTCCACAATAACCCTGAGTGAGAGAGAAAAGGAGGCAGAGGGAATAGATGGTGAGAGAAGTGGGACAGTGGAGAGGGTTCAAAGAGGGCACTTTGAGTGCTCTGTTCTTTCTGTTGTCTTATCTCGAATGACGGGGGCCGATGGGGCCCCTCGAGTCACATCAGATGATGCAGACTTGCGGACAAATCCTCAGTGCAACTGCATCTTGTTATCTTTCAGTTCTTTGTGTTCAATCACTTTTCACACATTTTACTTTTCTTTACTGTCTCTTCAGTTTGATCTTTAGACCTCACACCTTCTTCTTTGTACAGTTCCCCCCCCCCCCCCCCCCTCCACTGACAGTTTGTTTTGTCCTCTCGACCATCAGATGCAGTGTCCCAGAAGCTACGCAGACGCCCCCAGTGAGGAGCAGAGGAACAGGAAATAAGACACTTTAGGAAACAGCAGGTAAAACCTCTGCACTTGTGTGTGTGTGTGTGTGTGTGTTTGTGTTTGTGCATGCTGTATCTTGTTATCGTGGCCTACTTTACCTGCGTTTCCGCCGTGTGGTTGTGTGTGTGTGTGCGTGTCTTTCTCTGTGAAAGTTGGAGAGGAGGAATGGAGCAGTGACTTAGCTGGAATCTGGGAGAGTAGGCCTCGTTCTGACAGGCGGGGAATGTGTGGAAGTCAGCCAGCATGCTTTACTTTCACGTCAGAGATCGGTGTTACACCATCACACCACACTGCATCATTTGTAATGTGTTACAAAATACCTCCTGTGTTGTTGTTTTTTATGGTTTTTTTGTGTAACTACAGCTTGCCTTGCGGTTCACTTGGCTTGGATCAGCATTGTAAAATCTTATTGCTTCATTGAGTTTGAGCCTCAGCTGCTCTTCATTTCCCTGTCACAAGTATTGCACCTTGTGCTTAACCAGACCTTGGACAGTTTATGTAACAGGTAGCGCAGGAAATAGTGGACAGTATCATGTATGTATGTACACATTGTGCACCAATACAGATGCACAACATCTGTCTTTACGAAGCTCCGAATAAAGTCCCCTCGCTGTGGGAAGTAGTTTCCCAGTGAGCTGATCAGCAGGGCCCTTTTTTAGAACAGATGTGGTGATTGGATGAATGGTCCCAGCACTACTGACCCAATTAGTCGATCCAACCCCGGTTGTTGCCAAGTGCAGTGTACGAGTCGGCTGCTTATTAAGTGCAGAGTCGCTTGCTCATTAGAAGATGTCTTTTTCTTTTTCTTTGGATTAATCTGCAACAAGTCTGATAATCAATTCCCTTTATAGGCCTGTTCTTCCTGATGATGACATGTGCGTGCCATCACGTTCGGCTGACAGAGTAAACACTGCTTCACCTCCATCCTCCTCTCAGATGCGTCAGATGTAATACTTTGTAAATGTGGTCGGACAAGTGCAGCTTTGACATCTATCAGCATAACAACCACATTTCCTGCGATCAGTCAGCGCTGCTGGCCAATAAGGACCAATAATTGGTACAGATGCCTCCCACCTGCGCCCCCCCCTCTTTCTTTCATTCCTACTCAAATGTGGAAAAATAGCTTGATCCAATTATTTGTGCTATGCTCTGATCATCCCACCAACACTGCTGTGTTATCACCATAAGCAGAAGGAGCTTTAATGGTCATCACGTAGCTTCTAATAAGGCAAACGAGAAACATCCTTTCACTCTGTCTATTCTTTATTTTTTTTTAATGTTCTTTCTTTAGCATTTTAGTATTAACATCGAGCAGCGTGCAGAAACCCTTCCACTCACACAATTGTAGGAAGCCCTACCCTTAAGTGCATTCTTAGCAGTATGTTTGGGTGGCATTATCCGTGTGGCACTGACCTTGCTGCCCGAGGTATCGCAGAAGTTGTGTATAATTAGCTTAGCCTGTGTTTTCAGCTCAACAATAGCACATGCACTGGTACAGTTAGCTAATTATAGATGGAGAGCAAAGAAAGGCAGTTTACATGAGTGAATTATATTGTGTCTGCAAAATCAACAGATGTGTTTGTCTGTCTGTCTGTGTGGCATTGATTCTTGGGCACAACAGTGGCTTGTGTGTGTGTTATATTATTAGTGAAACAGAAAGGGATGCTGTGGCAGTGCAGTGTGTGCAGAGTCGAGCAGTGCGGACAGATGGATGGATGTATAATCTGAAGAGGAGGACATTAGCATGTCATTTACCGCAGCTAAGTGTTCCCAGAAACCCAGTCACCTCTATAGCGAGATGATAGCCGGGGCCAAGGCTTGTGTGTGTGTGTGTGTGTGTGTGTGTGTGTGTGTGTGTGTGTGTGTGTGTGCGTACCATTCAGTGCCAATGTGTGGCCCTTTGTTTATGAGGGAGATAAATGGTCGGTTTGGCAAGATGATGCTGGGAGACAAATGCTGAAAAATCAGCAGTGTGTGTGGGAGCCATCCCCGAGACATTCTCGGCAGCTCTGTGTTATTTTTGTTGATTTCTTTGGAGCCACTCTTCACTGTTTCGTGCCGCATGTCTGTGTGTGACAGGCTGGGGTTTCTTTTAAATCTATTTTCAAACTTCCCAAATTTAAAGAGTCGCACTGCTGACCTCAAACAACCTCTCAAATCATCCCTGGTCTTCCTTTGCTGAACTTGAGTTTTTCATGCCGGGGTATTTAAAATACACACCGTGGTTGAAATGATGCCAAAGTTGAACATAGGACATTCTACCTTTCATTAATGGAGCTGAAACAATTAGTCCAGGGAGTTTCAAACTGTGAGGTGCAAGTTGCAGCAGCAGGAGAGACGTGAGACAAAGATACAGTGTGAGAGTAAAGATACAAGTTCAGGCCTGTGTAATTAAAAACAACAGGAAATTAGTGACTGTAGATTTGCTCATTGATTTAGTTCATTTATCAACACAGTCATCAGTTGCAGCAGCACTGGCTGTGACGAACACTTTTTTTATGGGGCTAATTAAAGTACTTTTAGATACTTTAAAGCTAATTACCTCAGTTTGCATCAAAAGTTTGTAGTAATATCTCAGTCAAATGTGAACCCACAGCCCTGACACACACATTTTTAGATTCAGTGTGACCTACAATTTCCATCATTCACTTTCGATGATTTTTTTGTATTTCCTGACATTTAAAGGAGTTGCATGTAGGTATTTGCTATCACTACATAGCCAACTTTAGCATTAACAGGATTAATCTTCGATCCTTAACTCACCAAGAGCTGCGTCCTAACTCTTGTTCTGCTTTGTTTTGCTTCATCCTCCATCCTCCATCCTCACGTCTGACCGAGGGCAGACTTTAGCTGGTTAGCATAGTACTCGGACATCTTTGACATGATATCAAAACTGTTATTTCTTCACATTCTGTTGATCATTTTGGTTTACAGATATGATGTTACCAGTTTTGGAGTGTTTGAGACATTGTTTGATATTGTGGGTGGTAACAGTGACGGTGATTTACAGTTATTAAGTAGATGTATTCATAATAAAGGTTAATTTCTTTTTGTGGAAAAATATTGACCTGAAGAGAGAAAAAAAGGTGTGAAGTGCGTCTACAACATGTTGACTCCCTAATGATAGCTGTTCATTGTTTCCTCTTTGTAAGAGTTTCCGAGGAAAGCTCCCCCAGTCCTTTTCAAAGAAGAAGCTGTTGTGTCAAATGGAACAAAGGCTAATCCTTATGTCACCCTCACAGAGCAGCTGGTGCACAATCCTGCTCAACATCAAAACAGGAAGAACCATACTGGCCATACCTATCATTGGATGCTGAGGCAAAGAAGAGAGGGGGGGGGGGTCAGAAATGGCCTTTAATATAGTATTCAAAATAGATCAGTTCTTGTTTCGATGACATCAAGTGTATTTATAGAAGAGTGGGATTTATTTTTGTATAAATCTTCTGAGAACTGTGTTTGATTCATTGTCAGGAGCAGGCAAGGCAAGGAAGAAATTAGTTGTGTGTTTGTGTGTGTGTATGTGTGTATATGCCTGCATTGAATTTCTTCATTTCCTGTTTCACAGAATCAGATTGGCAAGGCCACTTTGCGTGTGTAGGCTTCCTTGTGTCTGTGGTGTGGGTGTATCCGTTGTTTGCTTTGAATAATGATATGGTTGTGGCAGGAGTTTGCATAGCCTTTAGCTTTTCAGTAAAGGTATGGCAAACATCAGCTGCACGTCTGTCAGAGTAGCTGGTGTGTATTTACCGTAGTATTGACTTTAATCAGCAGAGCTCAGACTAAGAAAGCAGCTTGTTTACATGTGCTTAGGCATTGACCCCTGTGGTGTGATGTGTTGGTGTGCAGAAGCTACTGAAGGTATGAGTAAGCCGCCTCATGCTGCAGATCCCACAGTGCAGAATACATTAAATAATGCAAGTGTAGTTGTTTATTGGGGGGGGGGGGACTGTGTGACCAGCGCCATGTGACCCCACTGCCCCCTGCAGCCTCTGTGTTTTTTGTTTTTACTGGAGCTCAGTGTGTGTGAGGCCAAGCTGACAGAGCTTTGTGTGTGTCAGAGGGGGGGAGAGAGAGAGAGAGGGAGAGAGAGAGAGAAATGTTTTAGGCTGGGGGGGGGGGTTGGTTGCGAAGGTTGATGGGGGCAAGCGAGGGCAACACAAGGGCAGTGTTTGTGTAGGGCACGGGACTGTCCTCACTGGCACGCACATACAAACATACACACACTTGCCAAAAACACAGAGGCTTATTGTGGACACGCAGCCCAGTCGGGTCCACCCACTACAGTCACACATTGTATCACACTTTGCCTTTCCATCTCTCTTCTCTTCCCCTCTCTCTCTCTCTCTCTCTCTCCTCTCTCTCTCTCTCTCTCTCTCTCTCATTATCCATCACAAATTAGTCTGTTTTCCTCTGGTGTTATCGTGACCTCACATCCACACTCCACCTGTGCGGTTAGCTCATCAGCGTCTCATTGGCTTCCCGTGTTATCGCTTTGAAGGCTGTCAAATCTTTCCATCTATCCTCAATCGCGTCTCCTTCTCCTGTCACCTTGAAAATGCCCCCCCACCCCCCCACCCACATCCCCTGTTTTCCGTCTCATCTCTGAGGGAGGTGAGAAACGTCTGAGTCATGGATAGAGATCCACATTTGTCTCTCTGTGTGCAGCCTGTGTGCTTCTCCTCACTTGTCTTGTGTCTTGTGTTGTGAATCGGGCTCTGTGGAAAAATCACACTTGCACATCTGATTTGCTCCCCCCCACCCAACGCTCTGTCAAGCCCCCCTCCTCACATATACAGACAGCTAATGAGATGAACTCATAATCCATTTTTATTATGCCGTCTGTTTTCATGAACAATTAATATACATATCACATCACTCTGAAATTGTCAACAAGACGATTACAACTTCTCAGTGCTTCATTTTACTTGCTCAGCTAATGGAGTCTAATACAACCGCTCTTCTTAATGAAGGTTATGATTAAGGTTGGAATTTAGAGGGAATTTGATTAAGACAGTTCGGGTACTTGTAATTGTAAATATTACAATACAATTCCCATGTTCATGTCTGAGAGGTAAATGAGATGGACATAATAATACAAACACCTGTCAGACCAGCTACGTCCTCCGAAACACTACATACACTGCTCTCTGAAACTGAACATTATAACCTTCGTGACAGTAGGATTTATTTAAACTTGAAACTGAGTATACACACCAGGATATGCACCAGCAGATTTGGTCCGTGTGACCCACCCCTAGTGGAAGTGACTGTACTGTTGTTACTACACACACCTGCTCGTGCTCTCGTGCTCTCATGCATGACACCGTTCAGTGTGGACAGTGTGTTCTGGGCAGGTTTAAACTCATACCGTGTAGTGGAACTTGTGAGATCATGTTTTTGACATGAGATGTTTAGTGCATAATATGGTTGGTGTTCAAGCTTGGCATTACCTCAATAGAGCGTAGTTGCTAGGAAACTGATTTTAAAAAATGAACGTTGCCTTGTTCCCTTTTCAAAAGTGATGAATGATTGTATTTTCTGCATTTCAATGTGCTGTTGAAGGCACCGTCAACAAGCATGTTCTGTCCACACCCCACTGTGTGATGTCACTGCAGGTGTTTTCCACCAGTTGTGAAAAGAACAGTTACTGGTGTGACAAACCACAGACAGTAGCTTTGGACAAATACGTGCAGGGAAGTTACTAAAGCAAATACAATTTAAACAAATGATTGTGATAGAGTAATGTGCAAGAATTTACATTTATACAATAAAGTAGGGGTGGATGCCGAATCTCAAGGTCAAAGCAGCAGCGAAGCATGAGAGTGTGTCGCTTTATGCATCAAAGGCTTAAATCATACTTTTATTTCGTGTATCGCAATGTTACTTATCGACCATATCGGCCAGCCCAACAATATTTGCTGTAACCACCCTTTTCCTTGTACATGTGCACAGTTTTTGAAGGTAGTGGCAGGTTGTTCTAAGCATCTTGGAGAACTTGCCTCTGTTCTTCTGTCTCTTAATGTAATCCCAGACTGGCTCCATGGTGCTGAGGTCAGGGCTCTGTGGGGATCTTTATGACTCTGGCTGTATGTTTGGGGTCATTACCATGATGTGGAATGACTGTGGGACTGATCAGATGCCTCCCTGATCTTTTTCTTGAATCTATATGATGTGTGAGAAAATAAAAAATAATAATAATTAACAGTTGTGCAGCAGCAATTTTTACTGAATTGATGTGTTGAATGAATTTTTAAGTCCACATTGGGGGAAAAAGGGTTTATTCTAGTAATGCATATTGCCCAATATTTTTAAGACACAAGGACAATGAAGTTGTATAAATGATCAACTCCAAACATTTACACGTGCAGAAATGATCTGATTTTGGTTCCCGACTCACTATCACAGTTTAATCATGCAACCTGCACACACTGTTTCTCCATTAGCGAGTATTGTTGGAGGGATTAAGCATCGCTCTAAGAGCAATCTGCGGTGTTGCATGAAAAGGATTCGCTCCTTCCCTCCCTTCTGTGCGTCTTCCTCCATCCTTCATCCACTGATGCAGATGCAGAAATAGAAGCACATATTAAACCCCCTAATGTCATTCTAACTTGATATGGTCCCAATGCAGACCTGCACTGTCACTATCTATCTGGTGGAGTGACTCATCGTGATGTCACAGTCAGAGGCACTTTGATGTGTTGGTGCACAGTTGTCACATGAGGTTTTCAGACACGGCTGTTGAAGTGCTATGATGTAACTTTCAGTCTATATGGTGTTTTCTTGCCTGTGATGTAACTATAGGCAATGGACTGGATATGATTAGTGTCACGGTGGATTTATAGCCATGTGACAAATGTCACTTTGATTGCAAGTGAATTATAACCTTCTCTGTAATGCAGCGGGAAGTTTATTCTTGCTCAGCACAGTGAAAACATGGTAATGTCAGAATCCATTACACGAAATGTTCGTCCATGATGAGGAAAGGACTGTGATGTCATAGTGATGCTGTTGGACCTGACCTCCTCTGTCATCTACCTAATGACAGTAAGATTGTTGGGAAGGTTGGCTGGTTGAGTCATCGCTCCGCCGGGACAGAGGTGGGAGATGTGCAGCAGCACCAGTCACAAGAACAAAGTACGTCTCTGAAGGACGAGGAAAGGTGGACGTGAATGTAGATATGAAGGGGGCGCAGTAGGCGTTCCAAGGTGGAGAGAGCCTCGCTCATATTCTGCAAATTTTCACCTTTCGCTATTTGTTAAAATGTTTACATTTACGGTATTTTAACACTCACTGTTTATTCACCAGAAACAGATTGATTATTGACTCTACAGACGTTAGATTTACCGAGCTGGCAGTGTACACATTGAATGTGCTCAGTACAGTAAAGCTGTTTTTCTGTTTTTCTGTGTGAGACGGCTCAGACTGAACTCACCACGAACTTCGCATATTTTCCTGCAGTTTCTCTATTTTTACTCTTGCCTCCTGTGGTTTTATGAAGTGGAGTTATACGGCCACAGGATCAGCACTAATGTTATAGCTCAGGTTGAAACCTTTCCAACATGTGCAGATGCATCTTCAGCTAAATTTATGCTGCCCGGGGCAAATTGACATCTGTCCGCGTTCACTCACATCTTTGCATCTACTTTATATGGAGTCACTCGGCTTCAGTTTCAGTCTGGACAAGCCTTTAGATTTATTACACTGGCGCCCATCTCATTCCTATTTTCTGCCATACTAAACAAGGAGAATCCACGGCACACACATTACAAGTGTGTCTCATGGATTTTTACTTACATAGAAAAACTTTGTTGTCCATAAAAGCCATAAAAAGATATTTTATCTTCCTCTACTCCAGCAGAAGATCTTGATTTGACTAGAGAGCAGTTGAGTAAACATCCTCGAAAGTAACCCTTGAAGAATAAGAAAAGCAGCTCTGCCTCTGATTCAGCGTTGATGAGCTTTTTATGAATGACTGGCGGGGACTGTAGCTCCAGTCGTTGTTTGTCACTCACTTCCTGTCTGCTGTCATTGCATCCTGTCTGAGAAGTGGGCGTTTGCCACTGTGTCACTGGAGGTGGTTAGTATGGTGCTGTTAGCTCGCCGGATGTGGTTGTTACATACACACACACAAACCTTACCAACACAAAAATACACACCCACCCACACACATGCTCCCACTCACACACGCTCCCACTCAATTACTCCATTCACATTTCCTCTCAGATACAGAATGTATGGAGATAATTTGTTCTTTAGTGGCTGTCAGACTATTTTACAGGGGATTTGGTTTCAAAACATTTCCTCATTTCTGTTTCCAGGCATCATGCTTCTATGTTTTCTGACGATTTGGTTTGTAGCATCAGGTGAAACTTGATCCCTGTGGAGGAAGTGGAGCATGGAAGCAATAAGCAGTTGTAGAGTGCAGCAAAGATCTAAAAATCAAAGCATGAAGAAAAAGCAGTAGAAGAACTTGAAGTGAATGCAATTTGTAGTGTAAACGTCCTGCAGTGATTTTGCATAAACACATGCACACACACACACACACACACACACAAAAAATGTCTAGTCACTGACCCAACCTGAGTGTGTCAGAGGTGAAGTGACTGTAACACCTGAGTGTGCGTTTACCGTCGGTAGCCACCACCTACATCCACTCCTAAATACAGTAAGTGCTCACACTGCTCCAACAGTGACTCAAAGTACACACACACACACACACACACACACACACACACACAATCCAGCCACAGTACGCAGTACACAGGCACACGCCCCAGCTGACCGCTTATCCACACACCAGTCAGACAAACACACACTGTTGAGCCTGAGCTTTCTGTTCGCCTGCAGGCCAATACACACCAATATTCAGCCATATTTTAGCACAGTAAGTGGATTGTGTACTAAAGCTACAAGCACTGTTCATTCATCTCTGACAGGTTACACTCTGTGTGTGTGTGTGTTTGTGTGTGTGTGTGTGTGTGTGTGAGAGAGAGAGTTACCTGTGCTAATCTGTGTGTTGTGTTTTTAGAAATAATTCAGAGGGAATAAAAAACATTCCTTTTTACTGAATGGACAGTCTGCCGTCCAGAGTGTGTCCTTGCTGCTCGTTTCATCTGCAGCGTGGAGCGTTGTTGCATTACGGCTTCATGAGCTCTGTGTTTCAGTCCGTAACTTGTGGTTGTGGCACTTTAAGGCCAACGGAAGTGGATCGATTGTGGATTTTAAAATCATGTAATAATGAAACAGGGTTTGTAATTAATATTTTCTCCATCATTTGATTAATCAGTTGTTTTTTATTTTTGTTTCTCGTTTAATTAGTTTATCATTTAATTACGTTATTATTATTATTATGAGAAATGCCCATCACATTTCCCAGAGCCCAAAGTAATGTCCTTAAATTGCTTTTTTGGTACAAGAAATAATAGATAAGATATTAAATTAACAGAGAGATAAAACAGAAAAAAACAGAAAATCCTTGAGTGTCTTTGGCATTTCTGCTTGTTAAATTAATAATTGACAGATGAATCACTTCCAGTTTGGTTCATTGAGACACTTTGAATTTTTGTTTTTTATTCACAAAGATGTGCTGGATGAAGAGACTTACACCACCCCACCTACACCCCCGAACAGACACTGACACACACGCACAAACACTTACTCACTCTGCTAACCAAGAGGTGGAAACGCTGACTCAGGCTTCCTCAGTGCTGCCAGTGTGTATGTCTCCATACTCATTTACAGGAGTACAGTGGTTGTAATAGAGAGGTGAAGAGGTCTTAGATCCTCTTTGTCAACTTTATTTTTAGCACAGCGGGGAAGAAAAAATGTCACAGGACTCTTAATCACCAGGCATGGCCTTTTATACACACACACACACACACACACACACACACACACACACACACCATTTATGTTAGCTGTTCTTTTTCAATCAGTCACACGCACACATGCACACACACACACATGGACACACACTCCATTGTAGAGAGCCTCACAGGCCTCTTACTGTCAGACAGAGAGAGCTTTAGAAAGAGAGTGCTGAGTAACACCAGTGTTTAAATAACCATCAATGCATCTGGGCATGAAAGCCTTCACAACATGTCACTGTCATCGCTTCAGAGGAGCCACTTCCAGTACAAGCAACCCTTTGCTTCATCATCATCATCATCTGAGGTATAAGTTTGTGGCTGGTTTGCTTTATAGCGGACTGTTTGTTGCTCTGTGTTTTTCGTCTCCCTTTGACGGTCACTGGAGTTTTTATAACACCAAACCAGTTTGTCTCTCAGCTGTGCTTCCCTCTGATCTCCCTACTCTCCTTTGATTTACAGACACACCCCTTCCCAGTGCATTTGCACATATTTGATCAGATGTCAAGATTAGAGGATGTGAACGGTGACGGTTCTTTTTTTTTCCTCCGAGGCAGCTGTGTTTGAGTTTGTGAAAGGAAACGAGGAGAGGTACATTTTAGACAGTAGTGAAAATTAAAAGGCACCAAATTGCACTTAATGCATTGGAATTACAGCTGTTTCTGAAACTGTTACATAAATACAAAATCTGCCTTAGTTTGCACAAAAAACAGGCAGCGCACATACAAGTAGGATCATATATCTGCACCTTCAAACACAAGCTGTCATCAAAGTGTGCCTGAGGAGCCGTGGGGCGCAGGCTACATAGTAATGCATTGTTTACTTCTGCTAATGTCGGGCTAACTCTGCAGATCCCTTCAGGCTCTTTTGTTTGTTGTCACATGAAACTCTCTCTTTCTCCCTGATCTTGCAAACCCACTTGTTCCCCTCTGATCCTTCCGCTGAAACCTGACCTCACAGCAGACCTCTGGCTGTCTGCCACCACATCCTCAATAACCCCGCTCACCTGTGTATGTACAGTGTGTGTGTGTGTGTGTGTGTGTGTGTGAGGCACAGAGAGAGAGAGAGAGAGAGTGTGTCGGCATCGCAGCAGGATGAGACACTGTTCAAGCTGTCTGGTGTGACATTCTTGAAGCCTGTAATTAATGAGATCAGTGTGTGTATATTCATAGACGTACATGCAGTTGTTCATCCATCCCTGACCACCCAGTGTTGTTACTGCGTCAGACAGACACGCCGCGTGTCATGTTACTTTTCATGTGTGTAACTGTGCACCTTTTGTGACGTTAGAGACTCGCCATTGTCTGCCCTTTAACTGTTGATTTGAATGGCTTCTTGTGTGGAGGGGTTTCTCTCTTGTGTGTGTGTGTGTGTGTCTGTGTGTCTGTCAGTGAGTAAAACATTGTCCTGTGTGTGCGTGTGTGTGGAGGCATCATTTCATTTCGTGTGCATCATCCTTCATCGCTTTCAGTAACTGCAAAGTCCCTGTAAGAGATGTTCAGGCAGCATTCTTCAGTTTGAACAACACACAGAAACACACAAGATTGTTTTCCATTTGCACGGCTGATAATGTTAAGTGGCTGAGATTGTGGCTCCAAATGCACGGCGGATATGCACCATCCTCAGCCACGTGGCATAACGGCGGCATAGCTCGAGCACTTAACTTGGAGGAGGAAAGACCATTAGAGGCAATCAGGTCCGTTGTTTTTAATGGGCGGATCGGGACGAAATGGATATGGACCTGCGTCTTAGTGGAAGAGTTAATGTACTAGTCCACTTGAGGACTAGGTAATGAGAAAAAAAGGCAGGTGGAAGTGGTGTGATGGTACAGCTGTGGTTGCGGCACAAGCCCAAATGGAAACCAGGCTGTGGGCTGTTTTTACACCAACAGCTGGGAAGCCACTTACTGCAGCTCCGAGGAATTCCCTGCAGTCAACATGCAGTGTGCATGTGTTTGTTTGTCCACATGTGTGTTTGCTCATTGTCAACAGTTTCTTGAATTATATGTGCTGGGCTTCTTTGATTTGGAGCTTCTGCATATGTCGCTGTCTGACAGAAATTGCCTTTCTCAGCAGTGTTATTGAAAACAGACAGGAGCTGTGTACGTAAGGCAGGAGGTGAACTCCCCCCTGCCTTCCTTGATAATTACTTTAGCAGCGCTCTGTGTGTTTTTGTGTGTGTGTGTGGGGGGACGGTGTGCATGGTGCATATGCATGCTTTTACACATGCATTCTTCATCTATAAGTGTGACTGTTTTTCATTATGCGCGTGTGTCCTGTGCGGTGGGGACCAGACTGTCAGATGAGGGGAGGGCAGGCTGACCTTTTGTTCTGTTTGCTTAGTGGGCATTCTTCTGAGCACTGGCCCTCATCCAAGTTAAAGCCAGCGGCCTCCCACTGGACTCGGCCCAGTGCTGCCCCTACAGGGACACAGCCACACTGAATCATCTGCGCCTGTCAACCAGTTGTTACTGGGAAGGATGATAGAAAACAGCTGTAATTATTCTTAATAACGGATTTAGCTTTGGGGAACGGGCTAATGACTTTTCAGAACACCACCCTGAGTTGCAAAGCTTCAGTCATGAGAACATGGGACTGTAACATGTCCACTGTATGTAGGGAAGATGGATGACTCATATTATAATTTGCTCTGTTAGTTCTGAAGTTGTTATTTTACCAGCTCTCTAACCCTCATCTGGCATTTCCTCCTCTGTAATTATGATTTTAAAAACCGATTTGTACTCGTCCCACAACTTTACCCTTCAATGAACATAATGACCTGTTCAGAATAAGTATGTCAGAGTAAATGATGAATGAAGTATCTTTCAATGAACGTCTTCTTCTTCTTCTAAAACTTGTTGGTTGTCTCTCTCCTCTGTCCCTCCAGGTCCTTATGGTTGAGGTGGTGTGTGTTGCCCCTTGCCATGCCTCCTGCCATGACAGACCTCCTGGACATATGGGCAGCCCACTCGCCCCTGGCCGGACACGCTCCGGACCAGATCACTGTGGACTTTCTCCTGCCCACCGGTATCTACATCCAGATGGATGTTCCGCGCGAGGCCACCATTCAGCACATCAAACTGGTGAGTGGCGCCGGCTCTGGGCTGAAATGGGCTCTCCATGTAGAAATGCATTTCTGCTGCGAGGTCTAGCTGAATGAGATCATTTCAGCTGTGTTGTTACGACACAACAGATCATTTATAGACTCCAATAAAATCAACTTTCAACACACTTCAAGGAGATTTAATGAATTTATTTGCCTGTTGTGTGTCCTGAACTTACATTATTGTCCGTGCATGCCTCTAGGCCTGTTATCCTAATGAGGAAAACAGTCTACAGCCCACACACACACACACACAGAGTCACACAGTGAGTCAGTTAGACATTATCTAATGCCTGTTTTGACAGAGGTGGCTCTTGTGGTTGGCTGGGTGTTTTTTGTTTTGCAAGTAGCTTTTGCTGTCAGCAAGCAAATAGCTCATGACATCATGCATGACTGCAGCTAATAATGTGACGTGGAGGTCAGAGGTCACAGACTTCAAGCTTCTCTCAGAAGTTATTCAGAAAATGACTCGCATTGTTTACAAAGTGTCACAGTCTGAAGGTGTGTGAAGTGTGCTGAGGGAAACAGCAGCCGCCTCAGGATGTGATGTAGGTATTTATATCCTACTTATAGAGTGACCAGAAAAATGGAAACACCTGTATGATGCTAGGAGATGAAATACAAAAACCATCCAATAAAAACTACCTTACTTTGAGGCTGAACCTCATGTTGGTGTTGTTGAATTCACTGAAAGTTGTGTCTGTGGCGTCTGTTCACATAGACACAAATGATAAAAACAACAGTTCAGTAGAGCGTCGCCTGACAAAAAGCGGAAGTTTTACAAAGGTAATCTTTATTACTGTCACTATTCAGGGCTGTTTGTATTGGACTGAATTACAATATACAGCATTTCCGTTTTTATGGACTTGAAAACACCCTGCATCGACACACAAACTCAAGCATTTTCCCCCAGGTCAGCCAATAAATAGAGCCTGAGCAGGTTGTTCTGAATGGGTCTTGTATATAAGATCTTGTAATGTGACCAGAGATACATTGATTTCACTTTGTTCACTCACAAATATTTGCTTTTAGCAATAATGTTTTGACGATTGAGGTTTCTGTTCAGGTCTTTGAGTTCATCAGGCCAAATGTATACGTGGGTGCACACGCATAAAAGGTGTGTGACGGCATGGACATGCGTCCCTGAGGGAAGCGTGAACAGAAGCAGTGGAAAGCTCTCACAAATTATATGTCACTGAAGCAAAAAAGGGAGAGAGAGAGAGAGAGAGACTCCTCTGAGCCTTTATAGTAAATGAAAGAGAGGAAAAATATGAGGAAACCAGGAAAAGGTATTTGTTCAGCCAAAGACTCAGTGATCAAACAGCATCAAAAAGATCCGGCTAATAAATGACTGTGGTTCATTGATACTAATGAAGGCAACTTTTAGATTTCTAAGAAGGCCGTTGTGAAATGTTTTGTGGAACTGATGGTTCTGCTGGCTTGTAAACTTGGGACAAATGATGATAGCATGGAAATGATTTTATTAAATGTTTCATTTCTGAGAACATTGCATCAAGTAATTAAACCCTCTCTGCATTTTGCATGAAGGTTTGTGGGGAGATATGATCAGCATAACGTAAAACAAACAAGTGTTCTGGAGAAGAAGATATACGTCAGTGTTACAGCGTCGCTCCACAACCTCAGACAAACGCACAGACACACGACCTGACACTAACCCTTTGATCACGCTGCGGCGGCACAGTGACATGAATCATGCCAGGATTGGCTGCTTGAGGTTATTATTCACATCCTGATTCGCTCACCCACGAGCTGTGTCATCTTGCCATGAGTCCTGTTTGTCCATGAGCATGAAACATACGCTTTTGTCAATACATTACATTAGATGACTTGTTATTCTTGTTGGTTGTAAGGCATCAAATTAAACAAATGCCCTTGGGAATTTGGTTTAAGAGGCTGCAGTAAGCCTTGCTTTATCAAACCCATCAGATAACTTCTTATAAACATGTCCATCAAGCCACAAGCAAAACCACTTCTTCTGCCCCCCAGCTCTTATGGAAACAGGCTCAGACACTGCCGCTGTTTCCCGCCCTGGGCGAGATGGAGAGCCACATGTTCGAGTGTGTCAACCAGGCCGCCGTGCACGAAGAACTGGAGGACGAAACCCGCCGGCTGTGCGACGTTCGCCCTTTCCTGCCGGTGCTCAAGCTGGTGACTCGCAACTGCGGCCGAGCGGAGCGTCTGCTGGACTCCAAAATCGGCGTGCTCATTGGCAAGGGTGAGGCAGCATCACTTTTAACTTTTAAGACTTTTCTCCAGTTTAAAGTGGCAGATTATCACGGAAACTCACTCTCACACACACACATCACTCCCTCCCTGACTGATTCATCTACTGTCCCTCTTTCACATTCTGAATAAAGAAAAGCTCGTAAGAGTCGGTAAGTGAGACGGTTACCTTAAGTTACCTTCACCAGTAGCTCTCCTCTACTCGGCACATTCACCCCACACGTCAGACCTGAGGCCAGTCTGCAGCTGGCTTCTGTCAGTGACCCTGCTGTCTGATAGAGAGGCGTGAGGATTGACTGGACATGTTTCTGACATGTCTTCCATCACCTGTCACTTTGCATTATCTCTGCTGAAGATTAGGCTTTTTTAGAGGAGCAGAGAAGATCGATCGCTGCTGTAGGAGAAGCTCGGTCCTCTGAGGTGATTAAACATTCGCTGAAGCTCAGATTCACTGATGCACAAGAGGAGAAAAAGAGTTTCTTACTGAACACTAAAGCTCTCACTAAAGTCAGACTCATACAACAATAGAGTAGTTATTAGAGCTGCAGCAATTATTTGATTAATCATTTAATCAATTGATAGATTGATCAACTATTTTGATAACTAATAAATCTGGTTCCAGATTCTCAAATGTGAAGATTTGTCAATTTTCTTGTCTTTGAACTCCTTGTCAAATAGTTGTCAGTGTTTAAATATCTCTCCCTGGGCTGTGGGACTTTTTAAGGACAAAATGGTTAAATAATTACTCAACAAAATAATCACCAGCTTAATCAATAATGGAAATAATGGCTTGTTGCGGCCGTACTACCTGTAGTTAAATGAGGTGTGATGCAAGCTCTCCAAATTCATTTTTATTCTGCTTAAATACATAAAAATACACAGTAGTGAAGAACCAACTATTTCCTCTTGCTCACCAACAGCATGTCTACACAGACAGCGTAGCGTTAGCATCACATTAGCAGAGCAGCAGGAGGCGTTCAGGCGCCGTATTGAGCTGTGGGTCATCTGTGTTTTGGAAGCATTCAGCAGCACAATGAACAAACAGTGAAGTTTATGGGCGTAAAGCACAAGAAAACAGACTTGGGCCGTTGGTTCAACCCTCCTCTGACAGACACGTCCAGGATTATGGAAGTCTTTTGGTCACAGCAGACCTCTTCAGAGGAAGAAAGGCAGAGAGGGAGGGAGGGGTCTCTGATTGAAGGAGACTCGGACGATATTGATATTCTTTCCTCCTGGCTCCACTTTGGTCTGACTTGATGTTTTTAAGGCTTTTGACAGAGTAAAGTGGTGTTTCAAAAGGAGCCCCACAGGCACGTCTGGATAGTCCCACATATACACACACTGACCTTGTGCAGCGCACAGTAACAAACTATTACACACTCACAAGGTTGACCATGTTTTTTTTTTTTCTCCCCCCCCCCCCCCCTCCAGAAATACAGTCACACTAACCGGCTCGCACACGCACACAATGCAGCTAATGTGGTCCAGAGCCCCTCTTTGAATGCTGAGGGTCATATGAATGTTAAATGGCTTTAAATGTCAACATGTTGTTTTCATTACCAAGAGAGTATTGTGCTGCAGCGCTTTGATAAAATACCGAGACAAAAGCTCAACAGGAAGCACGGAGATAAAATATGATCAGCCAAACAGCAGCTCGTACCTCTGGCATTTGGCACTAGTGACAATATTACGAGGCTCTGCTTTAATCCCATTTATAATTCCTTCACACATTCACTACCACTAGGTGTGAATGTCTTGAAAAGCTTCATGCTGAGGTCTTATATAAAAACACTGATTAATTAGGGTCCATACCTGTTTGTGTTATTTCATTACACCCACTTCTCATGCCGCATTATTAGACAAATTGTTACACAATATAATCTAAACCTAAATCATGATGTATCCTACTTCATAGCAGTGCCGTGACGATGCTCTTTACCCTCCTCCACCAGGTCTCCATGAACTCGACGCCATTAACGACCAGGAGGTGAAGGACTTTCGCAGCAAGATGTTTCGAGTCACTGAAGAGAAGATGCAGCGAGTCCAGAAGATGACATTTGCAGAGTGGATGCAGGCCTGCTTCTCCCCACAGCTGGAGCCCGCAGCTGGGACGGCCATCACTGACGGAGTCAACGACCGGTCGCCTGACCTGAAAGTTACGATCCACTTTGATCAGTCTCAGGTGAGAATCTGTAAACCCATAGCTAAAAATGCTAACAGCTGTCCGCAGTGGTTAGACTGAGTGGAGACCAGGATCAAGTGTGTTTGTGTTTGAATCTGGGATATAGTTCTAAAATGTTTATTAAAAACTGTGAACCACTTCCTCTAAAACCTCTCTACCATCAGCAAAAAGACCTTAACCTTAAAGTTATTAATATAAGAGTCCAGTGTGCTGTGTCCACAACAGTTTTATGACATTTATAACATAAAAAATCAAGATGTCACCACTGTCACCATCAGACAAAAGAGTTAAAATTACTCACATTACCAGTGGAAACTATTCAACTACAAAGTTCATCTTTGATTTTAATTAAATCATTGATGGCTACTACATTTTGCATTTGTTTCTATCAATAATTTCTTCTTGGCTGGAAAGTTCATGATTTTATCAATACACATATCAAAACACAGCGTTGTAGACGTTAAGTTTGATTGGTTAGGCTGTGACTGGGCGGCTGTGGGCAGCTCAGGAGGCAGACCAGGTCGTCCACTGAGGGTAAGATGCTGAACCCCTGAATTGACTCTGATAGCTGCTCCATCAGTGCAAGAGTGTGTCTGTGAACGGGTGAATGTGGATTGAAGTGTAAAGTGCTTTGAGTGGTTGATAAGACTAGAAAACAGCTATATAAGTGCAATCCATTTACCATTTTAGTTTTAATATTACCACAGACCGGGTGCCATCTATTGGGAAGAGTCTTAAAGGATAGGACGCAGGAATATTTCTTTATTTTATATCCAATGGTGAGAAGAATAATTGAAAACTTATACATTTCACAACATTTGATTTTAAATTATCTTACACCTATTTTACCTCACAGTAAACTGTACGAACACAATAACTTGTTGATTAATTATTTATAATAGGTTCCTATTTTGTTTAATGATATCATGTTTAATATTACAGTAAGTGGCAAATGGATTTCATTATGCTGGATGGGGCACTTGTGCTTCTTGGTAGACAGCTATCAGTTACCAACAATGACGGCTAATTCACGTACGTGTGTGTTCATTTTTGTCATCATTTTTCTAATTGCACTGGAGGAGGCTCCTCAATGAGGGATAATTGTTTAAAGCACTCTGCAGCCAAGCTGGTATAATAACAAAACCCATTACGCCAAACCCATAACGTGCTGCTGCCAGTACAATGTCTTTGCATGCGTAATGAGCTCTGAATAACAGTGTGACTTACTGCACCACTACAGCAGACAGAACCACCTTGTTAGAGCAGCAGAAGTGGCCATGTGACTCCACCAGCGCAGGCACGTGCACGCTCGCTCAGCCTCTTTCTCTGCTCACAGTTGGCTGCTCCACAGAAGTCACGTGACCGAGCCCAAATAGCAAGTCATGTGACACAACGAAGTGGGTCAAAACCATCAGTGAAATTATGCCACTCTCTCACACACACGCACACGCACACGAGTTAGCATGACAGCTCAAGGGACCAAAATGCTGATTAAAACGAGCCTCTCTTTGCTTCTCCTTCCCTGAACTCTCTTGTCTCCTTCCATCTGTCTTTGTCTCTTCGCTTCTGTTTTAGAAATAATGTTATTTAATCATAAGACAGATGGCCGTGTCCCTCCAGACTCTTGTGTATCAGCTTTGATCAACATCAGACACACAAACGCACATAGACAAACGGGCCATCTGTGCCACTGCGCTCAGGTGGACATTGGCAGGAAGTCTTATTTAGGAGGTCAGACACAATGAGCCTCATTACAGACAGGAAGTGTGGCGGCGTGGTTTATTGTTATAAAGTGAATATATGACTATGGTTCAGTGGGAACCTTCCTCTTAGTGATATCATTAGGCCTGTTCAGTGGTTTACCTTGGACTTGTTCTCTTATTTCTTCACTGCATTAGAGTCCCGTCTAACTTCAACTTCAAAATAAAGTTCCCACACAAGAGAAATGCTGTAAAATGCCAAACCACTTCAGGTTAGCTCGGGGCTACTGGTGTTGCAGCTCCACCAGAGTGAAACCCTTTTTTATGTTGTTAATTATTAACGGGTGACATTTTTATTAAACCTCCAGGAAATTATAATTCCATCTCAGGTATCAGGTCAGTGCTGTGCTATAAATAGAACATATCAGAACATATGAGCCCGGCTGCGGTAACGTGTTCAGGACTCACACTCACAGTTTTACACATGTCGTACAATCTGTCGCAGGCTTCATTCAGCCGTGAACGTACACATGTCCGAGAGATCACGTGTGTATGTGAACTCAGTGACTGTATGTAGTGTGCATTTATCTCATCTAGACGTCTGTGTATAAACAGTTGTGTACGTCTGTGCGTGGACAAGTAGTGCTTGTAGTCGTTTTGACATCTTTTAATCCTGATTTCAGTAAAACTTACACACAAAAATCCAGTTTAAACACTTAAAGGAATTTTTTTTAAAAAAATGAAGCACCTGACTCGATCTCAATCTCAGTCTGTCTCTGTTTTCCTTTCCTGTCTTCCAGGATTCAGCCAGTCTGAAGGTGCCGTCATCCTGCACCCCCACAGAGCTGATGGAGCTGGCCGTGAGGAAGTGGCTGACCACCCACGGCCCCGAGGAGGAGGCGTGGAGGGGTCAGTACGTACTGAGGCTCAGCCAGTGTCTGGAGTTCCTGTTCGGAGACCACCCCCTGATTCAGTACAAGGTCGGTGGCTACACGTGTCTGTCAATGACTGATGGACCTGTTGTGTCAATATCATGTCCACACCCAGAAATACTTGAGATTGCCTCTCTTATTTATTTATTAAGAAAATAAGAAAAGTTGGTGTTATGTTAGTGTGACAATAACAACCTGGAAAAGTAGAATGGCTTGAACCACGCAGCTAAAGGCTCCACAGTAATATTTTTGATGCAGTTGCAGATGGTGGATTCTTGTGTGTTTGCAGTTTCCATGTTGATGTGTAAAGATTCAGGCCACCAACATTACGGCCACATGAACATCAGGCACATAAAAACAACTTTATTATTTGTTTACATTTGCCATTTTCTTCTGTAGCTCGTCATTCTTTTTGCCAAATGGACATTTTAAAGATATACTTTTGCTTTTCATTTTATTACAACATTAATTTAGGTTTATTGATATTAATCAAAACACATTAACCATAAATAATAAATGTAAAAGTATTTGTCATCTGGCTAGTTTTCAGTTTGATGTATGATGTGAGTGATGGAAAGCTGCCTCTCCTTTTGTCGGGAGATGTGATTGAATTTCTGTGACATTAAAATGTTTAAAGTCTGGAAGGTTTTTATTGTTTCATGGAATTTAAGTTTTTCCAAACTCAAAGCCCCAATAACTTGAGAGTGTTTAAAGTTGGGCTTAACGGTTGTCAAACACTCTCACGTGTGGAGCCTCATTAGGTAAATCTTTAAGAAAGTCTGGTTGGCCACGTGACTTTCTTTTTAAACGTGATTTAAATTATGAACATAACACCAAGGTGATTGAAACTACATCAGTTTTTTCCATTTGCAGCCTTGCGATCTTAATTTGATCAAGACAAACTGTGGGTAAATTTCACTTACGTCTCGTTCATTTCTGTCCTAAAACTACTTTAGCTGAAAGAAGTTCTACTTTTATTCTAATACAACAACTACATTTGCACACTTTACTGTGAATGTCCTGATTTAATTAGCAAAATGCAAGTTTAACTCTGACATAAAGCACAGCTATAAACAAGGCATCTAGCTTTTTCCATGTTAGGAAAGGCTGAAAAAAATGCACAGAGCTAAAATCCGTTCCTGTCCTGTCTTGTTTGCAGTACATCCGAACGTGCATCCAAGCCAAGGAGTCTCCACACCTCACCCTGGTCCACACCAGCACCGTCAAAGCCATGTTTGACAGGGAGATGTCGACCATCGGGGCTGTGGTCAGCCGCAAGTCCTCCAACCCCCCTTTACCGCTACCTCCCAAGAGAAGGGTTCCCACGGTGAGCACAGTAACCCGTGTGGCTGTGTGAATGAATGTACTTTTTCATTCTGCGTTGTGGTGGTTTTGTCTGTTCTGTGAACAGTGATTTACTTGCTCCAAATATGCAGGTCAGCTGATTCCTTTGTGACATACGCAGCTCGGTCAGATTTAGTCATTTCTGAAATTGTCTTCACTCATGTAAATATGTATCTAAACTCATGCACCCAAATTTGATCAGTGGTTGTTTGACATCACCAGGACGGACTAAAACTGCACATATGAAAATGTTCTCATGTACTCTAGATAAGAGTCGCTTAATATCTGCCCGTGTTTACTGAGCCGTGTTCTTGTTTCACTAAAACAGTCAAAGCTTCGCAGTTTTATTGATTCACCGGCACAGAGCGAGGCAGGTGTGGAGGTTTACCAAGCAAACATGTGCTGGCAGCTGCCACCTGTCTTTTATGAGGCGGTGTTCTGAACAAGCCTGCACTGTCCTGCCAGCATTTGCCACGTTGTCAGAAAACATCGCTATCTCCTCACCGCTGCTGCTGCTGCTGCTGCTGCTGCTGCTGCCAGGTGCACCGTGACATCACTCCTACATTTTAAATGTCAGGTTGGATTTAATTGGCCTTCGTTGGCGCGTCTCCTGGGGTTTTGATATCCTGATTCCACGCTGACTGTTGATGCCCCGGTGATGTGGTGGTTTGGAGAGTGGGTAAATCTTACAGGTGAAATGAAACATATTTACATCTAATCATAAAAGTGTGAGAACAGTTGTTTCATGACTTCTTCTTACTGTCTCCAGCTTATGATTGAACATTTTGGTTGGTTTACAGTAAAAACAGCCACTAACTCCACCTCACTTCCGCATTTTTTTGATGACTACGTATATAGTCACTGGACACAATGACTTAAGGAATTACAAAGTGTCACAATCACTGTGTATCATGATTTATCATAAATCAAGGATTCTGTAAAATAAAAACATAAAAATAAAAACGTAATTACCCCATGACGCTCTGGACATGTGAAAATATTGGCCAGACAGTTGGTAAGGTAAAACTAATAAGTTATTTCTGGAGAGAGAGAGAGAGAGAGAGAGAGAGAGAGAGAGAGAGGCGCCACGCAGCTTTAGTACTTTTGACTCCAACCATTATCCTATTATCAGAAATATTGCAGTTAACCTTCTGACCTTTTCACTCTAAGAAACGGTCTTTCATCCCTTCATCATTTCTCGATGAGACAACGGTAACACTCGCTTTTTCTGCTGCAGATCTCCTGTGTTTACGGCTCATAATCACCTGTCAGGGTGTAAACTCCAATTAACAAACCAGGTCGTGTTTCACAGGTTGTGGCGTCATTGTAGTGACTTTCCTATTGATCATAAAACTGATTTTACTGATAACTTTAAAGCCAGGAGAGGCCTCGCTTTACTTTATTGCTATTTCTTATCGATTTATGTTTAGAGCCTCTGCAGTTAGAATTCCTTGGCCCCTTATAAATAACCCGAGGAGACCAGGGCCACAGATGTGGTCTCTCCTTTTAAATCCCCAATTCAAACAACTGTTTTGGCATTTTGACCATCCTGAAAGATGGATAGTAAAAAGCTCACAGTGTGGTTGTCTGTCAGGAAAAGAAGCTGTTACCGGTTGCTCTGCTGTCGTGCTGTCGGGAAACAAAGCCAGAGAAGGGAACAGAAGGACAAGGTGTTTTTGTGATGATGCAGTACATGACGCTCTTGTTTCTGCCTGTACGCAAACTACAGTCTCACATCAGACAAGAGGCAAATTACACACACTCACATGAGTATTTAAACACATCAGCACACTACAGGAAGTGTGCTAGTTAGTCATGTTCGTAGTCTCTAGGTGTCATGTGATGCTGTTTGTCCTGCTGTCTGCTGACCCTCGCAAATCCACTCGGCTTGACATCAGAACGACCTGCCTGACCTCCCACATTTTTTTGTGTGTGTGTGTGTGTGTGTGTGTGTGTGTGTGTGTGTGTGTGTGTGTGTGTGTGTGTGTGTGTGTGTGTGTGTGTGTGTGTGTGTGTGTGTGTGTGTGTGTGTGTGTGTGTGGTGTGTGTGTGTGTGTGTGTGTGTGTGTGGGTGTGTGAAGAAGCAGCGTGCTGGAGTACATATTTTTACACTGCATTATGCTAATGCTGTTCACTCATTGCAAGTCTCTCTGTCTACCTCTCACTTTCTCTCTTCAGCAAGTACAGACGTGTGTGTGGGACGTGTCTTGCCCATTTAAAATAGTCCTAGTGAACGCCAGCAAGGTGAACGCAGAGGAGACGGCTAAGGTAAACTCTCGCTTTGTCCACATACACGAAGCGG
Source organism: Seriola aureovittata (assembly GCF_021018895.1). Classification (NCBI taxonomy): domain Eukaryota; kingdom Metazoa; phylum Chordata; class Actinopteri; order Carangiformes; family Carangidae; genus Seriola; species Seriola aureovittata. The sequence goes on along the minus strand of NC_079367.1, from coordinate 5,271,489 downwards.
TTGCTTATGATCCTGTTCAAATGTCACCGCAACACCTGTAGCTACAGTTACAGAGAAGTGATGCTCAACCCTTGCCGCCCATCCACACACACCAACCCCTCTCCCGCTCACCCAGGTCCAGGTGAGGGCGGGGCTCTTCCACGGCACGGAGCTGCTGTGCAAGCCGGCGGTGAGCAGTGAGAGCAGCGGACGCTCTGACCACACGTGGAAAGAGAGCATGCTGGAGTTTGACATCTCTGTCTGCGACCTGCCGCGCATGACCCGCCTCTGCTTCGCCATCTACGCCGTCATGGACAAGGTCAAGAAGCAGAAGTCAACCAAAAACCCGCACATAAACAAGTACCAGACCATCCGCAAAGCAGGCAAAGTGGTAAGAATCACTACCCTGCTCTGTCTGCAGGGCCTGAAATGTAATAAAAGCTTCTTCAGTTTACACACATACTCCATCTTCACAGCATTATCGATAAATAATTAATATTATTAATGTGATCCAGCACTACCCTATAGCTTGGGTCAATACCATGGTGTTTGACTACAAAGGCCAACTGAAGACCGGAGATATCAACCTGCACTGCTGGTCTTCCTTTCCTGGTACACACACACACACACACACACACACACACACACACACACACTCATGCTTATTTTAAGTCCACAGATATAATTAAACTTAAATTAGCTCGTGTAGTAATTGCCGCCATGCAGTAAATTCACAGCAACCAAGTGTGTTATCTGTGTGTGTGTCTGTGTCTCTCTGTGTGTGTGTGTGTGTGTGTGTGTGTGTGTGTGTGTGTGTGTGTGTGTGTGTGCATGGGTGTGTGTGTGTGTGTGTGTTCCTCAGATGAACTTGAAGAGATGCTGAATCCCATAGGAACCATTCAGACCAACCCGTACACTGAGAACGCTACAGCACTGTACATCCACTTCCCGGAGTACTCGTCACACCCCGTCATCTTCCCTCCCTTCGACAAGGTCAGTCGTTGGTTTTGTTTTGGTTTTTTTTTTACCAGCATCCAGAATAAGCTTGTATATTTAAATGACATGAACAAATGAATTGTGTGTGATTGTACCATACTGATCAGAGACAATAGGATGGGACCTTTGTGGCCTTTTTTTTTTTTTTGTAAACACTTGACTGCAGTTGAATTTGCCATCGCGGTGGCTTAGTGCTCTTCATAATGGTACCTAGTGATTATGATGAAGTGGCGGCTGTTAGCATGAAAGGATCAGGACGTGCTCGGCCTACTTAATGCGCTCAAGCTAGCAGCGATGTATCAGTGTGTGTGTGTGTGTGCTCACTCATATATAGTGCTCACTCACTTTCTTTTTGCAGATACTGGAAAAAGCTGCAGAGATCGCCAGAGCAAGCGACTGTGCCACCATGGTGAGTTGATGTACAGGAGGGGGGGGGGGGGGGGGGGGGTGATTGTGTGGGCATGCCCAAACACTATCATACATACAAAGGCAAAGCAGGTGAAAATACGGTGGCATATTTGTTACAGTAACCCCTACACCCTCCCTATACACACTCTGATCACACACATACTGCAATTATACCCTCTCAAACACACACACACGCACACGCACATACACACACACACACACTGCCAGTTTGTTAGTTTCTTAGGAAACTCATTGTTATCATGCTGGCAGGGTGTAGCAGAAAAAATATTTCAATCCCCATCAAAACTCTATCAGATTACTGGTGTGTGTTTTCCTGTGTCACTGCCCCTCATCTAAGAAACCCACTGCTGGGCGTGTTACCGCCAGTTATGTAATCCTGTGTTATGCAGAGGACATGTCTGAACGCAGCCCTTTAATGTGAGCTGTATGTGTGAAACTAGGATTATCACTGATTTACAAGTTAGTGTTTATTTCTTTTTACTGCTTGACACCTTGTGGTTCACACAGCTCCACTAATGCTGCTCCTCTCTAAAGAAAGTTTGTATATCAGGATCCGGTTCACAATTATCTCATCGGCTCATGTGTCCATTTTGAATCAGACACTTGTTTCAAACAGAGACGATTCAGTGTTAGTCTTTGGTTTCTCGATTGTGTATAAAGGTGCAATCAAAACAGTTGATGAGAAACCGGCGGAGACATTGATACACTCCTGCCATCTAGTGGTTCTTTTCGGTAACTACTCATCTCCGTCACCTCAACACCTTTCATGTGCTGCTCCCTCTTCCAATTAATCTCCACCTTGTCTCTCCCTCCACATCTTCGTCATCCAACCGCTCTTCCTTCCTCATCAGGGTCGTGGGGGTAAGAAGTTCCACATAGAGCTGAAGGAGATCATGGAGCGGGACCCGCTCTCTCAGCTGTGTGAGAACGAGAAGGACTTAATCTGGACACTACGCTACGACTGTCGAGAGAATTTCCCTCAGTCGCTGCCCAAGCTGCTACTCTCCGTCAAGTGGAGCAAACACGAGGACATGGCTCAGGTTAGACGCTGTTAGACGCAGTTTAATAGAACAAAGTCAGCTCTTATCCATCTACAATCTGGTGACGTACAAGCTTCATTTTTAATATTGTGACAAACTAAAATAGTTCACATCTTTGTACTTTTGGATGTGAAGTTTTCTATGTTTTATTTATAATTGTTTTTCTTAATATTGAATGAATTCTGAAACACAAAGTTAATATTTTCATACTGTTCTGAAAGTGTTTTTAATACTCTCAATCAAACTTATAAATATCTACATTTTATACATAATACATACATTTTAAACCTGTTTTTTATACGATGTCACTTTATAACAATATAATCTCAATATCTTCCACTTTTGGTAAAAATTATCACTGATGGCCTGATGGTTTTACATCCACCTTTAGTAACAGAATATGTTTATTGCATTTAAACATCTTAAATGTTTCATAATCAGCCTTAAAATAAATTTTCTAAATATAACATTTGTGTTTCAGCTGCAGGCGCTGCTTCAGATCTGGCCCAAACTAAGTCCCAGAGACGCTCTGGAGCTTCTGGACTTCAACTACCCTGACCAGTATGTCAGAGAATACGCTGTCCGCTGTCTGCGCGATATGAGGTAAACATGTGTCTCCACCCACACACAGACACATTATATAATCCAGCACTTGTTATTCCTCTCATATTCAAGCTTCTGCATTTATATCATCCGCCGTCACCCACAACACCTTCCCCCTGCTTCCTCCTGTTGTATTATATTAAAGATGACTATATGCATCAGTTACTGACAGTTGATAAAGCTTTGTTGTGTCTATTCCTGAAGAGCAAACATACAATTTAAAATCCAACTAAATGATTTCAAATGACAGAAAGGTAAAAGCTAGAAAACCAGCTCGTCATGCTTCCCTCTCTGATCCTGCCTTCTCTCTCTCCTCACCAGCAATGAGGAACTGTCGCAGTATCTGCTCCAGTTGGTGCAGGTGTTGCGTTATGAGCCTTACTATGACTGTGCCCTCACCCATTTCCTGCTGGAGCGTGCCCAGGGGAACCGCAAGATAGGACACTTCCTCTTCTGGCACCTACGGTATGTATAGGCTAACCCATGAACATGTCTGCACGTGTGTATTAGTATATTAGAAAGAAAGTAACAGAGCTGGAGCTTCAGGGAGAGGTTTCTCGTGTGAACACGGCTGCTCTCTGCTGCCCTCTGCAGGTCAGAGATCCACATGCCAGCTGTTTCAATCCAGTTTGCCCTCATCCTGGAAGCGTACTGCAGAGGCAGCATCCCTCATATTGAGGTTCTAAAGAAACAGGTACGTCTCACACACTGTGGTTCTCTTTTATTTATTGTGTTTCACAGGTTGTTTGCCTCAATCCTCAGTTCCATAGCTTTGCGTCAGACTTTTACTCTACTGATCCCTGCTGTGGGATCAGAATAGCTGTGGTCTATTGTTAACCCTGGCAGGACTAGATTTATGGTATTTTTAGCCTGTCGCAGACACACCACTGCCACCCTCTTGCCCTCCGACCTTTGCCCTCTACACTGTCTGTTCTGACAGTCTCTCCTCTGGACGCTTCCTCCCACTTCCTCATCAGCGCAGTCATTTATCTGGCCACGTCCTGTTTTGAAGAGCATGCACACTGGGTTGGGATTGCAATGCTGACATAGCCCATTAAAGCAGAATGAACTCAGTTAGTCGTCAGTAACAAGGATGAATAATTCACACAGCTTTATTTTGCTCCAACATTAACATGGTCCATCTTTTGACTCGACCAGGTGGAAGCCCTGAGTAAGCTAAAGTCAGTCAATGAGCTAATTAAGCTGGGAACCACCAAAAACGCCCGGAGCAAGACCAAGGAGGCAATGTTGACCAAGGAGGCCATGATGACGTGTCTGAGGCAGAGTGGATACACGGAGACTCTGTCAGACCTGCACTCCCCTCTAAACCCCAACGTCCTGCTGTCTGGCATCAAGTAAGACACTAATGTGACGGAGAGTGAGAATCTCTGTTCTGATCACAAGCTTCAAATAACTTGTTCTCCTCTACTTTTCTCCGTCTCTCTTCAGTGTGGAGAGGTGTCGGTACATGGACTCTAAGATGAAGCCGCTCTGGATTGTTTACAACAATAAGCTGATGGGGGGAGACACCCTGGGGATCATCTTCAAGAATGGAGACGGTAGGAGGAATAGAGGAGGCGACGGAGGGAGGGATGTGAAAGAGAAAAGAGGGGTGGGAGGAGTCGGAGGAGGGGAAGTTGTACTGCAAGGTCATGAGGAGGGAATGAAACCACTTTCCATTTTCTAATTTTGAAATAAACAACTTTTCTACTTCTACTTTTTCTCCCTCACTCACTTTCTTTTCTTAGACCTAAGGCAAGACATGTTGACCCTCCAGATTTTGAGGTTGATGGATTTGCTATGGAAGGAGGCGAGTCTGGACCTCAGGTGGGTTTGTGTGTGTGTGTGTGTGTGTGTGTGTGTGTGTGTGTGTGTGTGTGTGTGTGTGTGTGTGTGTGTGTGTGTGTGTGTGTGTGTGTGTGTGTGTGTGTGTGTGTGTGTGTGTGTGTGTGTATGTGTGTGTAAATGGACAGACTGTGTCAGGCTGTTTGTTCCTGCTCTCTGTGGGGAAGGGGAAGCTCTGGTGGGGAGCACAGAGGACGAGAGACACTAAATTTACCCCATGGTAGTTTGACCTCCAAACCTCCACCCTAGACATCCACACACACACACACACACAGTGCATTACATCCTAATCAAATCCACACTTTTGCACTGTTACAGACACTTTTTCTCTCTTGGTCATACACTGACACATCTGGAGCTGAGCATTACAGGGGTTTGTTTTGACAGTTGAGCTTGAAGACGGTGTTTCAGATTTCAGGGATGTGGGTTCAAAGTTTGAACACAGTGAGGGGACACTGAGATTAAAGGTAGGGACAATGTTGTTTCCTGCCTTTAATTTCTTGCGGATGTATTTTACCTCACGTTTCAGCTCTTGTTGGTCGTCTGTAGTCGTTTTATTCATTTATTTAAACTCAACATCATCATGGCATCACATCAAGCTGAGTAAGAAATGCCTTAAAGCGGATTTGGTCTCCATTAAACTTCTGTCAAACAGCAAATGAAATCTACAACCTTGATTGTGCTGCGAGCGTTGGATGGTGGCTGCCTCATGTAGAAGACTGTGGAGACTGTCAGTAAATTAGGACAGAAAAGGAAAGTTTTTTTTTTTTTTCCAGGTCACATAATTCTGCACCCTGCAAAATAAACTGGCGCCGTCTTGTGGAAACTGAAAACAAGACGTTGAAATGAGCAAAGAAGAAAACGTATCATCTGTCTGGTCTGCATGTCACTACGTAATCACCATATGGTCTTCAGATCCTGTATTTCTGCCATCTGTCATGTCTGAACTCACTATGCACAGTGTGATATTGTATCCTGTCTGACAGAGTGAATTGCATCCAGAGGGGTGCTATAAGAATCAACTTGTAAACAGACCGCAGCCTAATATCTTAATCTCCACAGAAACGCACACAAAGCTTCGTTTAGTCCGCCTGGTCAAATGACCCAGATCAGATTTTTTGCTTTCGTGTGGCACAGATTTCTGGCTCCTGTTTGAGTGACGTCTTTGGGGACAGTTTTGATTCATACGATGACAAAACTATGAAAAAAAAAAGATACCTGTCACCACCACATCTGATATTTATTACAATGTTTTATGCAGAGTGTTTCAAGTGTAAACAAAATCAAATTTGCAGTAAATAATGATGGATGTTGCCTGACAGTGAAACATACATAGGAAATGTAGACAGCAGAAATTGTGGCAACAATTGTGAATGTGAAAAAGGGCTTGGTGAAGTGGTTATGTGTTCCTTGTGCATCATAAGCGGTTTCCATGTGTCTCCTTTGTCCTCCTTTTTCTTTTTTCTTTTTTTTTTGTCTCTTCCCACCAAATACTTGGAATGGATCTGTTGACAGATCCAGTTGCTATCATTAACCCCTTTGTTTCTCTTTCTGTATATCTGCAGAATCGTACCGTACGGTTGCCTGGCGACAGGTGACCGGGCCGGGCTGATTGAGGTCGTCTCTTCGGCAGACACAATTGCAAACATCCAGCTGACCAGCAGCAACGTGGCAGCAGCTGCCGCCTTCAACAAGGACGCTCTGCTCAACTGGCTCAAAGAGAGAAACTCTGGGTACGACGACGAACCTGCCGTGATCTTTGTCGTTTCCTCAGAGGTGCGAGTTCTCTGAACATTTGCTTACATGTATGTTGTGTATTGACAGCGATGCTCTTGAGCGGGCTATCGAGGAGTTCACTCTGTCATGTGCAGGCTACTGTGTAGCCACCTACGTCCTGGGCATTGGAGACCGCCACAGTGACAACATCATGGTCCGCAGCACTGGACAGGTGAGACACACAGTGTGTTTGATCTCTATATAAATGATGCAGATTCTCCATTTGGTTTTGCTCCTGGTTTCCATGGCGCTCACTGATTGATTGGCTCTTTTGTCCGTCAGCTCTTTCACATAGACTTCGGCCACATCCTGGGCAACTTCAAGTCCAAGTTTGGCATCAAGAGGGAGCGCGTACCTTTTATCCTCACACACGACTTCATCCACGTCATACAGCAGGGCAAGACGGGATACACAGAAAAGTTTGGCAGGTTTGTTCCGCTGTGTCCGTCTGTGTCTTTTCACTAATGCAGTCTGATATAACAGCCTGACTGTATCATCATTTTGAAGGCTGCAATTTGTGCGGCTGTTGACCTGCACTGCATTATGTCGACAGTTGTTCCTATTATTTTGCCCACCCCGGTCAGATTTATGAAGGTAGGCTAAATAACATGTATGTGTATTTTGCAACACACAGTTTTAGGCTGTCAATTAGATGTCTTTGTTTTGATCATAAACATGCACTTAACCTTTTGCGCCCATGAAAGAAAACCAGCATAAAAAAATATGATATTATATACAAGTATAGTTAGTCAGCATTTAGAGTATTAATTAGCTTAGCTCATTAGACAGCTTTACTTTCACCTTAAATGTTTTACAGCTACAAAAGCTTAAAACCTGCAAAATTTAGCTCATTGTGAAAATGCAGAGGAACTGTTATACCTCCGTGTTGTATTTGTTAGGAGAGGGGAAGACGAGCATTACATAAGTTGCGGAATAAAAGAGGTTAAAAAAATGAAGTGATGCTGGGCACAAAGCCTTCATGTGGGTAAAGAGGGCATCACAGTCGCACCGCAGCTTGTGCTCGCTGTCGGTGCAGTTCCTTCTCCCACCAGCAGTTGGCAGTTGAAGCTCAGGCGCTGATGAACTCTCAATGAGGAGAAGTGTAACCATCAGCAGTGTCACAATTTACACACCTTATATATAACCTGAAAAATCGAAGGGATCAGGATCAAATATCTTTAATTACATCTTAATAGATCATTTAACCCCACAGTACTTCAAACATATTGACTCCAATGAGAAACGTATTGTTTTATGCAAAACTGATAGAATTAAATTCTAAAACATTAAACCACTTATCAGCTTTGTCTTGTGCCAAACAAAAGCTCTTGATTACATTCAAGTGCCGAGCTGATGCGTTTTCTATCTGCCTCCCTGGATCCATAAATTAAATCTATCTGTCTTTTCTTTTTGATATATACACAAAAGGTGGATATTTTAAAATAACTGCTGTTGATTTAATGCTGACTGATGCCTCAAGTGAAAATGTACAAAGTTAAGTGAAGTTAAAAATCAATCTCAACGATGACAAAGCTAATCTATTATCGCTGATGTGATCACACAAGTTCAAACATCAACGACGTGTTTCTGTGTTATTGAGGGTTGATTCACATCAGTACAGCGCTGCATGTGCAAGGGTGGCATGCACAGGCTTCATTAGACAGCACAACCAAAGTGTATATCGTTTACCAGTAAAAATCAGTGACGGAACGAGAGACACAACTCATTTGGTGAAAGTGGAAATACCCCTGTGGTACAGTCTGTGTTGTTATGACCCACATACATGTCAGTATCAGCAGAGGCTAAACATCTGGAGGAAGGTCCTTTGCTGCATCAACAGTTTCTGTAGTCAAAGTTACTACAGCTCAGAAATAATCTAAATAAACTTATAACTCACAGATGTGTTGTAAAGAAGAACAAAGCCTTATATACATAACGCTGGACGGTTGATGCTGCAGAGCCTGTTATGGTGAAATATGATCACTGAGGTTCTTTAGTCATTAAATTTTTAATTGCACTGACTTCATATGTAATACTCAGTATGCTCGTCTGACATTTAAACTGTTATCCAACAGCTGAGCTTCCCAGCAGGGTGTTGGTGAAGAGCAGCGTTTCCTGCAAGAGCTCGAAAATAATCCATTGCAATAATCCATTTGCTGTGTCAGCAAATCTTTTGTGTATGAGATGAAGAAACAGTGATCTGTGTACTACACAGTAAACATGAGTACAAATGATTTAGTGTAAACGGAAATACCCTTGTGGAGGCGTACCCACTGATCTGATGACCTACAGTACATTCAAAACAGTGAGTGGAAGTGGTGAGGTGTTTCCTTTATACCTGAGATAAACATCAAGCTCAGTTCATCTTCGATGCTCCTGAGAATAACATTTTTATATCTTAAAAAAACAGCTTTGAATTCCATCTAAAAAAAAGGACAAAACAAACTCTAAAACATATGAAACAGTTTGTGGTTCAGCTGCAACGATAAGTGTTTTAATAAACCCAGAGGAAAAACAAGTAGCAAACACACATATTGTGATTATGTAGGTCTGGGAAAAGATGGGATCTTCATTGTCCGAGCCTGAAGCGCCGTGAAACCACCTGTGCTGACAGAGTGCAGTGAGTCACTGGAAACATAAAGGAAATGTTTATCACCTGTTGTGATCAGAGTGTGGGCAACGTCATTTAACCAAGTCACTGATCAGCAGATATCTTCAGCACAAGCTCGTGACTTCCACTACCGCTGTCTCCACATCAGAGGAGGTGTGGCTCATAATCATCCTAAAAAACACTGAAACAATTTGAGTTTATTGATTGTTAGTTTTCCTTATTTCATTTTTCCACTGGTGCACATGTTAGTTCATGGTTTCCAGAAAGAACGAACAGCATAATGACGTACTGTGTGTGTGTGTGTGTGTGTGTGTCTCTGTCGTAGTTTCCGTCAGTACTGTGAGGAGGCCTATCTAATCCTGAGGAAGAATGGGAACCTCTTCATCACACTGTTCGCCCTCATGCTGACTGCTGGACTGCCTGAGCTCACCTCAGTCAAAGACATCCAGTACTTAAAGGTATCACACACACACACACACACACACACACACACACCTTTATTGAAGAAGCAAACTAGTCACACCTGTTCATACTAGTTTAACTTACTAGTTACTAGGTCTGAGCCATGATTTTAGATGGAATAATGTCAAAGAGCACAGACAAATACCCTTAACTGGTTTCTACAAATATCAACTTTTTCTAATTATTATACAGTTAGCTGCTGTTTAACACATTCTGTGTCCTTTTCATCAACTTCCTCGTTACTTCTCCATCCTCCCGCCGTCTTGACTAATCGTCCTCCTCTCCTCCCCAGGATTCTCTGGCTCTGGGTAAAACAGACGACGAGGCCCTGAAGCAGTTCCGCCAGAAGTTTGATGAGGCCCTGAGAGAGAGCTGGACAACCAAAGTCAACTGGATGGCCCACAATGTGGCCAAAGACAACCGCTCCTAGAGCAGCTACCATCCCTGAAGGGCGGGGGGTCAGGGGTCAGGGGCCAGGGGCCATGAGGACACGACGAATAAAGTGTGTGAGTGTAGGGGAGAGGACATGTGACAAAGCAGACAGGGTCAAATCCACCTATATTTAAAGAAGGGAATCTCGCAGAATATCCCACACATGAGCAGATTCACCCCCCCCCACCCCACCCCCCCCATACTGTACTCACAGAGTAAAACCTACTCTCCGAGACAGTTCGGTTACCCTGCACCCTCACTTACTGCACCCCCTCCTCACCTCGCATCACTCTGGCATGGTGCCTCCTGAAAAATCCAAATTAATGGTCAAGTGACATTTCTGTGGAAACACGGTGGGTAACGTCATTGCAAGTTTTGCACAGGCGCAACAGATGATGGAGCACACAGCCAAAGGAAGGGAACTGAAGCACCCACTCTGTCCACACTAAAGACGAACCTGTCCCCACAGAGCGGAGCGGCTGAGTTTTGTCGGACGGACTTGAATCAGTGCTTGCACGGACTCTGAACGGGCAGATGGTTTGAACACGCCCCTGAACTGTTTTAAGTACAGAGGAGATAACAGATGGGTGTGGAAAGGGCGGAATGGAAAAGACAACAAAAAACGACCCCCACGTCTTAAAACAATGTGCACAACGCCCACAGGAAGTGCATCTTAACATTCTCGCTGCCTCAAAGTGTGCCTCAAAACTGCGGGAAGATTGTATTTTTACTTTTTTTTTTTTTTTTCTTTTAATGAGTTTTCTTTCGCCATTTAAGAATTTATCATGAGACTTCTATGTGCCAGACTACTTCACTAGTCCACAAAAAAAAAGCTTGTGTGAGGGAAATAATGATAAAAAGCGAAGGACTGATGCGAGAACAAGATGCCCTGAGCCTTTTGGTCCACTGTTTGGAATCTCAGTTCATTTGAACCATCGAACACTGGAATGTTTTTAGAGAGACGTATATGAGAAAATTTCAAATAGTCTTTTAATGAACTAAACATTTTTATTTTTATTTTTTTTATTATTTTGAAATGACAATGTGCATTATTTCTTTCAAATTTATCAAATCAAGAGCATTATTGGACAAAGCGTGATCACCTGTGAGTTATTTCCACCCCACCTGTCTTAAAGTCTAAAAGGAAGTCAGCCTTTTAAAGCGCCACCCCACTCATGCTAGCAACCATGACGAAATAAACTCTGAGAAATAACTGATGCTTTTAACATGTTAGGACCAAAACAAAAAGCAAATGTTTAGCAATTGTACTGTTTATATTGTGTTTTTAATGATCTGCTTCAGAATTGAATGTGCAAATATGTGCCGCTCTCTTTTTAAGCGTATTTGTTTTTATACAAGCAGGTGTGGGCGGGGTCTGTGGGCCTGTGTGGGCGGGGTTTCTCAGTAGGGACATTACACTGCAATGCGAAGCTACTTCCCCCCCCCCTCCCCCCATTTCGACATACGGTGCTCCTCCAGTATCTGCATCTTGTGTTTGATTTTTCGTGCAATATCCGAGTATATGACCCGTATCTTATTATATTAAACCTTGGGCACAGGCCTAAGCCTATAATGGTTTTGTCTGTTGGTTTATGTGTGATGCAGCTGTGTTTCGCACCACTAGCCTTCAAATGTCTCAGACACTGGATATTGTCAAATGTACAGGCTTTTATTGTTTTGCTGGTTTTTTGTTTTCATAGGAGTTTTATTAAAGTTATTTTCCACCGCACTGCATTTCCACTTGTGGTCCGTTCACTGCTGGAGGTGTGGGTTGTGTGATCGTGGGCCCGCTCAGGGCAGCACCATGGATTTTGTCTCAGATTTGAGAGCTGTTATTGGCACTTATTGATTCCAAACCAGAAATACATTCAGACCTATTTTTGCCTGCTTTATGCACAAGTTAAGAAAGTAGTGTTGTTGAAGAAAAGTCCTATGTCCTTAGCTCCAATGTTTTTGCGGGGTTTTTTGTTTTCTTTTAATTCCCCCCTTTTGTTCCAGACAGTGTGGACCGGTCTTTAAAGAATCACAGGACTCTTATATACCTGGTCTTTTTAATTTCTTTATTGGCAGTGAAATCTATAACAATTCATCAAGTCATAAGTTTTTAAAACTGTAAACGAGATGTAGTAGAATAAATATAAAGTAGCATGAAATCAATATACTCAAGTAAAGTATCTAGAATGTAGTTAAGTTCAATATTAGAGTTACTTTCCATCACTGAGAATAAAATTGTCACGTTATCCTCCAAGATACAGTATATTTGAATATTTTGTACTTTTCCTGGACATATGTTATAAAAATGTGGCATTAGGCCATTTTCACAGAAGGCAATTTGACTTGACGTAACAGGAAACTCGTTCTATTCAAGTGTCCCAGTAAACCATGATAGTGAGCCGCTATTCACAATACCAGGACTTTGAAATATATATATAAATAAATAAATGTACCCCTTAAGAATATGGTACATAGTTACTTCTTCTTGACTATGCACCGAGTGCACTTTGTTTACTGGTGCAAATTATATCTCAGGTTAGAATTAAAGGATATTTAGTAGGATCCTCACACACACACACCGCCCTCCTCATCATGAAGCTCTTCTGTGCGTGGGCCGCTTTTCTTTAGTGCCGTTCATATGACTCAGGAAAATGTATTTCTTTTCACTCTGTGGAGAATGTTAACAGTCAAGTCTCTGCTTTCAGTGATCATCATTTATTGATTCTCTTTTACTTGAAGCCACAATCATCGCTCGGTGTGAATCATCTGTCGTGTGTGTGTGTGTGTGTGTGTGGCAGTTACATAAAACAGTAACCTGGTAGAAGAGTTATTCATAGGGAGCGTAGACACAATGACAGAAATCCTCCGTGGAAGGTGTAAACAAAGGACGTCAAATATCAAAATGAAAAATCATTTGAAAAGTAAAGAATGAATTCAAGGGCAGTTAAGAATAATGACATGGTTACATAGACATACAATATGTGTATATACAGTCATCGAGCACTTTATTAGGAATGCCACACTAAAACTGGGTGGTTCCTCCCTTTTGCTCTCATAACAGTTCCTCGTTGCATGCCTTCAACAAGATGTTGAAAACACTCCTTTAAGATTCTTCTCCACGTTGAGGTCGTTATGTCACATCATTTCTGCACCTGCACATTCATGCTGCCAGTCTCCTGTTCTACCACTGGTGAGGCCACGAGGTTCACTGAACTCACCGTCATGTTCCTGAAACCAGTTTGACATGATTTTTTTTTTTTTGACATTGTCCTGCTGGAAGTAGTCATTATAAGATGGAAAACTGTGGCCATAAAGGGATGAACATGGTCAGCCACAATGCTCAGACAGACTGTGGCATTCAGAGTTAATTGGTATTTAGGAGCTGAGAGAACATTCCCTAGGACTTGGACTGTTAAGACAAGGTAGGTTGGGTCCATGGATTCATGCTGCTGCTGCCAAATTCTGACCTATCCCTAACCCTAACCCTGGCATCTGCAGCCTCTGTGTCCACTGCAGCCTCATATTTCTGTTCTTGGCTGACAGGAGTGGAACCTGACGTGGTTCCATAACCTCAACTTGTCTCTACTAGTGACCCGGCCTTTGCTGTCCCGACCCCTGAGCTGTGGAGCTCACTGCCTGAGGATCTAAAACTGAGTGTCCTCTTTTAAATCTCTTCTTAAAAATGATGCCATTTGTTGTTTTAATCCATATTTTTCCTTGTCTTTACTTTAAAACCCTTTGTAGCTGTGTTTTGATATGTCCCTTATAAATAACATTTTTATTTCTGATATTTGATGTGAACATTAACCCAAGCTGCTGACCTCTATCTGCATGATTACATGCACCACACTGCTGCCACATGATTGGCTGAGTGGATAATTGCATCAATAAGCAGTTGAACAGGTGTTCCTAATAAAGTGCTCTGCGACTGTGTATGCCCTTTAGATGTAGAGGATTTATGGTTAGGTAATCATGAAAGCCATGATCGCCAGTCAAAACCCCTGGGCTTAAAGCCGCCCACATCTGACTCACACTTGTGTAGGGAATTCCACCCACCTGCAGGATCTCCCAGTTTACTGCCTCCACCACAAAATCAAATGTGTGTATGATTAAAAGAGAGGGCGGCGGTGAAGGGAGTGATCCATGAATCAATCTCATCTTACTGGCAAAGTCCAATCCACCTACATCTATACCTACAGCTGAATGGAGCAAGTTTATACACCTCTTCTCTGGAGGTTGTCAAAAGGCTTCCTGGGAAATGTAGTGAAACACAATGCAATCATGCCAAAAAAAAAAAGCAAAAGCTAACAATAGAGCCTCATACAGTATTAAGCTCTCAGTGTGATATCATACTCAAGCCATTTCATAAAGTGCTAGATAAATGCAGGCAGAGTGAGACAGTGAGAGTGGATGTGAGAGACCACGCTGCTGAGTGGACATAAGGCAAGACAGCAGGGTGCGTTGTTGACTACAGTGCCACCTCAGCAGGCGTTGGTGGCTGCCACTTGAAAGTGGCACTTTAGTACTAAGCACCGGGTCCAGATCTCTGCACCGAGCTGTTCTACGGAGAATCTTGGCCCTAGAAGAAAAAAAATATGTTGTTGTGGCTGCCGTGCCAGCATGTGAAACTAATACAGTCTGTCCTCTCCAGCATTAGCCAGTCATGATGATGAACAATGATGAGCAAGCCTGGCACAAAGCAGAATCCCATTCATCAGAACAGGCTGCTGAACAAAGCCTTCAGCCTGGAACAAGAAAAGGGATGTAAACCCTCATCCCTCTCATATGTTACTCCTGATGATGCAAGAGAGAGAGAGAGGGAGAGACATCAGAGCAAGAACTTTCAACTACCTTCTTTGCCTTGTTTTCTGCACCTATACCTTTATGAATACACGTAATTTTCTCTCTTAAATAACACACAGAAAATACATTTTATCCGTTCTTCTTTCCGGAAGAAAGGCAGTATCACTTCGGTGCAGTAACAGATGTGATGCAGGTATCTCTTACACAACCAAAAATTGAGGACTTTGCCCCTTCACTCTTTCCATTCACATCTGTGTTTTCCTCAACATATGTCTTCTTCTTAACTTCAGTCGACGTTGTTTTTAAGGTTATACACTGTAATTTAGAAGATATATGTTCAATAAATAACGCTATGGGACATTTCACATTTCTCGCTATTTGTTCGTTTACAACCATCAACCGGCAACAGAGCCGAAGAAAATTAAACGTATTGATGTTTAATATTCAGCGTGGCTCGTCGTTTCCTGGTTGTTTCCTCTTCATTCTTTCACATTTATGTAATTTCCACACTGGATACGTTGTTTTGGACGCGGCATAGTCGTAACCACCCAGGTCCCTCGCGGCACGATACGCATAACATGGTATTCCACGTGCGGTGGATGGCTTGTTTATATAAAACGACGGACAGCGCTCTGGACCAATGAGCTCACACCGCTGCGGTTCCGTCACGTTCTCCATGGAAACCCGTAGCTTTCAGCCAATTGCGGAAGGCCGGGGGAGGAGTCTGAATTGAGGTCGCGCGCTGAGCTCGCCGATTCGCTAGTAGGCCAGAGTCAGAGAGCGCCGGGGAGGAACTGTCGGCCACTGTGTCAGCTCGTCTAAACCGTCTCCCATTGAGGAATACTGGAGGTTTAACTGACTGTTTTACTCACTGCTCGGCTCCGCTTCTACTTGACACCGAACACAACCGGAAAGGTGATTTTTATTTCTACATCACAGGTTGGTTTTCTTTCATTTTTCCATTCTGCTTTTTAAAAAACAGTGAAAAACCGAGCACAAAAAATAAGTTGCATAACTAAAACTCGTGTGCGCATGCGCGTCAATTCGGATTGCTCTACTTATCGTACTTTTATAACCTAAAAATGCCGGTTCGAGGTTTTCTGGTCACCCGTAGGGAAAGAAAAATGTGTGTTTATGCGAACTGGCTCCTCTGTGGCCGAGTGGCAGCTGTTTTGTGGCGTGTTTTTACCGATGTGGTCACTTTTACATAACTGTGTCAGTGTACCGTGCAGTGGATTGCAGGTCAACGTGTGTGTGGATTTTGAATAGCAGGTCAATGGGAGTTAGATGGGGGGAAGGGTTGTTTGCTCCCATTACTAAAATAATTTTATTTGGATATATTACTTACATTTGTGACAAATGTTATTGGGCTGACGTTTATTAAAAATTGATTTCGATTATTTAAGCAAGTAGGTTAATTTCTAGATTATTACTATCCAAGGTCTCTTTTAGGCCTTTTGTCCCCACATATACATAGAAAACCGTTTCTCTCTGTACCTGTGGATATTATTAGGTCGACATGATAATCACAATGCTGTTTAATGCTGCTATGTTCGATAGGATTTGCATATTGGTGTTAGACCTTTATTAGTTATCCATAGGTAGACCTTGAGCTGCTTATGGTCAATATGTTGCCTCCATACTGACACCTCAGAGAGAAACTGATCATGACTGTAAGACAGAAGAATAATTAAGTCATGGTGACATTGTTTCAGCTACAAAGAAGATAGATTTTAACACACCACTCTTAGAAAAGAAGTTATTTTTATAGTTTTATTCATTATTGTTACCATTGTAATGTATTAACTTGGCAAGTTGTGTTGTGTAATGACAGGTGTCTGTTTGTGATGTCATTTTAATGAAATGACTAGCCTTAACGTGACTGAACATGGAAATATTGATTACTTCTCTTCTAATAACACAGAACTAATGTTTTGCCCCATGTTTAACTGGATTTTCTAAGAAGATTGTCTCCAGCATTTTTTATATATATATATATATATATATATATATATATATATATATATGATAGATACATAATATATATATTTTATATCCTTAATATCCTATCCTCAGAGGTGCTCATGTAACTGCTGGCTCAGATTTCCTCAAAGAATGCACTTGAGATTAGTTGGATACAAGTGAAAGCATGTGGTTTTATGAAACAAGGCTACCACTACTTTGTGCTGCACTATGGCCAGATCCATGTGACTGGAGCAGCAGTTGTATAATGCTTGAGATCTGTGCTAGTATCATGGGTGTATCAGCTCTCCAGCAGAAGCCGGAGTTCAGTGTCATTATGTCATTATTCCTCTGTTTTGAGAATTACATTGTTGTGTGACCATGTCTCTTAGTGTTTTCAGGATCTGGGGGGGAAAGTGTGATTAAATACTTTTGCTGACTTTTTGCTGATTTTGCTGTTTGCTGATCTGTCAAGTAATGTTCATGGAGGAAAGGGTTTCTGGTAAGCCCATACCACTATTGCAAGTTCTGTTTAGGGGATTAAAACAATCATAGATACAGTAAATGCATCAGAGTTGGTTGAGCTGATGGTGATTTTTGGATTTGGTTTCTATTGCTGTTACCGGCAAACCAATATCATGCCAGTTTGCTTAAGTTTTGGAGTGGACAATGTTTAATATCTTCATGACTGAACAGCATTTATCTGTGAAAAATTGGAGGCAACATGGAGGCAAACGTCCTTTGATAAACTTTGTGTTCCACTGTGTTAACCCAGTTTTTGAGTATTTTTGTAACACCTATTGTTGGCTGTTCAAGGCCAATACCCTGCTGCTTACAGTTAACACTGTTCCTGTAAACAGGGTGAATAATGATAAATAGCTTTGTCATACACATAATTAACAGTCTGATTTTATGTAATATGTGCTGTGTCATAAATCTGTGTCATAAAAACTATTTTTGAAGTGTTGATCTGTTTCTCTTTCCAAAAAATGATATAATACATTTGTATGTCTTTTGACTTACTTACTTACTTACTTATAATCAGCAGTCAGCCCTTACTTCCCCACAATTGGCTGACATAATTTCTAACCTGTAGTCACTCCTAGCTCTCTCCCGATTGGTCACTCCCAGCAGCCAATAGAAAATCCCCTGTGAGCACTTGGCCACTGCCTCAGTTAAACTGAGAGTGGGTCATTTCATACAATGGCAGTGAATGTGTGGGTGGTTGGAAAGTCTGACGGGTGGTTTTTTGTGTGTGTGTGTGTGTGTGTGTGTGTTTTTTTAAAAACATGAAAAACCTTCTGTATAAACTTCGACAAGTTATGTAAAATTGCTTATGTAAAGAGTAAAGAATAGACGTGTTGCTGAATGTGCAGACTTACATAAAAAGCTGCAACCTGTTCGTGGGCAGCAGGAAGAAAAGTGAATATTTTGGATTTGGTTCCAGTACCTGTTGCCAGTATTTCCTATTAGGACTATTTACAGACATACTGTAAATAGGCTGAACCATTGTTTTACTGTGGAACTGTAGCTCCTGTATTTTTTTATTGGGTTCATTCATTTTAAAGAGCAAATATAACTTCTTTATATTTTGTTGTCTAAGGTAACAAGTGTAGTTAATGTTATGATTCAAGGTAAATGTTACTTGAGGGACAGTTCACATCTTTTTATATATTGCTATTGATTCAGGGGCACTGCACAGTGTTGCATAAGACTACCTTTATTTGATTTAGACTAAAGTGAGCATGGACAAGGCATCAACACATCTGTTTATCATCTGCTTCTGTGGGGTCTACATCCTTGGCATTAATGATAATACTGTTAAATATGAGGCAGAGCTTTCCCATCCCCCAGGGATCTGTTCTCAGTGTTTTTTCTCCCACCTGTTAATGAGTTAAATTGTGATGAGATGAGACCCATCAGCTGCAGGGAGAGGATACAGCTTCAATAATACAAAGGATTTTCAAAAGCATTTTCTGTCAACATGAAGGTTGTTGTTTGTGTTGTGTCTCCGAGGCTTTTTATCTCTGCGGACTCACCTTTCTTGTGAAAAAGCTTGAACTGGATCACACTGGTCTGGGGCTTCAATCCACCCACAAAGGGCAAACAACAGCCTGTTTACTATACAGACCTTTTGAAGGATGGATGGCAGCAGCCTGTGTGTGTGTGTGTGTGTGTGTGTGTGTGTGTGTGTGTGTGTGTGTGTGTGTGTGTGTGTGTGTTCACACAGCAAGATCCCTTGTGCTGCTGTGCCCTTTTCTGTATGTTTGACTTTTAAAAACGCTGGGATCCAAGGTTTTGCTGGATGATCAGATGAAAGTGATGGCCACTGTATTTTTGATGGATGATTTCCTTTAATCCACATTGATTGTATCTAATTTTAGGACTTTGTTTCTTTTATCTTCTGTCTATTGAAGTCCACTGTATTGTAAATGGTTCGTCTGAGTAATGTCACCTGTGTTTTTTATTTTCCTCCTTTAGACTACATCTTGCCTCCTGAGGCATCAACTCCATTTACCTCCCAGTGCCACGCATCTCATGGCATTGCCATGTGGAAGATAGCTTAATTCTGCAAATACTTCCCTGTGGCCTGCCCAATGTCTGAGGACAGTGATCCAAAGCACTACCTGTACTCATCCCTGGACGGGCCTGAACGGACCCGGGAAAGGGTCGGCTTCCAGGCGGAGGAAGAGGAGGGTTCTCCCTGTGGCTCCATTAGCCAACTTCACTGCATGGCCAGCGGTTACAGCAAGGGTTGTGGTGGGCGGGATGGGGTCGAGCTTGAACCAGAGTTGGGACTGGCTTCCGAGGGAAGCGACAGCAGCCATGAACACCGTGCCTCGCCGGGCTCCCCGCACGAAGACAGGAAGCGGCCACGCCCACCCATGCACGAGGATGTAGAGATGGGCGGCAGCGGCTCGAGTGGCAGCGGCACAGAATCTCATGGTAATGAGTCGCATGGCAACGAGTCCCATGGCAATGAATCTGTGGGCAGCTCCAATGGCAATGGCAAGGACTCGGCTCTCCTGGAGTCTTCAGGGAGCAACAAAAGGTGAGCACACATCAAATGCACCAACTTGTAGTAAATGAAGTGTTTACCACAATGGGGGAGCGGACCATCTAGGTCACTGAAGGGGGGTCCATTAAATGTAATGGAAGGAACATTATTGTTGTTGGTCTGAGTCACTGTTGTAAGCTAGTAGTGAGTGACTCACACTGAGAGGAGCAGTGTTTTATTCCTAAGTACGAGTCATTCAGAGGTGCCAGGCTTTTAAGTAACACGTCTCCCTGCATCTGTTTGACTATCACTTTCGTCTCTTGTCTGAAGAAAAGAGCACACCTACTGAAGGTTGACTATTACATAACCGAGCGCTAATGTTTTCTCCAGCCCTAGTTTCATCCATGAGGTGGAGAAAAATAAATGGGAAGTCTTTTCAAAATGCAGGCCAGTACAGCATAGACATGAAACTTCAGGCTCAAATATTAGTATCCAATCAACACCTCATCAATACATTTATGATCAACGCATTTAAGAGCTATTGGACTCTGTTAGATTATAGGTATATTTAATAACCTTATAACCAAATGTGGCAATAGATAATAGATGACCTTCACTCATACATTATTCATGGTGGTGTTGCATCATCATCATCGTAGCACCGTCTTTCCAGCAAAATCCGTTGTTAAATGTATATTTTCACAATAAAATGTACAATATATTGGTATAAATTTTTCAAAAATAACTGGTCACTATTAATTGATTGCACCATAACACTCAAGTATTTTGCAGAAACCCCACATATACTATCTCCAGTAGAAACTACACATTACACTATAATGTAGTTTTTGAATTATTAAACCCTCCCCTCTCTAATGTTACTGTAAAGTCCTTGTTCATTTGCACTTAATGTATGAAATGCTCCTGAGGGTTGTCCTCCACAGACTCTGTTCTCTGCCAATATTAATGTAAACTTGTCTTTACTCTTTGGCATTTCTTCGCTTTAAACTGCGGTGAGTTAATGTAAATTACCTGGGGATTTATCAGGTGAGTTTTAATGAGAAGAGAGTGAAGCATAACAAGTTAGGTGAAATTTTTAACGAGTTCTATTGATTGTCAGTTTCTGGTTATACAACAGTTGGACAGCTGCTTAGTATAAAGCCGACAAACAGCGTTATCTTTGTCATCTATGGTGTAGAGCTGAAATACTTCCACGCTACTTCTCAGGTGCTTTGGTGTTTGCGATTGTCTGCATAGAACATCTTTGCTCAGTAGTGTCCTCCACTTTCACAGCAAACTACTTTACTGATAGATCAATGGAGCTATAGGTCAAGCTTTTAGTGAAGTTTTAGAGCGCCCTCTGCTGGATCACACAGCAAACTCAACACACCGCACTTACAGTTAGAATATGAACTTTTTCCTCCATGTTCAAATTTCGAAAAGTTTGCTGCTTTTGAACACACTAATGTGTGTGACACGTACATTTAACTGTAAAGCTGCAAATAATTGAAATAAGTAAGTGAGGACTGTAAGAGCCTGCTTTGTTCTAACTGCATATTGGTGTTGTAAGCAAACTGACACAGATAAACTACTAGAAAGCCTCAAACGTGGCCTGAGGAGGGTTTACAGTGCAGCTAGGCTTCGATCAAAGTGTTAATGAAAAGGAGAAGATTACCGAAACTCTACATTATGCTTTTATGAATTTGTTTGATGTTGTTGTCATGATCACTGATCAGCAACTTCTGGTTTGTCGTGGAAACATGTAGCAGAAGTTTCAGGCAGCCTGAAGTTGACTAATTGCAGTTCTTGTGGTTTCCATATATGTACATTTCCCCATTCGCCTCTTTTGACTCTGACATTTTTTGGGAAGCTGTAGCATAAGAAATAAAAAATGAGCACAGCTGTTACCGATACTTGCAAAATAATGGATTGCTG
Source organism: Seriola aureovittata (assembly GCF_021018895.1). NCBI lineage: Eukaryota > Metazoa > Chordata > Actinopteri > Carangiformes > Carangidae > Seriola > Seriola aureovittata. Next base: position 5,249,624 of record NC_079367.1, on the reverse strand, counting down.
CCAGTCACTGTAATTTAAATTTGGTTGATTGTGCATATTTCACATTCTGGCTCGTCTTGTAGAGGGAATCAGTAAAATCAGAATAGCATGAGCAGTGTTAAGTGTGTAGTGTTATAATTGGTAATTTAACAGTACATCACATGTGTACAAACTACAAATTCGAGCACAAACAAAAGGCACCACAGAGCAGTTAAAGTCCGATGTCAGCTGATCCAGCTGTGCAGCCGTCACCGCAAACTGACTTTGTGTTGGATAAGTGTTGTGTGTATGTGTTTGATTTAATTTTCTTTCCTTGTGTTTCTCCCTTGGTAAAATGGTGCAGTGGGTTAGTTGCTTTGTTTCTCTCAGACTGAGTTGAATCGACAGACAGGAAGAACTGTGCTGAGCTCTCTATCAGCATTTTTTGTGGTTTATCACTCCCTTTAGAGCTATGTACACTATGCCAACCGTTAAAAGAGGGCTACTAGAATACAAAAAAAAAGTTCACCTCAAAAACTAAGTCTGGTTGAGATTTGTATTTAACATAAAAACAAAAATGTGGAAAATGACCCAGTGGTCAAATTACCCCATTGAAATTTTCTTTTTCTTTTTCTTCTCCCATTTCCAAACTGGCATTTCATGTTTTCCTTTTTTTTTTTTCCTCATCTTATTTAAGGGTTGCTTATGACTTCTGAAGAAATTCCGTTTGAGTGGAATCATTTTCTGTTATGAAAGGTATATTATGTGATAATGGGTTGTTAACATTAATTTAATAGTGTTATAACTTGTTCTCTGTCCTTAGCTGCCTTCCTTCCTTCCTTCCAAGACAAGAAATGTTGGACCCCACCCGTTAGCTACGCCCCATATTTTTATAGACTTATTTACAGAAAGAATGCAGATGGCACAGTCTTGGCATCCTGGGTACACCATGTCCTTGACTTACTTAATGTGTTGAGTCTTACATATTGTTAGGCCGCTCTAACTGTTCTTTCATAATGCTCCACTTTGTGTTCTTTCTGTACACCTTCTTCAATAACACGACACAATGTTTATGGTTCCAGCTCAAACTCTCACAGCCCGTCGCCACCGAGCAGCTCCAATGCCTTCAGTCTGGTGAGCTCCGAGCAGGACAACCCATCAACCAGCGGCTGCAGGTTAGTACACTCCTGAGCTTGCCGACCCAATAGTATGCATGTCAGTTAGAGTTTTAACTTGCTCACACCAGTGGAAAGTTGTGGAAGTCAGACCCACAGTAGATGCATCCCAGTGCCAATCCATCCCCTCACATACACTCCTCGTGTTCTGCTCTGCGTGCTGGAAAAGCTGTGCTTCTCAGAGTGTGACAGTGCTGATGAGACCTCGTCATTTTGATGCACATGTATCTGCCTCATGCTCGCCCTGCAGCAGCGAACAGTCAGCCAAAGCGAAGACTCAGAAGGAGCTCTTCAAGACCCTGAAGGAGCTGAAGATGCACCTGCCGTCAGAGAAAAGGAGCAAGGGGAAGTCCAGCACCGTCAACACGCTCAAATATGCGCTACGATGTGTCAAGCAGGTGAAAGGTAAGAGTTGCTCTTGTTTTAATTCACATGCTCGCACACGTATTCACATCGTTGTTAATCTACATCACTAGTGTTGACGTCTGTTACGTTTGTTTGTTACTTTTTTTTTTAGATAAATTAATATTTTGTGGATTTTTGACCAATCTGGGGCAAATGCTCTGAATCACAATCTCTTATAGTTATTGAGACAAAAGTATGTTTCTCTCTCATGTTTGCATTCATTCATGTTCACTTTGTTCTACAGCCAACGAGGAATACTACCAGATGCTGATGATCAATGACAGTCAGCCACCGGGGTTTGATGTATCATCCTACACCATTGAGGAAATCAACCGCATTACATCTGAATACACCCTCAAAAACACTGTAAGAAGCTCAAATCTCCACTTTACAGTAAAGTAGGAAAAACCCTGTAACATTCAAATGGTCTGTTTGTCTTTGAAAGCAAATGGAAAGTGGTGGCAGTAATGAATAATAAGGATAAAGTCTTGTCTCAAATGGTGAAATCTGCTGATGTGGAACCAACTAGTGGAAGGAAGTTTATCAAGTGTATTACTGCAGTTAAAGAAGGTTTTATCTTCAGTGTTTTGAACGTCCTGAAATGAAAAGACACTTAAGATTTTTTTTTTTTTTTAAACGTTGTTTTATCTTTTTACCTGTTAGGATATATTTGCTGTAGCCGTCTCACTCATCACGGGGAAGATCGTTTACATCTCGGACCAAGCGGCGTCCATCTTGAACTGCAAGCAGGAGGTGTTCAACAATGCCAAGTTTGTGGAGTTCCTAACGCCGCAGGATGTCAGCGTGTTCTACAGCTTCACAACGCCATACCGGCTGCCCTCATGGAGCATGTGCACCGGAGCAGGTAACAGCCTCAACACTTAAATCTTGACCTTGTTAAATCAGGAATTCTGTTTGATTTTAAAAATGAGTCTCATTGATGTAAAGCGATTAAACTGGGCCAACATGGTGCTGCACATTATGGATGTGGATGGTACAAAGTGCACGTGTAGCACGACCCATGTCACCTGCACGTACACTGGTGCTAATTTCTTTCATGTAACCGACCCCCACACACACATGCTCATACACACTTATCACATATTTCATTAACATGCTCAATCACAGGTTACTGAAGGAACACCTACTCAGACATCTGCCGCGTATTTGCTGAAAACATACTGACGAATTTGTGCAGTCACATGGTTTAAATAAGTCGAACGCAAACCAATCGATAAGCTCTGCATTAATTCCGACTTCTCAGAAGCTTATTAGAAGCGTTATTGAGACTGAGACAAAAAGATGTTGTTTACCTCTGGTACATTTTTGAATATGTTGATGTTTCATTGGATTGCATTACCTCAAGTTGGATATCTGATTTTGTCTCCTATCATTTAGAAAATCCACTAAAAAACAACTTTCAGAGGTGCATTAAAGTATGTAATCCTTCAATCATTCTGTAGCTTCCATTCATGCTGTTGTTGTCAATCAACTCTGTTTTTACTGTAGTTGATTTTGTAGACTCACTTAAACAGCTTGTTGTCATTTGGGGATTTGGAAGCCGTAATCAGGCCAGTGATGGGAAGCAGCACTGTTCTGCAGGAATCACTGGGTTACACAAGCTGTGCAAGCGATGACTCAGCGGCAGGGCTCGACAGTGCGAGCGTTTCACCTGCACTGGCGACTAAAAATAGACATGTGCGAAGTTTAAAATGTGTTTAGCAGCACGTGCGCAAATAAAAAAGTATTACGAAATTTCAGCCCAGGCAACCTCTACTTCTTCTTTTACAAGAACAAGGTTGCTAACACAACAGCGACTATAACCAATGTTGCCCGTTGAAAAAATCCCACGATCCTCCCGTCAGCGCAGAGTGCCCTGTAGACGCCACTAAGAACTACTTTATTAAAGAGGTGTTCATACTGTTTATACAGTTCAAAGCAGTTTAGAGTATAAATAATTACTTATTAAAATATAGTTTGAAGCAGAAGTAATTAAAAACCTAGTGTACTTTTTGTATTCAAATTAATTAAATCATTCACAATTTTGCTTGTAATTGTCTCCTTGTTTCTCTTTATTAAGGAAAAATTTTCATTGCTCCGCTAAAGGTGTTGATGTGTTCCTAAATTTTTCAACTTAACAGAACATGTGCTCCTGGGGGGGGGGGGTCAGACCCTGAGCAGCTGTGCTTCAGTTGCATATCGATGACTAACAGATGGGTTGTGTTGGAGTAGTCGATGCGTTCGGTGATATATTCATCCCACCTTTTCCTCTCTCACTTATTCAGAGTCGTCTCCCACGGAGTGCATGCAGGAGAAGTCCTTCTTCTGCCGCATCAGGTGAGTGACAGCAGCTTCTCTGATCCATAGTTTCCTGCTCTAAAGAGCTCTGAGTCAGCACAGGGTTAGTGAGCAGGGAGGAAGTCAGCAGCTGTGAGCTTTTCAACTGTGTCTCCATCTTGTGGTTAGTTTGGTTGCTACAACTACTAATTTAAAAAAAAAAAAAAAAACTAAAAAACTTGGTGGTCATTTAACATATAACTATGTTTTTATCTAATGTAGATTTGATATAATTAAGAAGTCAACATAAGTGTATTTTACTTATTTACTTGACTAAGACCAAATCTTTTCACTATAATGAAAGAATGAAATTAATAAAATTAGGAGTTCATTAACTTAAATTACATAATTGCAATAGTATAAAAAATTAATTGAAATGTTACATATGAGTCATGATAAATCAAATATGTAATAATACCTAAATGTGTGTGTGTGTGTGTGTGTTATAGTGGAGGTAAGGAGCGTGAAGGGGATATCCAGTACTATCCTTTCCGTATGACTCCTTACCTGATGAAAGTCCAGGACACTGAGCTTTCAGAGGAACAGTTCTGCTGCCTCCTGCTGGCTGAGAGGGTGCACTCTGGATACGAAGGTGCGTTTCCACACACAGTTTTAATGTTCGTTCTACTACATACTGACATAATGAATAATCCCACATCACTAAAAGCTTTATTATTAACTGTATTAACTATTTGAAGGGTCCAAAAATGAGATATAATGTGATGTAAATTAAGCAGATGAGCAATTGCAGCATGTGTATAGACTGTATAGTCAGTTTTTATTTAGTGGCTAACTGATTTTGTTGGTCTTCTCTCTCCGCAGCTCCCAGAATCCCTCCCGACAAGCGTATCTTCACCACCACACACACGCCTAACTGTGTGTTCCAGGATGTGGATGAGAGGTGAGTTGGCTGAGATCCATGTAATTCATACAGAAGTATTTGTGTCATGTCGTGTGTGAACCTGTGCTGTTGAGCTGTTTCCTGCTTATTCAGAAAAAGTAATTGTTGCTGTTTCTCCATCAGGGCTGTTCCTCTGTTGGGTTACCTCCCTCAGGACCTGATCGGGACCCCTGTACTACTCAATCTGCACCCGAGTGACCGACCCTTAATGCTGGCTGTGCATCGCAAGAGTAAGAACCCCTCTCATTCATTTGATATGTGACGGCTGAGATGTTTGACAAATAGAAAGGAGCTCTATAAGTCTCACACACATTCTCTCTCACAGTTCTGCAGTACGCCGGTCAGCCGTTCGACCACTCCGTCCGTTTTTGTGCAAGAAATGGCGAGTACATCACCATAGACACGAGCTGGTCCAGCTTCGTCAGCCCCTGGAGCCGCAAGGTCTCCTTCGTCATCGGCAGGCACAAAGTCCGGATGTGAGTATGACCAATGCGATGTTTTAGTCACAGTGTGTTTCCATCAGCAGTGGCATGTTGGAATATATTTCAGTTTGAACATGGCAGGTGACAGTGGTCTGTGTGTGTGTTTTAGGGGTCCTGTGAACGAAGACGTTTTTGCAGCACCAGTCTTCCACGGAGGGAAGATCATAGACTCGGACATCCAGGAAATTAGTGAACTGATCCACAGGCTGCTACTCCAAGTATGTTTACACACACACACACACACACACACATTAAATACACATTTTCAGTCAAGCATCAGTCAGGTTGTTTAACACTCTTTTCTCTCTCCTCAGCCGGTCCACAACATTGGCTCCAGCGGTTACGGTAGCCACGGCAGCAACGGTTCCCACGAGCAACTTGTGAGCATCAGCTCGTCCAGCGAGAGCAACATGACGCCGGGCGGCACAGCAGAGGAGACGGAGAAGGCCAAACCTCCCAGGACGTTCCAGGAGATTTGTAAAGGGGTCCACATGCAGAAGAACCAGGACTTGCAGCTCTGCCTGCACGCCTCTTTGCCCACGCCGCTACCATCCAAACCTGAGCACAAGAAGACTACTGATAGTGAGTTCAATTTAATATCACCTTTTAAAACTATCACTTTAAGAAAGCATTAAAAAAAATTGTAACCCAGAGGCCTTTGTGTGGTTCTGACATTTAACCCTCCTTCTCTCTCTCCAGCAGCAGCAGCTCAGAAGAGTCCAACGGTGCGTCTGAAGGACTCCGCGCCCCCTCTGCAGGTCAGAGACGGTAGTGCAGCCACTGTGGAAGAATTCACCTGCAAAGACCAGACTGTGTGCTCTTACCAGCAGATCAGCTGCCTGGACAGTGTCATCAGGTAAGACCCTGTTTGTCTTCAGATGATGGTTAAAAGGTCACATGTGTGAAACGAGCATTCTCTGATAAAATCTGTTGATGTTTCTTCAGGTATCTGGAGAGTTGTAACATCCCCATCACAGTGAAGAGGAAGTACCAGTTCTCCTCAAACACCACCTCCTCCAACTCTGATGATGGCAAGAAGGGCTCAGAGGACAGCATGCATGTGCCTCAGGATACAAGCTCAGGTATGAGGAAATGTGTCACACATCCAGGATATTTATTTTCGTTGATGCTTGCCTTCACTGGTGTTCCTTTTATATAGTGACGGGAATTACGGGACTATAATCATCTTTGTCTTGGAGCTAACAGATGATCTATCTCTCCCCATCCAGATCCTTTGATGCTAGACGCCCAGCCAGGCCTGCCAAACATGAAGGCACCTAAGAAGCCTCCGTCTGCAGCCGCTGCAGTGGTAGGAGGCCCCCTGGCGCCGCTCACTCTGCCCAGCAAGGCAGAGAGCGTGGTGTCCATCACCTCACAGTGCAGCTACAGCAGCACCATTGTCCACGTGGGAGACAAGAAGCCTCAGCCAGAGTCAGGTGAGTTTCTGATTCCAATCAAGCAGAACACAAACACAGAAGCATAACTGGAACTGCATGAGGTGTGTTCCCATCCATCTTTTGTAATACGATCTGTTTGACTGATGTTTTATCCGCTGATTCCTTCTACAGAGATAATCGAGGATGTGGCTGAGAGCCCAGCGCCCCCAGCTCTGCCCGTCAGCATGGTGTCTCCGCCGAGCCAGGAGAAGGAGGCCTACAAGAGGCTGGGACTGACCAAACAGGTGCTGGCAGCACACACCCAGAAAGAAGAGCAGGCCTTCCTCATCCGCTGCAGAGAGCTCCGCAACGCCAGGAGCTTCCAGAAGGATTGCTCCAAATATCTGCACAAGCAGAGGGGCGCAGCCCACACTGAAGGTACAGAGTCTCCACAGTAACCACACAAAGCTAAAATGGTTAATGTCATTATGTTGCTCAGTCCTGAGGTCACAGTTTGAGTATTAAGTCTTTTGAAAACTACCGTTACTTTGAGACAGAAACTGTAAGTGTCTGGTTCACACACAAACAACCATCTGACTTCTGCATGTGTCATCTCAGAATCATCTGGACCGCGAGGTGCTGTCAAACAGGGCGCCACCAGACCTGAGACGACGGCCAAGAAAGGCAACCGTAACAGGAAGTCCAAGAAGCCACGAATGAAGAATCCTGATTCTTCAGACAGCGCCGTGTTGAACCGTAAACCCCGCCCCCCTCTCCAGGGTCTCAACCAGACATCGTGGTCCCCATCAGAAGCCTCACAGTCAGCATTTAATGTCTCCTACCCCACCATGGTGCCTGCGTACCCGCTCTACCCGCCAGCACCTGCTGCCCCAGCTCAGCCCGCACGCCTTGACCCCTCCCTCTCCACAGGCTTCGGAGAGGGGCAGAACACACAAGCTCCGCCCGCAGCCACTCCATTCCCCACCCCTGTTGTAACACCTGTGGTGGCTTTGGTGCTGCCAAATTACATCTTCCCCCAAATAGGACAGATAGGGCAGATAGGGCAGATGGGGCAGATGGGGCAGTTAGGGGCGACGACCAGTCCAGTGTATTTTCTTGAGCAGACCCAGACACAAGCTGCATACCCAGCCCAGCAGCCCTTTCAGCCCCCGCAGCCAGCCTACACCATGCAAACACAACCCCCCTTCCCCAACCAACAGTCATTCCCTGTGCAGACTGCCTTTACCCCCCAGCAGCCATTCCAAGCCGCTCAGTCTGCCTACACTACCCAGCAGCCTTTCCAGGCTTCTCAGACTGCCTACACTACCCAGCAGCCTTTCCAGGCCCCTCAGACTGCCTACACTTCCCAGCAGCCCTTTGCTGCCCAGCCTTCGTTCCCAGTGCAGCCTCAGTTTGTCGCACAAGCCCCTTATCCAGCTCAGCCTTTCCCCTACAGTTTAGCCTCCGAGCCCCCAAAAGCCCCGGCCATGGAGCCCCGAGAAGGGGCGGCATCTCGCTCTTCCACCCCGGCCTCCGGGATGCGGGAGCCGGCAACATCACCGCCGCTGTTTGAGTCACGGTGCAGCTCGCCGCTGCAGCTCAATCTGCTGAGCATGGAGGAGGGGCAGCGGTCGGTGGAGCGTCAGGACAGCACAGCGCCCTCCGCTGGAGGTCAGGGCAGCATCACTGCGACAGCCTCGGGAGGAATGGGGGCGGTAGGAGAGAAGAACGAAGGAATGGCCAAGGCTGAAAACCAACAACAGGTGAGAGATGCAATGAACTAGTGACAGTATCTTTGATTTAACACCAGAACTCTGTCTCGTTTACGCTTCCATCACTCATATACACACCAACACGTTTTCTGATGGTTTTCCTGCTTGTGTTTCAGGCGGAGTCTCCAGGAGATGACGGTAACTCCTCATCCTGCGACCTGCTGAATATCCTTCTGCAGGAGCAGGAGGACTCGCACTCTGGCACTGGATCAGCCACTTCTGGCTCTGTGGTCTCAGGATCAGGCTCTGGATCAGGTTCAGGATCGGGTTCAGGATGCAACGGCTCCGGTACCTCAGCGAGTGGAGCTTCTGGGAGCAGAACAGGTCAGCAGAGGAACATGAAGAGCATTTCTAACCACTGCATAAACTTAACTTCTATTTATGCTACATTATGATATAACTATTGACTATTTATTGTTATAAATGATCAACATTTCCTATGAAAAATACATATTTTAAAGTCTTTTTTTAACTGGTTCCCTGTCTCTCTCTAAAACTGTGTACAGGGAGCAGCAACACCAGCAAATACTTTGGCAGCATTGACTCCCTGGAACATGACTCCAAGGCGAAAGACAAAGGCAAGACGAGGGCCAAAGGAGGCTCTGAAGGTGGCCAGTCGCAGGCCAAAGTCTCAACTCAAGGAGAGGGAGAGCATTTCATCAAATACGTTCTCCAGGAGCCTCTCTGGCTGCTGATGGCCAACGCTGACGACAAGGTCATGATGACATATCAGATGCCCTCCAGGTGAGTCCCTGACTGGAATTAAGTTTTGTTCTAGGAGGGAAAAACACAGTTCCAAGCAAAAAGGGTAATGGTTGTGTCTAAATAGTAATCCGTGTGTTTTCTGACTAACAGGGACATTCAGAAGGTTCTGCGGGAAGACAAGGAGAGGCTGCGACAGATGCAGAAGAGCCAGCCTCACTTCTCCTCAGACCAGCGACGAGAGCTGGTGGAGGAACACCCATGGATGAGGAGGGGGGGTCTACCTGCTGCTGTCAATGTGAAGGTAAGGGCCTTACACACAGACTCCATCACAGTTCTCACCCAGTCTGAAATGTCTCATCAGGTTTGCTGAAACCCTGGATGCATTTTAATATTGTCTTTGTGTGTGTTGTGTTTAGGAGTGTTTGTACTGCAAGGACGCAGCAGGGGCACCCATGGAGGAGGAGCTGCCCGACATGGACATGGGTGGGCTGGGCGACGAGCTGAGCCCAGAGGACCACAACGCTCAGAGCCAATCAGAGGACTCGCATCCTCAACCAGAATCGGGCTCCTGAACACACACACACACACACACACACACACCGCCAGCAGGTGGACACACTTGACTTGACCAGCCATGGACCCTCATGATGCTCACACACACTCACACGCACACACATCGTGGATGTGAGACAAACAGTTGTGTGCCTGACCATCCTCACAAACCCACACATATGTCTAAACACACACACACACACAGACACAACAAACAGAACTTATGAAGATGTGCGCTGTTCATTTGTTCGTGTGTGTTGGACGTGGGACAGCTGTGGGAGTGCAGTTCTTAATGCCCCCACACAGGGGCAGCAGTGCTTGATGGGGGGCTTTGGAAGCATCACCCTGTTTATAGTACTTTTGCCAATTCACACACACACAAACACACACTCTCTGAAATGATCCAACATGTGTGGTTGGTGACCTCCGGCTTCTGAGATATTTTTTTATTTAATTGTTTCCCATCCTCTTTGTCGGGGGCAGAGCTTTACAGCGACATGATGAGTTATTATTAAAAAAAAAAAAAAAAAGTTAATAGTAAATGGATGTCTGTTAAATATCAATATTCTAAATTATAAATACATTTGATTTTAAAAATGTTATTTTGACAAAATAATCGTGATTTCACGATTTAAAAATGCTGTTTAAATACTGCCAGATATTACGTTTGTGGTTTCTTGGTTCCATTCAAGCCCTACAAACCCCAGAATCCCCTCTGCTTTCCTTTGTAGTCTAGTTGATGTAGACTGGGTCAAATTGTGTTTTGTTTTTATTTTTTGGTTTTCTTTTGTTAGTTTTTTGTATCATGGATGAGTTGTTTTCTCACTACTCTCCTCAGACCTGAGTATTTGCAATATCAAGGCACACAGCAGTGGTAGCACCTGACTCAACAGCTGGTTGTAACTCTCCTCCACAGTGATGATCTGACACATAGTGCAAGATGTTCATGTATCTTATTTATTTTCTACCAGATAATGTATCTAGAGTAGTTTTTTTAAAAAGCTAAAGCCAAATCCACTCTGCTAAAAGTCAGTACTCATTTTAACAGTTTACAGGTGTTGCCAGGTAACACTATATAATACCATGTAGTGTTAAGTATAACGACATTACAGGTGCTATGAAGAAGTGGGGTGTCATCACAGATCCAGAGGCTGCTGCAATGTTTTTGTTGCATAAAAACAATCAGCATCAGGAAATTGATGCAGGAAACTCAGCAGTTGACGGGAAAAGTTGAGGCTGCGAATCAAGTTTAAAGATGAAGAAACTTTAATTTTATTTTAACTAATGAGAGAATTAGAATTTACTTTTCACCTCCAATTTGTATCTTATGGTGGTACACTTGGAGTACTTTTATAAATAGAAATATTTATATATCCATGTAAATTGAAGAATCTTATATAAAAAAACAAATGTTGAGGAATGTTCTCTTTTTCTGTCAGTATGGTGCAGCTCTGCTACAAAATGTCATTTTTTAACAAATTAGTAGTATTTTAGGGATTTATACATTATGCAAAATTACATTACCTCCACTTTTACCCTTTCAAAGATATTTCATTTATCTAATTTTCACACATCTGTTTTTTTGGAATTAATAGAAACAAGGACTTCTTAAATTCTTTTTCAACACTGAGAAACTTTTTTGTTTTGTTTTTTTACATACTGGCATATTTCAGGTGCCGTGTGTGTGCAGCAGTACAGCCTCACAACAAAGCTGCAGTATGGTGGGAAGACAGCTTTATAATTGTAGCAAACAAGGGGACCATGTTGTGTCAGTAACCTTCGGGAGAAAGCGGGCTCACACAGGAAATGATGATATACTGTAACGTGCATCAGCAGCCATGCAAGCCCCTCTTCATCTAACATGAAGTGTTATAGAAACTATGATCCACATGTAGTCGATGCAAACAGTATGAGGAACTGGGAGCAACTGGTGCTAAGGCAGAGAACCTGCTGGGGTTGGGCTTGTGAATGCAACACAGACTGGACCAAGAGCATCTCACTGGGTTAGTTTGTTTTCATGATTTTCTTTTTTTTTTTATTTGTTCACTTGTCAAAGCTTTTTTTTAATGTTCTATTTTTCTATTTTTTTTTTTTTTGTGTGTTTTAACAAAGGTAAGAGCTTTTGATTGTCGTTGGGGATGGACCCTACCTCTAATAAATCCCAGGTCATGTTACTGTAAGCAGAACATAGCACTTGTATGCTTGTATGTGGACAAAGCACAGAGTGGTCGGATACTTTAGTGATTCTGAAGAGTGGTGGACTCAGCTTCATGGACTCCTTCTGTTCCTATGAATGAATGAATGAATGAATGAATGAATGAATGAATGAATGAATGAATGCACGAATGCACAGACAAAGACAGACAGTTGTCACCACCTTCAGCAACTGCAATCTGTGTCTGTCGTTTGTCTCTTCTCTGAGCAAGATATGTAGGGGGGGGGGCTCCAACACTCACCTGTGTATAAACCAGTAAGAATGCAAGAATGTTGTTTATTATTGTAAAAGCTGAAATGTGGAAATAAAGTGTTGTAAATACAGAGAACCAGTTTTAAACTTTACTTTTCTCCTGAGGCTTCACTAAGAGAGGAAATGCATTTTAAACGAACTACACACTGGTGGGCTGTTGGAAGCACCCTGACCTGTAAATCCATACACACGTTCCTGGCACATGATGTTGTGTATGGTTATGTAAATTTGTTTCATTGCCACTGTATGAGTCTGTGGTATATTAAACTAGCACAGTTCTGTGCTATTTTTGTAGTTCAGATGTGTTGTTTGAGAAAATGTTGTTATAAAACTCCAGAAATATAAACCAGTGTGAGTCATCTGTACATCTGTTCATGATCTCGGCTCTTTCTACTCAACACCAAAGAGTTCACTCATGAAATCACTTGTTTCCTTTCTCAATTCTTGATGCAATAACCCTCTAAATAATAATAATAGTAGATGAGAATTACCCCAAGAACATGTTGCTTAGACCATGTCACCAGTCAAACACAACTATTGACACCACATCTGCCACAAAGAAAATAAATCTTAAAATCAACACACTTCAACACCACCACAGGGTCACATTATATGCATGCATAGATAACTGTCTGATTACATATCAGGTTTAAGCAAACAAAAATCTAGTATTGCACTTCTATAGAATAAGAGGACACAGTCAGGCAGTGGAGGTGAAGCAGCAGAGGCTGAGATATTCTGATTTTTAATCCCTCATATGGCTCAAGCTCCAAAAATACTGAAGACCTGCAGTTTTTGTCTTTTATTCACTTGAACCTAAAGCAAAAACCAAACATTTAGACAAACATCAAAACTTACAATACTGAAAATATAAAATGAGAATAAACTTGTAAAACAACAAAGAGGGGCATCAAAGCATCTTTAAATAAAAGGTAAAAGCAACATGGAATAAAAGTCTATTTAAATGTAAAGAGCTTGATAATTTTTGCAGGTATGGGTATGATCAATGCTGAGTGGAGCAAAACATTTAAAGGTCTTTTACCTTACGTCCTTCATAATGCAACAACAACCAACAGCATCTTCTGTTAGAGCTTCTTTGCCTGGTAAATACCTGCTGTAATCTCTAGGCCCCCCGTTTGTATAAGTTTGTAGTTTCCAGCTGAAATGACTCCTTCTTCTCAGACTTGACAAAGCTCCCTCAGTGACATCATACAACTGTTTCCACACACTGAGATGTATTATTCAGGAAGAAACTCACATTTATGTATAAAAACAATGAGTTTCCCCTTGAAATTATATGCATTTTCTTGCAAATAATAATAATTATAATAACATTAATTAATCTGCAGAGTGTGATAATGTGTATTCTATGTGTGCATGCAGCACATAGGAGCATGTTGCTGCTGCTGCTGCTGCTGCTGCTGCTGCTGCTGCGGCAGCAAACACAAAGTGATTGTTCTCTCACAGTCAAAGACAGTTGAGAAGCAGCCGAGGATGGCAGGGTTCCCCGGGGATCTATTTCAGCGCCATATGCTCGCCTCCACCGTTGGACCTCTCTCATGCCAACTGTTGCATTTCACCGACCTTTGACCTCAGAATTCATATGCACGGTCACAAATTCCCAGCTGATGCATTTGGACACAGAAGTTCTACCTTTTTTTTTCTCTGCTAAAACTAAATCTGGTAATGTGGCCAGCCTGTCATCTGTCATCTGTCATCTTCTGTTAGCGGATTGTGGTGACATGCAGGGGTTTGGCGGGAAGTCTTCCCATAGTCCTTAACTCTGGTTTGCATATATATATATACTGTGTATATATATGAAGATTCCAGTAAAGAATAATGTATTTGTGTTGGCTTGAGCAGACAGAATAGGGTGTGACTGTAATTTAATTTGGCCTGTGGTCCTTAAAAACAACATCCAACCCATTCAGTCATATACCTAAACATCCACACCATACAATGACCACTGTGTTTGGGGAACAGGCATATATTTAGGGACATTGTACACTGTAATTTGATTTACTCTGTTTGAAACAGGGTTTGGCAAAGAAACAATTATAGAACTACTGAAAAGGTAATTGTTCCAGTAAAAGGCAGCTGTCATGTCATGTGGGTGTTAAACTTGGAACTACTGGTGAATCTTGGCGACAGCTGATGGGAGTAATTGCCCAGAACTGATCATTTCAAGATGAGTACATGAATGTGTAGCCGCTGTTGCTTGTGTGGCTTGTGCAGCTTTTGAAATATGTATTAGAGATTAAACTCAGCAGCATATAAAGTGGTTTCAAATCAGTTGCCCCACCAAATCGTCCCTCTTCATCCCTGTGATTATGGATATTCAGCATTTTCCGATTATCGGTATCATTATTTTCTTTAACCGACAACCGATAAAATAAATTGATTAGAAATTGGTTACTTAGGCTCTGCTGCAGCAGCCTGTCTCTGGTCTGTAGTAACCGCTCTGTGGTTTGGAGCGGAGTCCCGCCCACAGCACGATCTGATTGGTTACAAGTCCGCGAGTATTAGCCTATCACAGTGAAGCCTGCTGTGTACGCAGACGGCCGTTGCTGCGGTTAACAAGCGGAGCCGTGTGTCGAAGGTAAGAAAGCAGACAACACTGAAGTTGTAGTAAACATCACAATCCTCTAAAGTTACAACAACACCACACTCTGATGAACAAGTTCACCTGTTGGTTCAAGACACACCGCGCGAGCGAGGGAAAGAGAGAGAGAGAGAGAAGCTAGCGCTAACTGCTAAGCTAAAGTTACTAGCATACCTGAATAGCACGTAAACAACTGCTGACTTAGCGAAAGTCGTTAAAAGGAGCAGAGAGCTCTGGGTGCTGGAGCGGAACTAGTGTAAGTTTAAATGTACAGCGGGTAGTTAGTCAATGTGATGAAGTAAACAAAATTAATCGTGTTTAGACAGAGCAACAATAAACTAAAGAGCATATTTAAGCTGCCAGGTGAATCAGTTAAGCACCTTTCCAGTCGGCGCGCTTTGTGGTCTGTGCATCAAACTGATAATTACCAATACACACCCAGTTGTCAGTTTATTAGGAGCATCTGGATAAAACTGTTGTAGTCTAAAACAACAGCCCTTCAGTAAATGGTGAGATCTTTATGTAGCAGTAGTTTAGGTTTCGCATATCAGTTCCAAATATTGGTTATCAGGGGCTGGAGGTGGGTTTAATATTAAATGCATTATGGGCTTATGTATTATTATATTTCATGACCTTTGTTTTAGTTTTCTGTGGAGAAATCCCGTGAAAAATCTCAATTTTCGGGTTTTAGGTGAGGTTTTAAAACAATAGTGTGATTAAATACACACCATTATGGATTCATCGTAAATTACTAACTTATATTTACCGTAACCACAGTCCACCTATATTCTGATGTTAACTTGTAAGTTATATGGTAATTTTTTAAAGTTTTCATTTGAATGTTAATACTTTTCTGAATATAAACTCAGATCTTAGTGCCTCTGTTAATAAATCATTTGGTTGACAGCATTAAAAAGTCCTTTTTGTTTTGCAGGGGTGGGGGGGGGGGGGGGGGGGGTTGTTGCGTCCCTACCATTGTTGAGACCAAACCTATGCCCTTGAGGGACAATTTTTGGGTGGTATTTACTTTGGAGTTTGAATAGACAATGTGTGGGTTGAGTGTTATTCACTGAACTGGAGATACTTTTGTTTAAGTAAAGAATTGACTCGCCTTCATTTCCCATCACTAGTCTTTGTCCCTATTTCCACAGTGCTGCTTCCCTGAGTGCCTTGATGAGCCAGGGTCAGTGATGCTGTAGTGTGTGTGTGTAGGTGTAGGTGTAGGTGTGTGCTGGCTGATCCCTTTGAAGAATCTGAGCCTGCTTGTGTCCCTTTTAGTGTCTTTTCAACTCTGCGGGCTTTGACGCTCTTCTGTCAAATGGCTCGAGCTTTGATCAGCGTGTCTCGTCCGCTCCCATTTCAATGCGTTTCCTCCGACGTTCACACCCAGGCCCTCCACCTCCCACCTCCCTCCCTCCCTCCCTCCTCCTCCTCCTCCTCCTCCTCCCCCTCCCTCCTCCTCCACCTCCCACCTCCTCCTCCTCCTCCTCCTCCCGGGTGTGTTAATGATTCCTTCAGGACTCCAGACTGACGAAGTCTCCACAGTGTGAGATTTCCTATCGGTCCTGCATATGTTCTGGAAACAAGAGAAAAGTACGTTTTCCCGGGTGGGAACCGGTTGGACCTTCTCATTATTCCATGTTACAGCAGGAAGGAGGGGCCGCGCCGCCGCCGCTGAAGGTTGATGGCTGGTCCAGACAGTCCAGACAGGATCTCACAGCCCTTTGTTAAAAAGCTCAATGTATCTGAGGTGAGAGCGACGATACTCGGAGAGGTGCGACTCTTTCATGTGCGCACACGCACCGCGCGTCCTCGTGGTGTGAGGGGACTGTAGCTCGGATCCCAGAAGGGGCGGGTGTTAACAGGAAGGAGGAGGATATGATGCGGATGATTATTTATTTTAATGTTGAGTATTTCAGAAAGGGAAGTTTTGCTTTTGGCACCAAAGGGGCCCTAAGACTGTGTAACCAAAAACATACAATTTGTGAGGAAAAAGTGTAAAATATATGTATAATATTTCATTTGAAAGCCTAAAATTCCTGAATTAACCATCACTCTCTAGTTTTATCCTGTCTCCGGTTTTAATCCTCTGTAGCATTGATTCACGTCAGACAAAAAGCGTGTCAGTTACATAGTTTTATTTATGAAATTCAGACATTATACTGGCAAAACATTTCTAAACATCATTACAACATAAAGTGGTCATCTTGAAGGAGGCTACTGGTCCAATAAACTACAGGCCTTTATGAAATACAATAGAAATATTTATATTAATCAGAGGCATTGCCAATCTTCTAAAAGAGCTTTTCTCCTCGTACAAAATCCTATATACACAGAGTTATTGACAAAAGAGGAAGTGTAAGCGTCCTGAACTGGTCCTTTTGTTATAAGTGTGTTGAGAGGGACGGTCTCTTCAGGTGTAAGGGGAAAAAAATCACAAGCCAGGGTGTCACTACTGAGAAGAAAAGGGGGAATACTTTCAGGAAGGCCCCAAGCTGGAGGGGCCCTTGAGCAGAGGGACCCCTCTGATAAGAGAAAAAGGAAAAGTCCACCTTTTAACACTCAGATTTACGCGTTTTTCTGTGATATCCAAAGCACTCAAGGAATGTTTTTCAGATGAAATTTTGTTCCATTAACTTGCACTGCCTGATCACTTAGTGGTTTCCTACATTTCCCAGAGTTCCAGGTAACGGCTGTGAACTTGCTGCATCAGTTGTGGGTGAAGAGAAAAGCCACAGTCATTGTCCCTCCTTGAATGCAGACTGATGTGCGGTCGACTGAGGCAGCTGTCAGGACAGTAATTGGTCGCTTTGTCTCTTATTGAACAGATTTTTATTGTTGAATATCAATGTGGGGAGTCCAGAGGAAAATCCATGCATGTGGCCAGTTATCTGCAGGGGTAGATGAGTCCAGAAATGCAAAGCACACCACCAGAAACTGTTATTTTGAAAGTGTTCATAGGGTGGAATTTTCCCTTGTATGTATTCGGCAGGAGAGCTGAGTATCACAACATTAATGGACACTCACAAACCCTGCTGTAATGTATCCCATCCAGCCCTCTACCAGGGTCTCCACATGGACCGAGGGTAGGTCATGGTGGGCATGCTCAGGGCCTCCCTGTTCTCCATGCCCTCTGTGGAGCTCTGGTTGTGCTCGCTGTCGGTTTCGTCCAGGTCGGAGCACAGGTCCTCGCTGGACGTAGTGGAGGGGGCCGGGGAGAGGGCAGAGGACGAGCCGAGGGACAGACTCCTTCCTCCGGGTGAAGCAAGAGTCGCGCAGAGGGACTCGCCGCCTCCGTGCCAAGTGCTGCCGTTGCTCCCAGAAGTGTCTGTGATTAGATCCATCAGCACGTCCTGGAGGTGGTCCTCATTCAGGGGCATACACTCCAGGAGGTGGTTGAGGAGCTCCGCCGCCACCGTCGCATCTATCCCCGGACAGCTGGACACAAACATGTGGACCTCGTGCATGCACTGGATGTAGCCGGCTGCAAACCTCTCACTGGCTTCTCGGTTGAGTGCGTCTGTTTCTGCAGGAGGAGACAAGAAAGGATGTGAAATGACTCTAGTGCACTTGTACTTCTGCACCACTGCTCGTGGTCCAGTACAGTACGGTTCTGGAGAACTAATACTTTACATATTGATTTCCAATTTGTACTGCTCCACTTTATTTTAGAGAGAAATATTGCACTTTTTACTCCACTGTATTTGCTGACATCTCAGTGAGTTTTATAAACAAATTTTCAAACAAAATGTATCATCATCTTATGAAATAGCAGGCATTGTTAAAGATGAAAAAGCTCAACATGAATAATATTAATCCACCAATAAAACATATATAAACCTCTAAAAGGAGCCAATCTTTATTAGTATGTTTTATATTTTAAGTACATTTTTTTCATCAAACTCTACTTTATGTAAAATGTTAAATGCAGGACTTTTCCTTGTGATGACGTATTTTTAAATTGTGATATTGCTAATTTTCCTTAAGACCTCACTACTTTTTCCACCACTGATCCAAGTCATTATCACTGGTCAGTCGTTGGTTTGTCTCCAGACTTTCAGGAGCGGTGTGATACATTAACCCAAGTGACAACACTGAGTAATTGGAGACCTAAAAACTACTGCATTGTTCCCTCAGGTTGTTCTTCAGGTGTTCTACCACAGATGCATTTGATTAATACTTTCTTGTCTTATTTCAAACTTGGTTGGATGAGTCACGTTTTTCCAGATAGAGCAGGGTGATATATCATTGTAATATCATACTGTCATACACTGCACATCACGTAGCATTTTGGATGTTGAGTTCAGCTTCTCTGAATGTGTTGGACCAACATCATTTCCATATTTCTAATGGGTTATCTTTTATTTCGCCTACATATATTGTCACCACCAAAATATAAGGACATAATTAATAAAGAATAACTATATTAATTACGTCCTTATATTTTGGGTGTAAAATGTGTTTATCCAACAAACATGACTAAAAGACTGAACATCATCTGTTTGGTTCCTGTGGTCACACACAGGACAGATCACTGGGGTTAAAGAGGATTTAAACTCCCGCTGTCAGGGTTTGAATAAGAGCCAGTGCTGAAAATATGCATCTACTTTTTAAGATTAACTAGACTGCTTGAATGGGTATCGGAGTGTCGGGCACACCTTGGCTTCGGTTCTTCAGGATGTCCTCCACCTTCTTCACCGTCATCTCCAGCACCTCTGCGTTCTCCATCTTGGACTGAAACTGTGGGGAAACAACCAGCAGAGCTCCTTTTAGAAACTGAATCTACGTCCGCATCACAGGGACAGGTGACCTCCGGTGCACTGTGCGCCCCGCACTCACGTCTGTGTCTGCCAGCAGCGTCCGCAGCTCATGCAAACTCTCGTTGATGCGAGCTCGCCTCTTCTTCTCCACCAGAGGTTTCCTGGTCTGCGGGAACACAAAGATCACACTTTAATAAGAGAGAAAAACATTTCAGGGACAATGTCCTTACAGCCGTGGATCTCTGAGCACGAGGAGCTTGCACGCGTAAACGAAAAACCACTGGTGTATATTAGTCGCTCTGTGATTAAAGTTGCATCTATGAATCAGTAAATTCCCTCTTGAGCTGGAAACTCTTGGCAAATAACTGCAGTTTGCAGCGATGCGATATGCGTTACACACTGATGCAGTGTAAAACCGACGTGACAAGTGCGTCATAGCCAGGTGTGTCCAGAGAGTGCGTTATCCCCTGCGTGGCTCTACCTTCCTGTCCGCTTTCTGAATCCCATAGTAGGACTCATCGTCTTCCAACCCAAGTCCGGTGCTGCTGGGCCGAGCCGAGGGGGCCATGTTGGTTGGATCGCCGCTTCTGAGGCTTCTCCCGCTGCTGATTTTTTTAATTTTTTTTCCCCTCTCGAGTCGTCTTCAGCGAGGGGCAGCTGGCAAACGGAACCGGTTACAGGAAGAAAAAAAAATCAACAAACTCGCAGGCGAGGCGAGGCGCCCTGTGTTTATTGTGCAATCCTATTGAGACGTGCTGCTGGCGCTGAGTGGCTGTTGTTAGTATTTATAGGGGCTTATTACCATGTGAATAGGGGCTGAGCTGCTCTTGCTGGGGGACAACAGAGCGCACACGGCCGGAGCCAATGAGCGCCCTCCCCTTTTGTCTCCGGTCAGCCCCGGTCTGCGCCTCGTAGAGCTGGACGGGCTTTAATCAGACAGTTTGTTGGGTTAGGGGGCCGACCGCGCTGTTTTCCCCCTGTCTGTTGGTGCTAATGCACTGTGTGTACTCCCATTCAGCTGTGCAAAATTCATTATCATGCAGAAGCAGATAAAGTGATGCCTCAACTTTCATTTTTTGATAATAACTCTGATTAATGTTCAAAAAACTTTTAGACGCAGCCTGAAGAATATGTGTTTATTCATGAGGGGATTAAATGGATAGAGTATATTGGAAATATCATTTTATAGCCTGCATTACCTAAAGTAATGCTTATTATTTGAAGCTATAAACTCTTATGTAATTGTCTGAGAATTTAGCATCTCAACACTTCTACCACAAGAATCCGTCCATGTCTGTTCTCTGCCCTACCCATTCTTCTTTCTGCCTGCTTTTGTGTCCGATCCTCAGCAGATTTACCCGGCTGTTAGGCGGATGTAACGCGATGCCTTCAGTTGGCAGCTGCTGCTGCTGGCGGCCCCTCGACCCAAACTGAATCAGCCGGGGGAATTAAGGGCCCTTCTCCAAAGAAAGCGACAGGTGTTGCCCCTGCGCCTCGTTTGTTCTGCCCGTTGTTTTGTGACTTCTGATTTGTGTGCAACTGCATTCTCACGTTGCCTGCTCTGCTGCGAGAGTTTATAATATTTGGCTGCTTTTGCTGATAACGTGTACCTGTGCACGGTATCTTTATTGTAATGTGGCGTGTTTCCAAGATGCAAAATATGAGGCTGGCATCCTTTAAATAACACCTTGACTGTGAGGAATTAAATGAAGCTGGTCTGTGATATCAGTATCAGTAGTACTTGGATGTGCTGGTTTAGTCCTTTTGCGCACAATGTCTATTTGTTTATGTCTAATAAGGGCGCTCAGCCCTCTGCCCTCGTTATTATACGTGTTTTGTACAAGGTATTATGATGCAAATCACCTCTACAATAGAGCAGTTCTGTCTGTTCCACACAGGCATCTGTGCCACCTTCCAGGTACATGTAATGATTTAGCCTATCACCAGGCGCTCTTTTACGCACGGTATTTCCACAATTGCGCAGCATTTCCGCAAAAAGCACCACTAAACTCTAGTGCCCCAAATAAAGG
This sequence comes from Seriola aureovittata, assembly GCF_021018895.1. Classification (NCBI taxonomy): domain Eukaryota; kingdom Metazoa; phylum Chordata; class Actinopteri; order Carangiformes; family Carangidae; genus Seriola; species Seriola aureovittata. Next base: position 5,228,102 of record NC_079367.1, on the reverse strand, counting down.
AAGAGTTTCAGACCTTTGAAGTGGAGGATTTTTGGCACCTCGCCACCCCCAGATCCCTGTTCCAGATCTTTAATGGTGTGGACTGTGGAGGGAGCAGCTGTCTCGGCTCGCTTTTGTTGGTGAGTTCGCTGAGGGACCAGCCCCCCCACTCCCTTCAGACCCGCCGACTGGCGCCATGTGGCGACCAATCAAAACGGCAATAATAGCTGGAGAGCTGGCCATATGCACTTTTATACCTTTCTATTTTGCAAATGATGAATCACATGTTTATTTAAGTCGCAGCCTAAATGCACCAGAACACTCTACTGTATCTTTGTGCGCACAGATGGAGATGATGACTGATGCTATAAGATGCTCCAAAATCCAAATGCTGCAACTCTCTAAAATGTTGATAGTCTGCCAGAGGGAAAGTGACACTAGCAGCCTTATACAGATCATCAGTGTTGTCATTGTCTCCACCATAGAAACATGCAAAATCCTGTTCCTGTCAAAGGCTTCCTTCACTCTGTTCATAGGCTGACCTTAGGTGTCTGATCCTTTCAATCTCAAAAACATAAACATGATTCTATTTTATGAATCTGCAGCTATAAACTCCATTAGCCACCTTGTCTTTTGGCAGGAAACTGAAATCCTACCTGTCAGCCCTAAAACAAAAAGTGAAATGCTGTTTAATAATCTGGGTAAATGAACTAAATGAACTAAATCTGAGGTCTAAGATTCAACTCACAGATAAGGCAATGAAAACATCATTTTTTAACTTTATACACAGCAAAAGTAGCCTACCACAATTTATAAATCAAAAAGGTAGTGGAAAACTAATTCATGCCTTCATTTCAAGCAGACTCGATTACTGTAATTAACTTTTTACTGTCCTCCTGGAAAAAAACACTGAGAGATGTCTGCTCATTCAAAACTCTGCAGCTCAGCTGTGAACCAGAACCAAGAGGAGAGAGCACATCAGTCCAGTTTTACATGCCTTGCACTGGCTTCCTGTTACATTTACAAGTGATTTCAAGGGCCTCCCTTATATACAAAGCCCTTCATGGGCTAGGACCAAGCTACATTGCTAACTCCCTTGATAAACTAGTTGCCTTCAAGAGCACTGGATCTGCTGTTGGTTTACTGGACGCTCCCAGCAGCAGCTATGAAACTACAGATATCAGGCAAGCAAGCCACTATTATTATTCAGTGGGTCTTATTTTGTTTTTAATTATGTTTTTCTACCCCTGTTTTTATGTGCATGTAATGTTGTTATTGTAAAGCACTTTGAGCTGCATTTCTTGTCTGAAAAGTGCTATACAAATAAAGTTAAGGCCTATTTTTATTATTACTTCATATCCGCTAAAGGGTCAATTCAATTAAATCCCTTTTTAAACATACTTTTTAAAATCTTATCTCCACTGATATCTAGCCGTGTAGATAATTTATGCTTTTGTGGAGATTTTGAGGTAGGCTACTATTTCAGTCACCACCATGATACAATGGAGGTGAGTGGAACTTTATGTGAACATGAAAAACTCAGAGTCGTGTCTGGCCAGTGACAATGAGCTGTACTCTGAATAATCCACAAACCTCACTGTGAGCAGTTTTCATCTGAACTGCTTTCAAAGAAATAGCACCTATGGACATTTTCATGGTAGAGAAAGCAAAGGCGTTACAAACAAACAAACAAACAAACAAACAAACAATGGCTCTGTTCTATTCAAGTGTCCCAGTGAGCAGGAACAGTGTGGAATTCAGCCATTGTTCATTTTATTATTTACACACACCTGTGATTTTCCTATTGTGACATGTCACATTGTCTTTTGACACAGCTTTGAGCACCATAAATGTATTTCATCCACCTCCACTGTATTAACTGGACAGCAGAGGCTTCAGAGGAGGACATCTGAAAACTTCAACACATAAAACTGAAACTGACTCTGAAACCACCAGAGAAAAGTCAGAAAATAAGTTAACTTTTAATTAAAGCTGCCATTCTGGTCTAAACTCCTAAACCACGGACATATTATACCTTATGGAGCTAATGTTAGCTAGCAAACAGACATGAAATAACACGTTTCTGGTCACCTGATAAATCTAAGTCCAATAGGCCTTTTATTAATTGAAGACATTTTGACATTTGACAGCAGGAAAAACAAAGGTGATGGATGGATTCAGTTAGCTGCTTCAGTTTCATGGACTTGGTTTTCACTGTTACAGCTTAGAATAAGGAAAGAGCCACAGTGTTATTTCTAACACCTGTGCTTTTCTGACTCTGACAAGTCAAAATATCTGCTGTAAAAATGTTTATATTCACTCTCATTTTAGCTCTGTTACAGAGATAAACAGCTAAAGAAAATCAGCTAGTACCTATCAGGTGTGTCTTCACTAGCTACTCATTAACTTTCTCTGACATTTGTTGCTGGGCCGGTTTTGTGTTTATCTTCGTTTATTTACTGAAAACAGCAGCCTGTTGCTGCTGGAAATGCAGTGAGGCTGAATTATTTAGTATCTGCAGCTGCAGCCTTTAAAACAATGAGCTGAAAGAGGCTGAAAAGATGCACTTAGCAGCAGAATCTAGTTAGAATTTGAGAGTGACCCATTTCAGTGATTACATGATATTTGCTTTGAAATTTATATCAAGATGTTGATGAATGCAGCTCAGATAATCTTCCCAAATGTTAACAGGCTACAAGAAGTTTAGTTTGAATTAATATCTTTTTTTTTTTTCAGTTATAGGATTTTTAACACTCATCTCTACCTAATCATCCAATGGTAAAAAAAATCTATTATATTTCCATATCTATATTTGTATAATAATATTAGTAAATTACCTGAAAAATTGGGGTCTCCTTGTGAGACCAAGATAAACTGTTATATGTCAGGGCCTATGTCCTGTTCTTCAGCATTGCATGGCCACTATAACACAAATATGAAAAGATAATGGAGTAGAACAACTATATATGAACAATATCATTCATAAAGCTGAATAAAATGTAAAATATGTTTTATTATTATTAATGTTTAGGTTAATTATACAGAAATAGAGGAAGACATGAAAATCTATGCAATGGCAAGAAGGTGGTCTAAGAAGTAAAGTCATGCCTTTATAATATGAAATAAATAAACCTGTTAATACAATAAATACATGAAAGATTAATAAGAGCCTTCTATAATGCAGGCTACAAGAAGTCAACTTCTGAAGGGAAGTACTGAGAAAAGGTCTGTATAGAATCATTATAGCACACCTACAATAATAGTCACTGGAACAAAACTGCCCCACGTTTGTCTTCTGAGCAGCATATCTATAAGATACATAACAGAGGATGGTCTAACAAAATGGAGAACCAAGATCATTAATCCATCAGTTCACCAGGGCCTCCACATCTCCAGCATCCCCAGGTGGGAGCTGTGGAGCGCAGCTCTCTCTCTCTCCTGACGTCCAGCTACGTGGCAGGTGGGCCCCTCTCTCTGCAGCTGCCTCCCAGGCAGGGCTTCTCCTCTGAGGGGTGTGCCGGGGACACCTTGGCTGGCTGGAGGAGGGACACTGTGTCTGGGTGTGGGCTGGCTGAGGGGGCGCTCATCGGTGGACCTGGGCAGGGACTTGAGGAGGTGGTTGAGGAGGCGTGAGCCCAGAGTTTTGTCCATCCACTCACAAGTGAGGAGCATGTTGTGGACTTCGTGCATGCACTGGATGTATCCCGTGCTGTATTTCTGCTGGGCCTCCAGGCCTGATGTTGGGTCTGCAGGGGGAGAGGGAAGAGGAGAGAGGTTATAGCAACACCTGGTGGTGGAGGCAAAACCTGCATCCAGTAAACCAGCTTGAACTAGGCGACTGCAGTTCTCCTCCAGGGAGCAGCTCAGACACACAAACTCTTTCACAGCTGACCCACACAATTTCACCTAACTATTAAAAACAATTACACATTACAGCCCTCCTCTAAGCACTTCACAGCTGAGTACATTCACACTTGAAAGACATAACCTGTAGCATGTAGAGTATGTGCTGTTGCTGCCCCCTTCTGACTAATGTCAACTAGGTCAGGAGATTTCATTGCAAACTTCACTGCACAGCTTCACCCTAAGAAGTCACAATAAGTGATTTATATACCAACCAGCTTCACAGGCATCAATAAAAACTACAATATAATGCAATCTTGCATCAGATCCTGCATATGCGATACACACAGGCAGGTGCACAGAGACATGTTCCTCACCGGTGAGTTTATTGCCCTGGATGTTCTGCAGATGTTTCACCGTCATCTCTAGGATATCAGCTTTCTCCAGTTTGGATTGCTGTTGAGAGACGAGCAGCATTAAAAGTTAACTTGATTCAGCATCCAATGTTTCCTTGTAGAGGAGATGAGACGCGTGAGGAAATACTCACATCAAGTCTGAACGCCCCGATCACAGTTTCTTTCAGCTGGTCCAAACAATTGTTTATTCTCTCCCGTCGTTTCCTCTCAATGAGCGGCTTCCTCAGCTGTGGAGGTAAAGGAATAGACTCGGTTAAAGGCAGCCGACATGGAGAGGCACCACGCTGGAGCGCAGAGGTGTGTGTGGCCCACTGTACAGCTATATCCTTAAAGGAAGTTGAGTATAGTATTTCCAGGTGTAAACTACCTTTCTCTCCTCCTTGGCACTGGGATGTTTCCCCACGTTGTGCGCCATAGATGAAGCAGTCATGTTTTTTCCTCGGGTGTCTCGTGCGCTTCTGTTCCCCTTCTCCTCTGAATCTCAACGCGTCTCTAGGGCCCTCGGCGCGGCACGGCCCTCGTATTTATAAGGCCCCATTAGCATGTGAATGCTCCAACTCTTTGGCTGCGGGATTTTCCCACACACGGGGTCCCATCAGTCAAGACTGACAGGTCACTGGCTCCATTCAATAACCGAGAGACCCGGCCTAGAAAAAAAAAAAAGAAAAAAAGAAAAAATACTCAAAAGCGACAGATGTCCAGCCTGAAACCATGCACCACCCCCTCTCCACCCTCCATCCAACACAAAAACTGCAGTTTCCTCTTCTCCCAGGGATGAACAAGAGTGTGCAGTTACCGTGCTTTACTCCGGGGAGCCCCTCGGCCATTCTTTTCAAGAGCAACATTACACTACCTGCAAAAAAGCCAGACCTGTTCCCTCAAAGACAAATCAACGGAGGATATATCCGCCCATATAAATCAGGTTTGCCGGTATTATTTTAATTGTGATTCGCGGCTCATATTAATCCTGCTAATTCTAAAGATTAGTCAGACTAATTAGTCTGATGTTGAATATTAATGACATAACACATGTCTCTTCTTTTTTTAGAAACAAAGCTATAGGACTTGCTTCAATGGAAGAAAAAAAAAAAATCTTGCCCTGTATTTATCCTGCTTTGATCACACTCAGTGTTTTCAAATCTGCTATTAATTGTTGGTGAGCAGATGTCAGATTGACCAGATGTCCCCCCACCTTTGGGTCCCTTAAAGTTTGGGGGGGGGGGGTTTAGAGCCACGCGACTGCCAGGCGAATGCCGGGTCGTGGGAACCGGCGTCAAACAAAGGCCGCTATTCATCCAAACCTAATCAGCATGAAGAGAGTAATAACCTCCAGAGGGGGCGGACAGTCGGGCCGAGGAGGAGGAGGAGGACGCTGAGGCTTTGGCAGGTGCCCAGCGGATGACCAGTGCCTTGGGTGTAATGGATAGAAGACCTAACCAACCACACGGCCAAGATAACAGCTAAATCAATTAGCCTACATCATAATTTCATTAAAGAATTATAATTAGGCCTATTTGAATAGCTCAGAAGTTTTAAAGGCAGCGTCTTTTCCATCAAGTTTCAATGCCAACATCCCTTTTCGTAGCTGTTGCCGTGGGAAACGACATAGCCTAACTAACAAAAATCTGGATGTTCTTCCAGTCTTTCACTTTTATAGTCATCATCAGTCATCCGTTTGTTTTAACCCTTTGTAAACCCACCTCTGCGACCTGAATGTGGCCCAGTGTTTTGTTGACTGATTTACTGGACACCATATGGAAGCAGACATGTTACATCCTGGGGAAAATATTGAGGAATACCACACACACACACACACACACACACACACACTCACATACAGACCATTTCTAGGTTCACATTTCATACAGCTTACAAGGTTAATTTATTTATCATTTGACACAGGGTTGTAGAACAAGCAGTCTACAAATAATTCCAAAGTTTGTAGTTGTAAATCAACCTTTTGTAAACCTGTAAAGCTTGTATATAGAATGTGCTTATGGCAAAGAGATTTTTATTTGTTAAAGAAAAATGCCGCTATGTGAATCGAACTGATCCAGTGAACAGAGGAGAAGAAGTTCTTCGGTGGATGTCTGTGTAGAGATATAGAGCAGAAAACTGTAAAACTGAGCATTCAACATTCCCAGTGTGTGACAGACAAGTATGAATTTTGACCCTTGTAATGTCAGTATCACTGTTACACTGATCATTCGTTCATTTGATTCACAGTCAAATACAAATCTCGTCATCACAATTTTTCTCACTTGTAGAAACGTAAGTTTCTCATGCTTTTTACAGGTTTACAAAGATTTAACAACTGCAAAATGATTTGTGAACATCACTTTACAAGTTAATTTGAGCCCATGTACATATGGGGTGGAGTCATACACATGACTTACCATTTCTTGCAGGTTGTTGTTCTGGCCTGAGTTTGATTCTGGCATCCTCATGAAAACACATAATGGCAATTGTATTTAATAAAATGACTTTCCATTGCAGGGTAAACAGGGACATTTTAGGCAGCTCTTCTTTTGACTGAAACAAGACTTTGTGAATAAAACTGAACAAATGATATCAGATGTGAGGTAGCACAAAGACACTGCAAAAGACTTTTGTCAAAATCTGTGAAGAGATACAGCGCAGAAAACTGTAAAACTTGGTGCTCAAAGTTCCCACACAGTGTAGGACACTCAGGTTACAAGTTGAATTCTGAGCCCATTTTTACACCTGAATCACACAACAATCACAAAGCAGAGTCCAATCAGAGAGGAGGTGGTTCTTTTGTCTTCATCTCCACCGTAGTGCCTGGAAGGTGGAGTAGATTTTCAAGATGGACGACAAATAATAACTTAAACTGAGCAAACTGAGCAAATCTATTCTGTGCTGAAGAAATATATTTCTCCATTTGCTATCATCCACATAGTCGCACAATACTAATGTCCCTCACTCAGTTTTAGTCAGTTGTCGTGTCCCCCCCCCCCCCCGTGCCCTGCCAGATCTACCTGCATGCTCTCTCACGCATAAAAGGAGCACGTACCAAGGCTTCTGGCAGCTGGCTGCAGTATTCACCTAAATATTCTGGCGACCGTCTACGGCTACAACCTTTGGTAACCATGAATCCACCCCAGCCTCCACTCCTAGGCAAAACATTTATGAAGCGTTTAATTTTGTTTTGTGAAAAATCTATTGTATGATGAAGTATTTAGACATGTTGCATTTTCCCAAAATGTCTAGTTTTTTAAATAATTTCTTTACAATAATGCACATTAAAATTGAATTAATAGTCAGATAATTAAGATCCTGATCAGATATTGTATCTGGGTCAATATGTTTTCAACTGCAGTAAAAGTATATCATATCAGGCCATATACAGCACTAGGTCTGCATTGTATGATATCAGCCTCAGCTCAATATTTATGTAGAGCAACAAGTGGAAAAAAAAAAATTCCTATTCATATTAATATTGTTTGATAGTTGATGGTCAAAAATGTGTCATGTTTTATGAGACAATCTTAAATTCTAATCTGCAATAACAGATAACTGTGGCTGACAAATAAATGCAGAATTGCTGTAGAAGTGTAAAACAGAGTAAAATACAAGTTTCTCACAGTCACCTCAATTTGTACATTATTATTTCTCCATTGTAAACTTGTCTTGTTGAGTAGGATGCTAAAGTCCTTTGCCTCCTATGCTCTCCATACACTGTACAACATTATAAATTATGAGAGGAGAACTGGAGCAGCATCAGCCTGTCGTCACATTTAAATGTCCAATGATCTGTCCACGGGGTGAGCGCGCCCTCCTACGATCACCTGCCATCCCCGCGCAGAACAACCGCCACTGTTGCCATGACATCAGACGGCCAGAGGAGGCGGTAGACGCTGTTGCAGTGATCACCGCTCCGCTGCTGGCGTTACCAGTCCGACAGAGAAAGAACTAGGAAACAGGGGCCGCACAATTAACTATAGTACAAACAAGGGGAGGCGACGAACAAGGAAAACAAAGCAGTTTTTGTTCCAAGGAGCCCCTGAGTTGCATTTGCTGTCTTGACAAATCGGGGGGAATTATTGAAAACGCCGTTTACAAGGTATTATGTTGTGTATATATATTGTTATGAATAAATATATGCAAGCATTGTACTGTAAGGCTTCTTTAGCCAAAAACGACTGCCTTAAAGTAAGCTAGCTAGCTATATCTGCTAACGTTAGCTTGGTGGACAGCTCTCAGTGAGCCGACCAGAAACGTTTTAGCTGAACCTAGCCTGCTGTTGATGGTCTGCTAAAGGCAGGCATGGGCTTGATAGTACTAGCGCGAGGACCCGTTGCCAGGCCTGGCTAACGTTATGCTAAGTTAGCTAACCAACGCTAGCAATATTATGTTATAAAATCGACTATCATAAACGTACTCCTTGCACTCTAAGCTTTTTTTAAAATGAAGCTAAAGCAGCTAGATAATGTTTGCAAGCATTAGGCCCGCTGAGGCCTTCTGTGTGTCGACAATACACACACTCTTTCACAAGAAAACCAGTAGCAGCAGCACTGTTGTTAGGTGGACAGTGATTGAAATATTATAGGCCACGTTAGCTTACTAACAGTTACAGAAAGCTGTCAAATAAAGAATAAAGGTAGCAGCATTATATATATTATTGTGACTCTGCGTCAAAGTTGTGCATTTGCTAAACACAGAATTACTCAATGAGCAAGTATCCATTTTGTTAGCATTGCGCAAAGTTGGCAGGCTTTACACCATCACAAACCAGGCATGGACAACACAGATGGGCGGTGCTCTCTGTCAGGTTCGTGTTGACCAACTTACAGGGCAGTAGGTTTGCAACTTGTTTAAGTTTTCAAGTTATGTGAGTGTTTACGTTGGGTTATTTGTGTAGCAGAAATAGCTTCGCGACACATGTAAATAAGTTAGCTAAATGACTGGACTAGCATTAGCTAGTTGCTCGCAGTGTTCGTTAGCTTGCAGCCAGATGATAGCAGAGCATCTGCTGCCCTGTGGACTGAACGGTGGGAGTGACTTTGACGTTTGAGCGGTCTTCTGACACTGTTTTGATGGTTTTCTGGTGGGTAACTATATTCAAGGCTGGTGTGACTGTGGATATGTAAAATCTGTGCTGCCTAACAGGATGGTAATTTTCCCCTTTAAGATAGTCGGCAGGTATTTGGACCTGTTTCCATCTGCAGGGCCATGTTAGGTCAGTGTGTGTAAAAGTCAGGCCCACATCACCCCTGACGTTTGTTGGCCTGACATTACTCAAACACACGATACCTGATTAGTAAAGGAGTCATTGTCGGTTAACGGTGACCAGCTGATTGTGAACCTGCCATATGTGTTGCCTCCCTATTTGCGTCACAGATACTCAAGCGGGTCAGGAGCAGAGGGGCGGTTCTGCTGTCTGCTGGCTACATTAACGGGCATTAACCTGTGCGAAAGACGGATTTGGCCACCTGGCGAAGTTGAGTTGTGTCTAGATTAATGAGGATGTAAGCAAGCACAACTCGAGTGCTTGATTCACCAATGAAACCAGGGACAGGTGTAATATTTCAGCCCAGTCACTCATGACACATCATATATGAATGGTGACCTGCACCTCCCACTTCGGTGCTGCTTGGTTTATATTCCTGGCCTCAGCGTTGCTTTCTAAATGTGGACTCCCTGCCAAGACCTAAGAGGAAGAGTGTGACGGTTGAAGGGTTTGTGTTTAGAGCTTAGAGGATTCCGGCAGGACAACAGGTTGGTTTCATACTATACCTAGTGTTTGATGTGTACCTATAAGTGACTAAATGACTTAATGTTGGTGTTTTGTGGCAAACCTTAGTATCATATTGGAAACAGGTGGCTCACGGTGCAGCATGCTTAATGCAAATATTTTTAGTTCAAATGATCATGAGACTGGGATTAAGTTTTATTGATGTGTTTTTCTGTCTTGGGCTCTTAGAATAGGTAGTGTAGCCACCCCACATGACCTGTTCTGTTAGCAAAGAAGCACATTTAGGCTGCTGTGTTGCTGATTACACTCTTTTATAGCCCAGGCTCTCTCAGCTTATTTCTTATCCGTTCAGAAAACTTGGCTTTCGCCCCACACTGTGTGTAAGGTGGTTGGGAGTGTCAGTGAATTGAGTAGATAAGGGTCCTTGTTAAGTAACCCAGTTAAATAATAGCAGCATGGGGATATGGTTGTCACATCTGTCAGTTGCATCGACCATGCCATTGCTCTTGTTTTTGTAGCATGGTTCATTTTTACTCGGGGTTAGAGGTTTTTGTAGAGAGGAGAATTTCTGAAGTACAATATGTTTAGTTATGTGTTTATTTAGATATATTTTTCACTGTACAGGGAGTGGGTCATATTAAAGTTCTGAGGTTATGTCATGTTGAATGTAGGCCTACATCATAGCAAAGATCCATAAGACTGTACTGCTGCCCAGTAAGGCATTAGCAGTAACATCTAGATGTGACATTTACAAAAAATATATAATTTGTTTCTCCAGTGTGTTTGTATTTTAAATATTTGCCTTGTATGAAACTGTGTTAGCATTAAATACCAGCTGCAGTTTCTTCGTTAGGGCTTAAAAGTCACAGTTTGGCATCATGGCTACCTGCCAATGTAGTTTGTTTTACAGCAGGAGCTAATTCTTTGGGATATTTGTTGTGTAAACATGTTTGCTCCAGATGACCACACCAGAGCAACTACTGCATTAAGTCTAAAAGGTGGACATAAGTTGTGAAGGACTTGGCCCACGGACAGTACCTTTTTTGGAGATAAGCTCGAAGAGCACACCTGCTTCTGTCTCTTAGTTGGAAGTTGTTTTTGATACTACATTAGGGCTAATCACAGTGTAGCTTGCTATACTGTCAAGATTATTTGCCCACAATAACAACAGTAGTATCACAACTCAGATGATTATTTTATAAATCCTATATAGGAAGACACACATCTACTATACAACACCATATCTGTATTATATGCTATATTATAAAAAGGTGCAATGTATATATTATTTTTATTATGTGCATTAATATAAGTGTTCGGTTCAGAGAGTGTTATAAACAGATGGGATCATTTTAATATACACAGAAACAGCAGCGTGAATATTGTCCTGTTATTTCAACATCAAACTGCCATAAACTGGAAAGAGTCTGATTTGCTAGAGTTTATATGTCTAGAGTAGAAAAGAGTAATCTTTAGTAGAGAAGAAAGGAAATACATCTGTCTCAGGAACACAAAAAGTATCTCAGTACTGGTGCTAAATTATAAATAACCTATTGCAAGATATGGTGTAACAATATTATGCAATATTGGTCACTTGTCTCACCACATGAACAGTGAGTGAGTGGTAGTCAGAGTTAAGTAGAAAAGGTGATGATTTAATAAATGACTGTGGTTAATTTTCATTGTCTAATATATATATATATATATATATATATATATATACACAATGTCAAGATAGTTCTATTTTTATATTGTCCATTGAATAGCACTACATCCTGACCTGACACGACACCCTGCTATATATGAAGTTGGTATAAACTTAGGCTCCACATGTAGTTGCCCTATATCAACTGTCAAGATCTTATCAAGATCTATTGTTTTTTCCAGACTTGCTTTGTCTGATGTTGTCTGCATGAGTATGACTTCTAAATAATTTGTCAGTCACAGGCTTTGTATTTGTAATCAACTTCCTTACCTAACACACCACCCACTTCTCTGCTTTTGTATAACGAGCTTGAGCACAGTATTGGATAGATATTTTCTGGAAAGACAATATACAGTGCGACAACACTATCATAGGTCCCTCCATCTTCACAGAGCTCTGACTCTGTTTTACATTTCATCCCTCAGGTGGACAGTCCGCTGCCTGGTTGCTCGTGGTAACTCTCCGCCATGCCTTTCCCCTTTGGCAAGTCCCACAAGTCGCCGGCGGACATCGTCAAGAACCTTAAGGACAGCATGACAGTGCTTGAGAAACATGACATCTCTGACAAAAAGGCGGAGAAGGTAGGTGATTCATCACCTTTGAAATGTCAATTGGAGCCAATAAGGGGATTTCTGGGGGGAGCTTTCTAAAGCTTGAAATAGTTTGATGTCTGCTTGATAGTGTGTATATGACTGTGTGTACTTATATAATATATATGCATATATTCAGGCCACAGAGGAGGTGTCAAAGAGCCTGGTGGCCATGAAGGAGATCCTATATGGGACTAATGAGAAAGAGCCCCAGACAGAGGCAGTGGCCCAGCTAGCCCAGGAGCTCTACAACAGCGGCTTACTTAGCACCCTGATAGCAGACCTGCAGCTCATCGACTTTGAGGTGAGACTTAATGTTTCCTTTATAGAATTAGAACAAAGGGAGGAGAAAAATATTGAATGAATGAGAGTGAAAGAAAGGGAAATAAAGCATTAAATATTTAATGCTAAAGGTGTGCAGTGAAGTGGTCTTAGTTTATCTAAGGTTTGTACACACAGTAAGAATGTAAGAATGTGTCTTGTGAGCGAAAGGGATGCAAATGTTTTGAAAATGTGCACTCAGGTAGTGAGGACAGTTGGGTATACGTGGCAGACCTGCCTATGTTGATAGGTGTGTAAACTCACGTCTCCCTGCAATGTGTCTATGACTGGTGCTGTGTGGTAACTGCTGCTGCAGGCTTCCCTGACTCCCCCTATGACTGCATGACTCACTGTGTTGTGTGATCTCTCTCTTCCTCTTTTACCTTCTCCCTCCCTGTTTTAAAAAAGAAAATTACAAATCACAAGAGTGCAACAGAGAAAAATGACAGTGACTCAATATATATTTTTTGTTATGTTTCACTCATTTAGAGTATGCTGGATTTTTGTCACTGTGACATTTTGTTTTTGTAGCCATTTGTCAATATCCTTGTCATTATCTTTCTTCTTCGTATGCTTAAATGCCTAAAATGAAAAGTTTCATCGCAATAGCAAAGAAATATCAAATCCACAAATTTTCTGTCATATTTCAAAAAGCACCATACCTTACATTTAGAGCTTCATCTTGGCTTTCCACTCCGACCTCACTGCTGTGTTGTATTCTCTATTGTATACATAAAATTTAGCTTCATGAAGCCTGTGTTAATTTGTTATCTGTTGCCACCAGGGTAAGAAAGATGTGGCTCAGATCTTCAACAACATCCTAAGGCGTCAGATTGGCACTCGGACACCCACAGTGGAGTACCTCTGCACCCAGCAGAATATCCTCTTTATGTTGCTTAAAGGGTAAGGACACACACGAACACAAACAAACGCACACTAATCATGTTCCCCTTGATCATTGAAATTCTTGTTCGAGTGACTTCCTAAATCACTTCCTAACATAAAAGGAAATGAGAGCATGTTTTCAAATGGTCTGACTGTGCCTAAAGCAGAAGAAGCCCAAATGTTTGTGCCATTGAAGCAACATTGTATTTTTGTAGAAGCTGCGCCTGTCTAGCTTCCTCTGATAAAAGTTTCAGCTATTGTTGATCAATATTGTATTGTTTATCAGTTGTTCCTGTGCTCCATGAATCTTCTCCAATTTTCAATAGAAAATATACTACACTGCTAAAAAGTAGTTAAAAATCCCCCCAATGTATTTGTGTCTGATTTTTTTTTTTTTTAATTGCTTAACAAATATTTGGCAGCTGTTATTGATATATGATATCTGTGACAAACAAGACAGTCCCTTCTAAGATTAACTTGCGGTTCCACTCATTGATCCAATATACATAAAGAAATGAATTTGGCTCTTGGGCTGAATTTCCTAAGTAAGACAACTTATAAATACACAGGTGTATATTTCAGTTCAGCTATAGTTGGTAGGGTCTAGGGTTGTTGTTGGTGTGCTGGTGATGATGCACATGCCTACACAGATGTAATGTTCGCCAACCCAACTGTCATTTAACTGTTTTCTGAAGAACCAAGCGCATTGCTTGAGCCTTCATGCATTCAGGCGTTACGATATGATGCACCACTGTCCTATTTCACACCTTTGACACAAGTTGATACGCCCAGACTTACAGCAGCTTAATCACACCCACTCCCTGGATTTACATATTTCGTCTGTTACACCTAAGGGACCTAATTTAAACATGATAACAAAGTGGTGTGCTGGGAGAACCTACACCATATGCAAATATAGGTATTGTGTGAAAACATGTTTTTCCAGAAGTACTGTATTTACGAAGTAACTAATAAACTAAACTATGTTATCTTCACTAATGACCTAATTAGCATGATTTGTGATGTGTAACATTGTATTTCATTGGCACCTCACTTACTACTTGTTTCAGCTTAGCAGCCTTAGCTATCAACAGATCAATATACATTTGTCCTATTTGGCTGTTTCATCCAGGTATGAGTCTCCAGAGATTGCCCTAAACTGCGGTATCATGTTGAGGGAGTGCATCAGACATGAACCACTGGCTAAAATCACACTGTGGTCAGAGCAGTTCTATGACTTCTTCAGATATGTGGAGATGTCCACGTTCGACATCGCCTCAGACGCATTTGCCACTTTCAAAGTAAGTTGACTCAATTGACTGATTTTCTTTGAGTAAAAAGCTTATACCCCTAAACTTGTCAAATTTCTTCTTCTTCTTTGCAAAAGAAACCAAAAACATAATTCCAGAAGTAACTAATTGACATACTTAGGTGATGAGCTGAGATGCTTTTTACAGTTTCATGACATCTGTCTTCAGCATCCCCATCTCCAGCTTCCTGCTACTTTGTTGTTGGCGGTGGCTGTTTTACATTATATAATTTGAACATTGTAACCAACTTGACAGCTCAAACAGCAAATTTGATGATGCGTCGGTGGCAAGTAGCAGCTGCTGCTACTGCTGATATTGCAATTATAACGACGCATTGACACAAACAGTCTGAGAGACTTTGGGTTTGGAGCTGTTATAATGAGAGAAACTGGGTTTTTATGCAGAGTTTTGAGATATGATTTAGAGACCTGAATGAACTACTTGAGCTGTCAGGAATCTGCCTCCAAGTTTCAAAACGGAAAGTCATGGTGGCTGTTGTGAAAACTTTCTGAAATGTTCCACTTGAATTTAGTTAGAAGTCCATCTTGATCTATTCAAAAAAAACTGACACCACTGCTAAATGAATACTAGTGGTCAGATTTTAATCCTGGCATTAAAGGAAGGATTTCTTTTAATACAAAGCAATTTT
This sequence comes from Seriola aureovittata, assembly GCF_021018895.1. NCBI lineage: Eukaryota > Metazoa > Chordata > Actinopteri > Carangiformes > Carangidae > Seriola > Seriola aureovittata. The sequence continues at coordinate 5,212,688 of NC_079367.1, read as the reverse complement.
TATTCCATCCAAAAAAAAGGATTAATTTGCTACAGATAAAGCAGTCGTCTTATGTCTTTGAAAGGGATTATGTCCAGAAATATCACTAATCACACTGTAACCCAAAACGTTTTTCAGTCTAATTTTAGGTTCAGAGGTTTTCTGTTTTTTAACAAAATTGCAATGCATTTCCAAGGATTATTTTTGCATGTGTTTGAGTTTGTTGTTCCTGCATTGTCCAAATAGAGACAAATGGGACCAGGCTAAGTCAAAACCATTCATCTGAATTCATTTCTAATAGTCAGTATTGTCTATTTCCAGGACCTCCTCACAAGACACAAGCTACTGAGTGCAGAGTTTCTGGAGCAACATTATGACAGAGTAAGTCCACACTCAACTAAAGCCAGTATTTAATGAGAATGGATTCACCCAAAGTGAGATCGAGATTTTTATTATTGTGAAAATATTCAACAGTACAGAGTTGATCATAATAAATGATTAGAGCAAATAATCATTCATCTCAATGTGTTTAGCTGCTGCTTTTGTGCATTATGGACTAGTTGTTAAAAGCTTTGGTCTTTTATTTCAATTCAGGGTGTCTTAGACGACCACTTCTAAAAACGCTCAGAGGAAACAAACTGCTTTCGTTCGACCAGTTACATGTGAATTAAAACTGTGGCGGTCTGGGTGTTTGGCATGTTTGCAGTCCCTTTCCTAACAACATCAAACCAGCCATTTGGGATATCATTTGCAGGCTGTAGACACAAAGCAGCTGTCAGTCTTTGCCAAAACTTCCTTTCATTGTGTTTTGATACAAGACACGGATACAATTCTGAAAACCACTACTTAATGCATTTAGATGACACTCCCCATCTCACCGTCGACCACTTCTATTTTTACTGTCTTTTCTCTCTCTCACTACCTCTCTCTCTCTGTAGTTCTTTAGTGAATATGAGAAGTTACTCCACTCAGAAAACTACGTGACTAAAAGGCAGTCCCTCAAGGTAAGGACCCCGATTCGTGCCTATAAATAGGTCCCATGTAGTAGTGAAACTGTATTCAGAGAGCTATTTAAAGGTGGGGTCTTGTCAGAGTATTGGGTTTCTCTAAATCATTTCATGCCCATCAACTTGTCATGACTGCCATCTAGTGGTGGGACAAAGTCTTTTAAAACTCCTTTTAATTTTTCTAGTGTTTTCTTCACTTCCCTTATGTTTTTGATTGGTGCATAATTTCTTAAGCCACAATCTGTATTCCAAATATAGTGAGACAGATCTCCCACTGCCAAAAAAATATTACCTAAGATTGAAACCTGCTATCTCTCAAGTTGTAAGTGATGTTTTGTTATTCATTTCTGATGATGTTGTTTAAGTTTGTTTGGCACTAGTAAAGGAGAAAAACAAGCCTGTATTTTCAATTATGATGGAGATTTTTCAAATAAATTCATCTTTATGTGAGCAAAGTAAATTACAGCCTGCCAATTTGGCAAATGTGGAACTGTTTGCCAATTTGAAAAAATCTTCAAATTAATATTCATTGCTGTTTCTCACTCTGAAATGATCTAGTTACTGGGGGAGTTGCTTCTTGACCGGCACAATTTCACCATAATGACGAAATACATCAGCAAGCCAGAGAATCTCAAACTAATGATGAATCTGCTACGGGACAAAAGCCGCAACATCCAGTTTGAGGCTTTCCATGTTTTTAAGGTAAAAATCAAAGCACAGTTTACGGAGTGTGTCCATGAGGTGTCTTGAACAAACAATAAAGCGCTTAGTGGTAAAGGTACAAAAAAAACACCCTCAGAGGTGATTACAGATTTACCTTGCATGTAGCATTCAGCATTCTGCTTACAAACAAAAATATATGAAAACAAATAACAGACAAAAACTGGCTAATGTCCAATTAATGTTTTTGTCAATGTCCACTCATAAGTTATTTTTAGATTATGAGCGGACATATGGAGAGTAGACATACTGATTTTATCCCTGCCCTACTTATTCCTTTATTTATGTATACTTATTGCTAATTCATCTGCCATGCTTGTATGGCATTTTGGAACAACCCTTGACTAAGCGACTTCTACAGTTGTAAGCAGTGATATCAATCAACTTTAAATTCCCTCTTTTTCCACTTTGATCACTCATAAAAAGTGACTATCATGAGCACCTCTTTGGAAAGTTAAAGTAGTCTTAACATAAAACTCTTTAATGTGGTGTCACTTGAAGCAGCTGCAGCTTCTGTAAATCCATTCAACACAGATGCCTATTGGACACACATCCTTGTAGCTGTATCAAATATGTGCTCAGCGATAAGCGTAGCGGACATTTTCTTCATATATTGATATCCTTGTCCTATTCCTCCACAACCAGGTGTTTGTGGCCAACCCCAACAAGACTCAGCCCATCCTGGACATCCTGCTGAAGAACCAGACGAAACTCATCGAGTTTCTCAGCAAGTTCCAGAACGACAGAACAGAGGACGAACAGTTCAATGATGAAAAGACTTACCTGGTCAAACAGATCAGGGACCTCAAGAGGCCTGCCCCGCAGGAAGCCTGAGGGAAGAGCAGAGGTGGGGGGAGGAGCCACCAGGACCATGTCTGGAACACATCCAGACAACGTCTGCTTAACGGAACCATCAGCAGCTGCTGTTCTGGTTTCTGAACAAAAATCGAGGAAACAAATGAAAAACCAACGAAATACAAACGTACCCATATCAACTCATCAGGAAGTCGCCAGCTCCTCTGCTCCTCAGAGAACATTTGATTATTTTTTTTCTTTTTCAGTCTTTTTCCTTCAAAAGAAATAAGAGAAAATAATAGATGCTGCTGCTTTCTTGCACATTGAGACATGTAAAGTATATTATAATGACACAACAGTCCATCAAACATAGTGACAGAAAATGTCCGTGCATTTAAAGTAAGGCAGACTTCCTGATCGACACCAAGGATCAAAAATAGACACAAGTTTACACGCATATATGTATTACATTAAAAAAAAAAAAACATGCATACACACATACTGCAAGAATATCAGCTAGAACCTTGTGATGGAAATGGTACGAGCAAGTTGAACATTGGTGTGTTTGTTGCATGCCTTGAAATGTGACAGATCCAAGGCTGTACCTGGCGTCGGCTCTGTGATGGCCTGCCCAGTCTGGCTCCCATGTTCAGTGCCACAGACTCGGAAATGCACGTGCATCACAGCAACCGCTACAGTTCGCATCTATGCCTTCATCCGATAAAGCATCAGTGGTTCATTTTACCGATTTGTGGGGACAAGTTCTCAGATGCCATCACACAGAACCATTTACCTCCTGTGCGCTTTGTTATGACACAGCACTTGAAGCACATGAGGGAAGGAGGGAGGGATGCAAGGTATGAATTTGTCAAAGCCTGAGAGTTGGGTCTCTTTATTGTTTTCTGGGACAGGGTGAACATGTACATATGCCTTTTTTTGCTTTGTAGATTTTTGTTTAACCTTGACATATGAATATATATTATATATATATATATATATATTACCTTAAACATCATGTTTTTGGTTAATCGTAATCAAATTACTTTCTAAACCATAAAAGAAACAACAAACAAGTTAAGTGACATTGTTTTTGCATTTCATTTTACTGCTGAAATGGTTGCTGGTGGGTTTCTTTGTATATAACTTAAAGGGCCAGCTCACATTTAGCTAACCTATAGGATATTAACAATTTGTACAGCGGAGGAATGTCATGGTATTAGCTCTGGATCTGTTAATCCTCTTTTTATTCTCCATCTACATTTTGAGTATCTCTCAGACTGCTGCAGGGGTGTGAGCAGTGCAGAAGGGGAGGGAGGGAATTGGGAGAGTATTAACTGAAAAATTAAAGCGTGTGTGTTTGTGCACTTTGTGAGGTGCTGAGCGATCAACATCACCTAACTGGAGTCGAGGACTGGGGATTGTGCCCCCCACCCCCCTCAATTGCATTAATCTGTTGCCCCCCCCCCCAACTTGTTCTCACCACTTGGCTTGTGGCCTGGGAGTGCTGTGTGGCCCCATAGTGAGTGTGCTTCGGGGGGGGGGGGGGGTCAGCTCATCACGACATTGGCAACTCGGCACATCATTATTACTTTCCCCCTTCACCTCATGTTTGAGCCGTTCTCTTCAAAGGGTTTATAATTCCAGTACAATTATTATGAGTGTAAAGCATTGTGGGTAGCAGAGTACTTTGGGCATGTTGGATTGTCCTCATGGTGCTGAGCAAAACTGATGATACCACAGATTTGTTAATTTGCCGTGACTGACACGGTCTGTGTAACGAGACAAACATTCAAACTGGCGATTAGAAACCATCTCAGTGCAGACAACAGCACGACTCAGATAGCCCACACTTCCTCCATGCGCATTGAACATGCATGTTCCTCCACTGGCTGTGCATGATGCTGTACTAAAGATGTTGTACTGGAATTGTTTCTTTTTTCCAAATATTTAACAACATTGAAATGTCAAATTGAACTCTTGGCTGTATGGCTGTATGCTGACTTTGACTCCAGTTTCAGCATAGAGTGTGTGGGTGCTTTCAGAAGTGTCAAAGGCCTGGGCCCTACAATCGAAATAAAGAAAAAAAAAAACATTTGGAATAAAATAAAGCTGTGGTCATTTTCTTCCTGTGTGCACTGCCGTTTTGTATTTATTAGCAACTGTCAGTTATCGTACACTAATATTGCAATCACTTGTTCCAAAATGGTTTAGTAATCGGTTCACACAGTTCACAACAATGATGTAAGTAAAGTCTTTAAAAGCCTTACCACTGTTTTCTCTGACATTTCTCATGGATGATTAATTACAGCTTTTACTTTTCTTATTAGCATAAGTAACTGAGGTCATAGAAAAACTTGCAATATCTGATTTTGGGCACTTGGGGAACACAACATTGATATCTTCACTTTTTAGGAAACAATAGTTTGCAGTTTGTTGCTGAGCAGCTGGCGTACAGTGGATTTTAGAGGCTTTTAGCTGGAAACAGCTGCCTGCTGAGCAGAGGCGAAGCCAGACATTGTAAACATTCGGGGCTTAGCCCCAGTCTACGTTGATATTCAGAGGACAATCTCCCTCAGAATTTTTTTCCTCATTCACAGCAGCTACGTGCTGTTTACTGTATCAAGCCATTTGAACATCATTTGGAAAAAACATGAAAGTTGCCCAGGAAAAAAAAATCATCCTAAACCTGCATCATATTTTGAATCTAATTGTTCTCCGTCTCCGTCATTCTGAAGCCACAACACAACAGATTTTGACGATGGTTAATTTTCACTACTGTCACATAAAAGGAGGCAAAGACTGTCTGATGTGACTATTTTGAATTTATATGACACAGGTGGGGAATGAATTTGGCATAAACAGCATCACAAATCTTGACACCTATTTTTGTTACACTATGCTGGAGTAGAGTTCACTGATTACAATCTACATTTAAATCCAGACCATAATAATATGTGCTGCTCTAACTGAGCAGTCATGGATCCACGACAAGGCCAAGTGAATGTCTTCATGACTCTGGACTGAATATTAGGCCAACAGAAGAACAGTTACTCCAATGATATTAAATTTCTTTAAAGAATAGCATCATAGGATAAACAACATGGACATGTACTAATATTATCAGACAGCAGTTTATTCTACTGATCTACTCTGGATCACTCTGTTCACGTTCCCTCCTGTTTTTGTCTTCTTTCACTCTCTCAGCTCCACTCATCCATTCCTGGAAATGTCCTGCTGACTGCTTCTGCTGCTTTGCTCGTATTCATCAAGTAAAGTCCAGTGTTATCCAAGAACATATGTGAAAAATTACATTAATATCACAGAATTACATTTTCATTTTCTAGTTTACATGATTATCTTAATAGAATAGGCTTCTATAATGACTCTTATATTCATAATTTTAGTTATTTTTCCAGATGCTTTGAGGATGGAGCACTATATCATAATCATGGATTGTGCATTTAAAAGGAGAATCCAACCCTTTTTAAGAATTCACATTTGTTATTCCTGTGCCCAAGAACTAACTGGTGAATATTTGTGAACGTGCAGCACTCTCCTCTAAAGTAAGAAACATTAAAATGTACAATGTCATCCCAGTTTGCTCTATAACAATGACTGGAGCTCTGATGCTGTGAGGCCATAAAATATTAGAATAATTTCTTACACTAAAATTAGTGTTTCAACTTTTAAGCTTTATATCCAATTCAAAATCTGGATGAGACCTGGGACGGAGACTTCACAAAGTCAGTAGATTCTCTCTGATTTCTAGCTTTAGGACAGATAATTCAGATTTAACATATGTGACATTTAAGCCTTTCATTTAGTCAAAACTGCTTTCAAATGAATGAACTTTTGTTTATGAACGTTGGGATTACTATTTATTAGTAACTTGAACTTCATGCACAGCTGCTGTTGGATTTACACTTGCAGTTTACCTTCACTTACCACCGCAGTTTATTGATTATTTTTCTGCTGCTTGTGGACTTCATGCTGGTTTACTCTGTGTCCGTGAGAATGTGAGTAGTTGTGGACACTGGGTCCAGACCCGTCCGAGTCTTTGCCAGAATAATTTGAATAACTGCATAAGAAAAGTAAACTGGGGAACAAACAAACGCAGAAACGTTTCGTACCCGTGACAGTTTTGGAAATCAGACGAACAGGAAATTAGGCGTGCAGGGAAAAACCAGAGGTGCGCACATCTGTCTGATTTAATGGACTGTGCACGTACAGGCTGTAGGAGCCAAAATATGTTTTTGCTTATGTTTATATTTGCTTGGGCCGCACGTATTGCGTCACTTCCGTAGATTGACACATGGGTGTGGTTTCCCCTTATTTTACCTGTTCACCTGGGTGGCGGCGGGAGATTTAGACAAAGGGAGTTAGTAGAGCTCTGATATTTTCTATTGACCGTCACCATAGTCATCATCACTTCATTCTCACAGTCAGATCACAACAGGTGTTTATATTTTTGTGGAACAGCTGCTTGTCAGTCCCTTTCGAGTTTTTTCATTCAATAAACCTTCGGTAAACATCATCTGGATTTCTGTATGATTTTGTGGACAGGAGCTTGCTAAGTCTCTCAGCGGCCTAAGGCGCCAAATTTGCTTTAAATAAGGAAGACAAAAAGCAGGAAGGTCACATTGAGCCCATGCCAGGCTCTGAGAACAGTTCACGGTCCAAACACTGAAACGTCCACCAGGCTTTATATCCTGTCTGCACGAGGAAATCAACTGCCCGGCACCGGAGGTAAGTCCTGAATTTACTTTCTCAGCAAAGTGGTTCGAGAAAATGTTTAATTTCTTGATGTTTTATGTGAACAGTGAGACATTTACTCACCTGGATGTAAAATAGCCAAACAAACGTTTGCATATCACAAACTGAATATCATTAAAAGGGAAACCATGATTGTAGTTTATATTCTAAGCATACATTCATAGTAATTACTGTAAAAGTATAAAATTATTTTTGTGCCTCATTCCTGAGGGCTCAGTGGGACTTTTTGTGCACAGACAAATACTTTTTTGCAAACACACAAATTATATTTTGAAGAAAAAATATTTTTTAGCAAATAATACTGTAACCTGAGCAAACTAAAATTTATTCTGTGCGGAATCAATCTATTTTTCAGTTTTCTATTATCCACAATATCAACGTGTCACTCAGTTTCAGTCAATTCTATGAGAAGCTGCTCGGCCAAAATTGAATACTTCACTTGCACATACAAGTATACTGGTACTAAGCTCTTGCACATACATGTATACCATCAGGCATATACTGTACATGTATACATATAGTCATGCAAGTGTGGGGCAGTAGCCTAAATAAGCCACTGGGTGTGAAAGTTGCAATGTTTATTCCCGGGTGAATTCCGGTTTTGGTGTTGTTTGACCGCTGTGGGGCACCGTAGTTTTGTGAGTTCCGCGTGTGCCGCCATCTTGGTTCGATGTTTTCTTCTCTGACGGTACAAGGTAAGCAGTGTTAACAGCAGCCTGCATCATATTAAAATATCTCCATTTAAATCACACTTCCAGTCTTTATGTTAAAATGATCTGTAAACAACATGTTAGTTAACAGTTTGTCATGGGTCTGAGACGTGAGCAGTTGTATTTCCTGTCTTAAGTTTGTTGGTAATATTGGCTAGCCGGCTAGCTTTCTGTGCATCAGAGTGGAAACGGTGTGGGATGTTTGATCTGGTTGGTTACAGGTAGGCATGCTATTCATCTGCTAGTTACTTTAGCCCTGCAGTTAGTGATGGCTTCTCTCTCTCTTGCTCTGTGTTTTTGAAGCTGCATTGTAGAGGATTGTGATGTCTGCTGTCGGGGGGGAAGAGTGAGCTCCTAACCGCCATGCAAACTGGTAAAACGGATCTGTCACATCTCCTCTCCGGGTTGGTGCTCGTATATAAGTGTCGAAACCTCCGGTCGGTTATTATGTGTTTTTAAAAACTAATTTCGGGGCTGCATATACTCGTTCATCCCTGAGCGCAATGTAGCCGCGGTGTTTTACAGCAGGTCTGGGTTGGACAGGTGACAGGTGTGTTTACAGTGTCTGCGCTCTGAAAGAGGTTACAGCAGAAAAGGGGTGAAAATTAGCGGGTTCACCCGAGTTTTGCCAATCAGCGCCGAGTCTACTGCAGAGTCCTTTTGACCCTGGTGTGAATGGCGATTGCTCCCTTTTCCAAAGTAGCACATTTTGGAATTCATTGATTATCGATCCCTAGCAAACAGAGTCTGCAGCAAAGACGCAGCTTCAGCCTGAGCTACATTGTTGCCTGACATGATGCATTTTGCCTCCACCTGTATCTTTACTCCTTCTTTCGTATTTATCGGTGGTCGGTGCACCACCTAGTGGTAGCAACTTTCCGTTAAAGTTTGGTGCCTACCGGATACATACTCAAGAACACACATACATAATCGCACTCATATTCTCTCATACTCATAGTCCCACATTATGCATGCATATCTATGTATGTGTTTATGAATATATATATATAGCCTTTGCATGTATGTATATGCACGGTAGTATGCATGTATGTGCAAGTGCGTAGTACCAATATATATGTAAGTGAAGTATTTAGTTTTGGCCTAGGTGCCTTCTCATACATAATTGTATTTTATATTCTGAGCATAAATTTATAGTAATTACTCTAAAAGCAATCAAAATGTTTTCTATGCATCAAATGTGTTAATATCAGTCAAGTTAGGCTCAATGTCTTTGTTTTAACTTGAGTGTGAGTAATCAATGTGTAATGTGGACAAAGAACATGGAATAATTAATGGACAAATACAGGGGCACTTCAATTATTATCATTCGGGGGGGTGCAGCGTAATTGAAAGGGCTTTTGGAATGATGACTGGATGGAGGTTTACCCTTTGAGGTTAAACCTACATTTGCACCTCAGATTATTGCATCCTGTGCCTTTTTTACACAATGTGTGTCTAGAGAATGGGGACAAGCTGGAGCCAGATGGCGATGTTGCAGAGGACACCCTCGAACCCCAACCTATCCATGACCCCCTAGCAGAAAATGAGAGCTCCCAGAATGCTACAAGGGACAGGCTGGCTGCCCTGATCTCAGGCTGTCTGCAAGCCTTGTAAAGCTGCCTGTGATCAAGAAATAGATATGTGTATATAGTTGTGTGTGTGTGTGTATATATGTTACGTTAGCTTGTTGAAATCATTTGTTGTTGTTAAATACAGATACTGGTTATACCTTATCTCAGGGATGTGTACAAGTTTTTCCTAATGTTTTTTCTAATAAATCTTTTCATACTAATCTGTTTTTAGGAATTTTACTATTAATGTTAAGTATGTATGTTATTCACACTCACAAACCTCTTGTTATAAACAACCTTGCACTTTATTAGGCCACTGGCATCACATTCAGAATGGATTTCCATTGGCACATACAAAAAACTGTATAAAAGTAGAAGCTACATTTGTAGATTCTTAAATAACTTTAGGTAACAACAGTCAGCTGTGCTTCTGAGGTAGGCATCTGAACAGTGCAATAACATAAACAATTCACATACACAGGAACTTGTGTGATGCAAGGGTAAAAATATTGCACATTAAAACTACACAACTCATATTTTATCAATGAGCTTTTCAAACGGGACCAAGAACTGCTCTGTTTTCTCCTCATTCTCCTCATGGTGCTTCTGCTCCTCAGCACTTTCCTGTGCTAGAAAATCGACAATGGGATTTGTCGTCTTCATTTTCTTTTTTCGGTGAAGGGGTTTGGAGGGCTTGGGGTAGATATGGGAGAGGCTACTAAGCTGCACTGGCTGCTAGTACTAGCTGTCATGGAAGAAGATGCTGTGTCAGAGGTGGTGGTGGAACTCGTGGGCTCGAAGATCTCTTGAAACAACAAAAAAATGAGAAGGAATTATATTCCAGAACTGGGTGATATGACCTTGTGTTATGTACTAGGGCAGCATGATATTGAAAAAATATAATTGTGATCATTTTGAGCGGGACATCTCTGCAGCACCACAAGAGTATTTTGACACACTTGAGCCTTCCCGAGATTTGAAAATTGCAGTAGGTCATATTGCGATTTTGATACAATTAATTGTGCAGCCGTATTATTTACAATACATAATAACTGTTCAAAACATTTTATTTAAAAAAATAAAAAGAAAGATAAGACAACAAACCAATGTCTCATATCATCAACACTAAAATCACATTACCTTGTAAATTACCATTCTGATATCAAAAGATCAATAATTAATCACATTCCAGGCTACAACTAATGCATTTCATGGTAAATGTGATTGCACCTGCTTTTTAAACCTTACCATAAGAATTGGTACCGGATCATCATCAGGGACTAAAAGATGCAACCACAACAGGAGGGCCCATTGATGGCCTGGCACCCAACACCTCATGCATGTCCTCAAAAAACTGCCATGTGGCCGCAGTTACTTCGCCGGCATCTGTCCCAGAACCTGTCCTGGGAGATTTCAGGTCCTGCCATAAACACACACAAACACAACGTCATAACTCAGTAAATGATTATAAATAATGTTTTATCTTTGTTGTGAAGCGCTTTGAGCTGCATGTCTTGTATGAAAGGTGTTATGCAAATATTTATTATTATTATTATTATCATTATTATTATCATTATTATTATTATCATTATTATTATTATCATTATTATTATTATTAATATTATTTATAGCCTCTTTTCCAGTAGGCCTGGAGTTGTGATTGAAAAATTTTTAAAGATGATGAAATGGGATTGAGCCGAAATGTCACTGTCATTTCAGACTATACATTGCTATAATAAAAATACATATTATAGCTACTTTAAGACCTTTAATGTCATCACACAAAACAAGCTGTGTTTTAATTTTCGTCCACTATGTATATTAAAGTAGGAATATTAGGTTGTTTTATTGTTTATTTGGCCAGAATTACTGGTTATTGATTGGTGAATTGGGTGTATGCGCAATTCAACAGTGAATGTCATACTAAATTAAATGAGAGCAGATAGTCGTTCAATTCAATAGTTTTTGAATGGAGTCCGACTACTGTAAAGAAAAAGCAGCGGGCTGGTCCTTTAAGGGAAGATTTAAATAAAAAAAAAAATACTTCCGGTGGATGAAGACAAAAACAGATAGAGAAGCAGCCCAGCGGTGAGAAGAGGGCGGCCCGTCGACTAGGTGAGCGGACTTGTTTCACGGAGGTTGGTCAGACACCGTCCGCACAGACGAAGAGTGAAGGCGCTGCAGCAGACAGACACACGAACAGTGACACCGAGCCATGGTGAAGATCAGTTTCCAGTCTGTCGCGGGACAGAAAGTGGAAAAGGAGAATGATGGCGACAAGACCGAAATCCTCATCCCTCATCCGATGGTGAGTAGCGCGTCGCTTATTGTTATTCTTCTTATTCTCATAACGCCTGTCGTTGCTGTCTTCATGTTGCGATGCCCGCCTGCCGTCCCCAGGCTCCTCTGTCTGGTTGCTCTTGCAGGACAGCTTGCACCTGCACAGCCATGAACAGCAGGGGATTTTTTTTTGACAGCGTCTATCGCCATTTGGTTGCAAACAAAACATGTCATTGCTGTGATGGTTTCCACTGCGCCAGTGCCGCTTATTGCAGGCTTTATGCAAGTTATTATCACAATGTGCAAATGCATACTCTTTGTTTAGGACTACATGGACGATTACATGCCAAAAGCAATTTAACAATAGAAGGCTTTGTATTGGATTTTGTCCTGTAAGTGACATGGCTGCTAACGATTTTTTTCCCCTTCAGTGCAGATTTAGATGAACTCTCCAGCTTTATATAAAAAAGAGAGAGTGCAAGAAATGCACAAGCTTTGGCTGACAAAATGGCAGATGGGTTGTTGTGGCTTGCAGCACATGCAAGATAAATTTTTTTTAAAGCTCTTAAGGAGGGAGAACAGTGGAGTCCTCAACTTTGCTGTAGGGGCATCCCAGTATGGCTTCAACTCAGCCCTTATCAAATTTACATGTCCAAGCCCCGAAGATGTTGAAGCATAATGGAATGTAGATAAGACGTCAGGCACGCATATAAAGTGAATATTGCAAAAGTGCAGGGCTGGAGTGGCTCGTGTGACTTTGAGATCTGTTCATCCAAATGCACCGAACAGACAGGACACAGACAGGCCTCATGGTGTGTCACGCTCTTAGCTGGTGTTAAAGAGCCTCTATCTCTCTCAGTGGGGAGGGAGAACACAAAGAACTCAGTATCACAGAACTGTGTGTTGGCACAGTTGTCGCCTTGTACTTCTGCACCCTCTGTGTCCAAATGTTTCCTCAAGTACACTGAACTGAAACGTGTAATTCTGCGTATCTAGCACACACACTGTATTGCAAACATGAACATGTGAAACAAAACGACTGCTTTCAAGCCTTTTGTGTCATTTCCTTTCTCAAATGATTGTCCTCAAGTTTCTCTAAAGCTCCATTTCCTATGCACACCGTTGTTATTTTTCCCTTCATAGCTCTAGTTAAGAATAGCAACCTTTGTTCTTTTTTACCTGCCACAAGCACATGGCAGTACAGCTACAGTAAGCACTGAGCCGCCTCTCAGTTAGTCATTATCACTGTAAATGGCAGCGTGCATTGAGTGAGTGGCTACTATCTGTGTGTAGTGCCACCCTGCCAACACAGGTTGGGCGCGTGGCACCAGCAGATGGGCTGCGAGACTGGAGGCGTCTGGGAAGATTACTCACCATCTCAAGACAACTTTTCATTACCGAGCGCTCCGTCATGCCTTCCGCTGGCTGGGCTCGGTGCTCAGTAATTCCTGTTCGAAATGCTGCATTGCCATTTATGCAAGCTTCTATTTTAACAGTCGGTTAATTCAGGTCATTTTCAGCTGCTCGTCACGGTGATGATGAGTAAGCTGAAAGTTGGACTGAAGCTGCCTGGAAATCCTATTCTGTGCCTTTTTTGAAGTATTAATAAGTGTATTGTGTGTGTGTGTGTGTGTGTGTGTGTGTGTGTGTGTGTGTGTGTGTGTGTGTGTTTTCCAGGATGAGGAGGAGCTAGTCCTGCCGCTTAGGCCCAAGAAGTCTCTCCTTAACGGCCTGTGCTGCCTGACATTTGGCCTGGTTGTGTTCATGGCCGGTCTGGTCCTTGCCTCCATCTATGTCTACCGCTACTACTTTATACCTCATGTAAGACCTCATTAACTGTACTCTGTGCTGTATGTGTCTCAGGTTGGTCTTTGCATCAAGCACTGTAATATAAATTAAATTATGTCCATAATTTTTTATTCACATCATGGCTATATAACAAGGGTACTCTTGCTACAGACTTGTTTCAGAATATTTCAGCTGAAGTGTTGATGTAGGTGCTGATTTGTGTGTGTGTGTGTGTGTGTGTGTTGTGTGTGTGTGTGTGTGTGTGTGTGTGTGTGTGTATGTGTGTGTGTGTGTGTGTGCATGTGCAGATCCCAGAGGAGAACCTGTTCCACTGCCGGGTGCTTTATGAAGACTCTGTCTACGCCCCACTGCGTGGGCGTCAGGAGCTGGAGGAAAATGTTGGCATCTACTTGGCCGACAACTACGAGAAGATCTCTGTGCCCGTGCCTCACTTTGGAGGCAGCGACCCTGCTGACATAATCCACGACTTCCACAGAGTGAGGACAAACGCACATATTTGACATTATGCAACTTGAATAGAGAGAGTGCACAGTTAAATCTCAACTACAAGTAACTCATTATGGTGCTTTTTAGCGGTCCACTTCAAAGAAGCCACAGAAAAAGAAAAATTAATATGACAAGAAAAAATTTGAATATAAAACAAGATGAGATCTCAGAGACTATAATTAGCACAGTGGTGCTTTGAGTTTAATGCCAGTGTCAAGATACTGATGTTCTTGCAGTGACAATGCTAACGTGCTGATGTAACGCAGCTATAATGGTTAACATGTTCACCATCTTAGTTTAATATGTTCATGCTAATATTTGCTAAAGAACACAACGTCAGGAATAGCATTTGCTTTTCAGACGTTTGGTCATGCCATTACCAAAATATTGGACACATTTTGAAAAAAATGGATCTGATTATGGTGCTGGAAGAAGTCAGTAGGATTCATCCTCTGGGGACTGTACACAATCTTAATGGCAGTTAATTCAATATTCAGGCTGGGCTGAAATGGTTTGGGGATTGTGTAACTGACAACACCATCTCTGCAGACTCACAGCTAGCATGGCTAAAATTATTCAGATGCCAACAGGTCACAAGAAGCTAAACCTGAACGCTGATCTTTGGGGTTCGTCTTTAATGAACTGCATCATTTTCCAGGGACTGACCGCCTACCATGACATTGCCCTGGACAAGTGCTACGTTATTGAGCTCAACACCACCATCGTGATGCCTCCACGCAACCTTTGGGAGCTTCTTATCAACGTCAAGGTTGGTGAGCTAACAGCTACCATGCTGGCAAGCCTGGAAGATGCTAGCACTGGTTAGTCCCAGTCCAACTCCGCACTTGAATAAAGTGTTTATTGATGAGGGAAAAATCCCTCTGAGCTAGCCAGCTAACTTGCTATTCCTTAGTTAGCGCGGTTGCTAACTGGAAAATAAATTCACACAGTTTATTGAAAAGAAGTGTGTGTGTCTATATATATATATATATATATATATATATATATATATATATATATATATATATTATATATATATATATATATATATATATATCCACACACACGTCTTTTCAATAAACTATATCTATATATAGATATAGATTAAATTATGTCCTTAATTTTAAACTATATATACCAGCAGAGGTTGTTAAATAAAAGAAGTGGATGCCGACACACAACTAATAATCTACAGCACAATATCTTTCTCCTTTCTGGACTCCCGGCCCTCCACTCTCTTAAAGGTCAGCACTATCAAGGTGGTTTGCTTTGGGTCAGTGGTGCAATTTCCTGTGTCAGATTTCAGATTTGGATTTTACTTACCCCAAGATTTATTAAAATTTAGCCCAAAAGCAAAAAAATAGAATGATGCTGTTTTTAGCAGTTTTTTGCAGGATCCAGCCGTTCAGTATTGGAAAACATTATCCCAGTGAGCTTGTTGTTATGGTACCAGCACCTCTTTGTCTCTTGCAGAAAGGAACATACTTGCCTCAGACCTACATCATCCATGAAGACATGGTGGTGACGGGCAAAGTGCACAACATGCGTCAGCTGGGACCCTTCATCTACCGCCTGTGTAACGGGAAGGACACGTACCGCCTGAACCGTCGAGTCACTCGCAGACGTGAGTTGAGGTTAATGGAGGAAAGCGTTCAAAGAAAAGCTCATTAGTTACCTGATAAATGATCTGTGTTTTTGTTGCGGGGATAGAAGGAGCTTTATTTTTTCAAACTGCTGTGATTAGATCTGAAGCTCAGCACGCACTAAACAAAGTCACATCGCTGATCCACTCTCTCTGTCTCACCCTGTTTCCTTCACAGGCATCAACAAGCGCGAGGCGAAAAACTGCCACCACATCCGTCACTTTGAGAATACATTTGTGGTGGAGACTGTTATCTGCGATGAAGCGTAAACACCACGGTTATCCGTGCCACCCCACGCACCCAAAGCCCACAGTCACTTCCCCAGCCGCTGTAGCACCCTCCGGTGGATCAGATCATGTCTGAGTTGCACTTTACTTGTGATTTTGGTTTGATACCTTTTGTTAAAGATTTTCTTTTATTTCACTACCTGCCTGTTTTTTCTCTATTTCCCATAGGTAATATTTACCCTGAAGTGTGATGCAATACTAAGCTGTTGGCTCTATCACAGGATTTTCCATGTAGCAAAGTCCTTAAGCCAGTAATGAATTATACTTTCAAAACCTCTCCTCTTGCTCTTTGGGGATTTGTATGATGGTTACTGTCGTTGGGGGAGGTGACTGTTTTCTTTTGTTTTTTTTTTTCTCCTCCCCTGGAGGTTACTTTGTGTCTCTTAGTTCTGCCAAGACGGTCATCTATGCAGAGCATGACGCCTTGCTTTTCTGAGCAAACATGATCCAGATTCCAGTTACTAGCTTTTTTTTGTTTTTTTTTCTCATGATCTCAGCAATGTAAACACGTAACTGCTGATGACTAGTTGCTTGCATCTTAATCCTCTTGCCTGTTGCTTCCTTGCTCTCTTCCTGCTTTTCATTTCCTTCTTAAAAAGCATCAGTACATTGTAGATTGTTAGAGAACGTTGCGTTGGGCATTAGACTGCATTCTTTTTTTTTATGCATAATATTCCATCATAATTGAAACTGGTGGAGACCCATATTTATTTTTGGTGCTCTCATTTTTCATCAGCTTTTCTCTTTTTATTGTGCTTATTTTTTGCTCTTCAAAAGCTCCTTATCACTGCATTTGTGAATCATTTTACAGTAATGTCTTTGTTTTCCCTTGCATGTGTTTATCTATAAGAGAAAAACAGCACTGTTAGAATGTTTTGTAAACCAACGTTTAAAGCCTTAGTCCAGAGTCAGAGACTGGACTAAAGTCAATACTACTGAGAGGGAGCATATAATACCATATGTTAGTTAAACAAAACAAACTCTGATCTGTATATTTTGTCTGCCAATGAAATCTGTCTGTGAATAAAGTAGTGAAAAAATGTATCATCCAATAACGTTTTATTTAATCCAAGACCCCAAAACCTTTGGCACCCAATGACATCATTCTGTAGTGAAGTGTTTTCACTACAATACACATTAATATTCCTAATGTATATTTTATATATATATATATATATAATTTAGAAGCATTAGTATAGAATTTACAGTACATTAGCGTTATCATTAATAGTAGCAGCTACATGTGGAGAGTTTTCAGTGCTATCGACTGGACATTGTAACGTCCAGAGTACCTTCCTCACACTTGTAGCGTTGATTAATTAAAATAAGCAATTTAATCACAGAGAAAGATTTAAACGTGCTTTCTACTTTTTTATTTTATTTGCACAAGCAGTTGTAGTTTGGGGTGGATGCACTGACTATCTAGCTCTTGCATCACAACTAACTACAGCAAGTGAGAAAGTTGTGACATTTGGGGATTTCCTCTCTTAACTTCTGCATGGTTTTGATGTTGAACAGATAACAAAAATTCATATCACTCTCATCCAGTTGCCTCGTTTGACATTTTATTGCAATTGTAATGGATGGAATAATAATCATAATATATGGTTAATATAAAACAAAGCTATTTGCCAGTCCCCATTGTGCAGTCACAATAGCAGTGATTACTTTTGGGTCATTTTAGGGTTCAGGGCTGGAGATCTGTCTCCACTGCTGAGACACTCTCAAATAAGACAAAAGCAGGAGTCACATCATATGATTTATAATATGGAATACATAATAGAGTCAAAACAGTCAGAGCATGATTACACAGAATCAAATACACAATGAGAAAAGGATGATGCTACAATAAGGGTAAAAGTAAGGTTTTTTCTCAGCTGCTTATAAACCAGCTCGGATGTTTAATCACACGCAAGACATTGGTCAGTCTTGAGAGTTCAGGTCTGATGACTGAAGGAAAAAGGCATAACACAAGATTCATACAAAATGGCAGAAAATTAAGACAGACATTTTGGAAACCCACTTAATACCTGAACACTAACTATGATGGCAAAGTTGTTCACCGATTCACATGTTTTAGCTTCCTTTTATTATTGGTGAAGAAATTAAAATGTTAAAAAAAAAAGATCACAGTTTGACTACTAGCTTGACTAGCTATTTTCTCACTTTTTAAAGTCTTTGTGCCAAGCTAGCCTCCTGGCTGTAGGTTATGTACGGACATGAGAGAGCTATTTGTCTTATCGCCTGACTTTTGGCAAAGATACGAGTGGCACCAATCTTCTTAGCTAACTCCCCGGAAGAGGGTGAATAAACTGTGGAACTATTACTTAAAGATTCATTATTTCTCTTAAAACTGGCTCAACTCTCTCTCAACATGAAGCTGTGGTGTTGCAGCCTATAGGCACAAATTATATTCATCAACAAGCGTTTTCTTCACCTCTTTCACGAAGTTTCAAAAACATTTTGCTGAAGAGACAATTACTGTTGGTTTGTTGATGAAACCCACCATACAGTCAAACAAAATGACGAACCCACACCCATACAAGCTGTTTAGCTGAAGAATTAGGAAAATCAGAATATCACATACACTGTATCTGGTGCCATCTCATGAAAATATGAAAACGGTATATGTTGTTTGTCTATGTTTCTCTTGGAAGATGCACATCCTGTTTTTTCTTCCAGAAGGCATCCAAAGAAAAGTAATACAAGAGTGGATCAAGACAGCAGTTCACAGTTGCAAGACATGTCAAAGGTGTCAACCTACGTGTGCTTATAACCAAACCAATCGTCAAAGGCAAGAAACATATGATAAACATAATCAAGCTCATGGCAAAAATCAGCATTACATTCACCTTGTTGCGGATTCTTGCAGATTCATTCAGATGTCTGCGTAGAGTCCAAGACACCAGAGCAGTGCACACAATGTTGACTGCCAGCATGGTGAGCAACAGCACAGCCACAAAGTAAATAAATGGAGATGTACCAGACCCATCATGGTGAGGAATGTCAAAACAGATAGATTGATTTTGTTGGCTTAAAATTCTTGAAAGGCCCTTACTCTCTGGGATGTTGACCACAAACACAAACAACCAGATGAGCACAGCGGCTTTCCAGGCGTTGGACGAGGTTCGCAGATGGCGTGACCTCAGAGGAAAAACAATAGCCAGCAGCCGGTCCATACTGATGAAGGTGATGAAGATGGCACTGGAGCGGATGTTGTTGCAAAAGAGCATTGTGATCAAGTTGCATGCCCTTTCACTCAGTGGCCAAATGCCCGTGGCGTAAAAGTAGACCCTCATGGGCAAGGAGATGACAAGCTGCAGGTCCGAGATTGCCAGGTTGACCATGAAGACTGCGCTGGTAGTTTTGATGCTGTGACGGCGGAGCAGGATCCACAGTGACACGGCATTGAGAGTCAGACCGATGACCATAAGGCAGCCAAAGATCACAGCATAAACAGGTTGTTTTTCCATGTTGTTGTTAATGTCTGTCTGATGGGAAGAGCGATGTTCCTGTGTTCTGTTTTGAGTACTGCAGTTAAGCATACTTCAGATTTCTTCCTTCCTCTCGTCTTTTTGTGTTTGAAATGCAACACATTCAAAATGTCAGATGGATGTGACACATTATTCATAACACAGGACGCTATGAACAGGAAACTGACACTCAACTCAAGACAGGAAATGTGGTTACTGAGGTAAATGAATTGACGACTTCACAGTGGTCATTTTGTGTGAAATTGCAAGATGTAGTTGTTTATTAATTTAAATTTTACAGCAAACATATGAGATGTTCAAGGAAATCTGCTTTTTATACATAATTACAAAATAAAATGAAAAATAAAAATACCATTACCATTGATGTTTACCATTGATTTGCATGTGCTACTAAAATCTTGTGTGAAAACCTTGTTGGATGTTGGATGTTTAAAATAAATTCTCTGTTCACTGTATGCCTCATCACATTTGCATTTGTTGATGTTAACAGTGGATCATCTAACATGTGTATCCAGTAGAAGAGTAATGTTCCCCTGTGTTTGCCCTGAAATCTAAATAGGTAATTATTCACTAATACATTCGCCTTAACAACTTTATAAGACGATCTGTCAGATGTATTTTTGGCTTGTCCTGTTGCATGTCAAAAAATCTAGTGACGCAACTTTCAACCTACAATATCTGATTTTCTGGCAACCACACGGGCAGATGTACTGAGATATTATCACATTATCATTTTTAAGATGAAGTGGCAAACCTCTCAGACAAAGAGCAACATTAGCATTCATTTTGATTCAATGTGTTGTGAACTATCCTAAACTTTCTGTGCTCACAATGTTGCTTAAGTTTGGTAAAATCACAAATCTTTGTCTATACGGAAATAACCACCCACGCACTTCATATATTCATTACATTTATTCAGTTACTGAGGCTATTGGACAGACGTCATAACTTTGACACTCTTTTTACTTTCTTGTGCACTGTCTTGAACTTTTTGTTCATGTCAAACAGCCAATATAGTTAATTACCTGCTGGCTCTAGCTTTATATTGAGCACACAGACAGTAACATTTATCATAGAAAAATTTTTCAAAAGTTCCTGCTTCTTTTGATTCTCAGGTTAACATAAATAAAATAATTTATATCAAATATTCACCCGCATATTTTTAGAGTAAATAGCTCCCAAACAATCAAAAAAAGCCTTTTTTTAAGCCCTCAGAGAAACTTCCTGGGTGTTTCTTATGTTACTTACGGACACTGTGTGTACGTGCCTCTTATTGCTCGAACACACTGATGCAGCACAAGAAAAGGAAAAAGGGTGAAAACTGCCCCTGCAACTCCAAAAAAGCCATTACAAGGCAGAGAGATCACATTACATCACCAAGCTGACGCTCTGTTTTGCTGAGCAGTTTATAAATATATATATGGCAGACGCACACGCTCACATACACACAGTCTCACTGTTCCCACGATATATGAGCTATAGATCATAATAATGCACAGGTCATATCACGGGTCATTTTTCAGGGATCACCTCATCACCGCAGACTCTTCCAGGGACTATATAAGTGGCTGGTGAGTGGCAGAGATCATACTGAGTCCTGTGGATTGGATTTAAATTCAATTTACCTTAAAGTATCCTGATCTGGTGCTAAAGATGCTGTTGTCATCAGTCTGCTTTCTCAGCCTTCTACTCCTCTTTAATTATGTCGACACTGGTGAGTTGATGAACATTGATTTGAGAGCCTGTCAATATTGAGAATATTAGAAAAGAAATCCACTGATAAATATAAATTATACTTCTAGCAGACAAATGGCAGACATTTGCTCATCATTTCAGGAAGGCTTTTTTTTAATGTTCTTATTTATTATCGATCACCTTGGTTCAGTGCACCTCTGGTCTGAGTTGTGTTGGGGTGGTGGGAATCTGTTATACTTGCTTGCAAGTCTAGTTATGTTTGTGGTTGTCAAACTTGAGACAAAAGAAAAAGCAAAGCATGATGGTGTCGATGATAAGTCCCCTGAGAAACTATTGTTGGATGTAGACTGTTCCTAGAATAGATCATAGATTTTGTAGATCGAGTTTTAAGTATTTTTGTCAGCCATCCTATCAGTGTAATGGACACCAGACCCTGGGTGAAATATGAGCAATTTCGGTTCAGTTGCTTTTATCAGTCAGCTGATAGAGATACACAGGAGGCCTCTCAGAGCTGGAGGCCAGCAGGTCAGTAAGGCTGCTGTGATGGCTCCCATCCTCAGAAAGAGCCAGACCCCCAGACTGTTCAGCAGTGTATTATTTCCATGACTGTGCATGATTGTCGTTCTCTCTCAATTGTCTGTCGTGTCTCTTTGTTTCTTTTTGAACACCAGGACGAGTTCTGCGACAGATCAAGGAGCGTGTACGTGATCTCCAGCTGCAGAAAGCCAAGCAGCATCTTTTGATACACACAGTCAGTGGCCATCAGCCCCTCAGACATGTGAAGGAGGGACGCATCCACCAGCCACTGGACCACTTCAACCGACAGGCTGTTAACACCTTCCCTCAGGTAGAGAAAGATCAAATGGTGCTTTATTTACATTTCAGTTTTGAGCTATCCAGAGTGAGTGCATAGATGGTTACATGATCAAGGTCTGATATTTGAGATACTATAAACAAATGTACACTTGACTTAGACTTACATTTGAACAAGTTGCTTTGATCAAAAGAGCATCAAAAACTACAGCATTGCACATTATTTCAGAGGATCTTTCAATGTGTTTCTGATGCTGTAAGGATGATAAAACAACTGCCTTCTCAGCTAGGAGCAAAAGAGTCTCCTGCCCCACTGAACTGTGCTGCTTTAAGTTTGAGAGCTAAACTGAGTAAAATCCAACAGTAGCTCTGACGCACCAAAGAGTGAGTGAGCTCTTCATACAGAGAAATCTAGACTGGTTGAACCTTTTTACCCCCTCCAACTCCACCAGGCACTGACAAGACAATGTTTCCCGACGACGTGAATTGAAATGTTCAGCTTCATTTACCTCTTGCTGCCATTTGAGGCTGCCAATGTGCAAATTTGTCCACTGCAGCGTAAAGTAAAGGATTACTCGCACTAAGGCCATGAATGTGCACTGCTGCTGGTTTGAGTGAAACTAAATAAAACCTTTCTCTCTTTTTTTTTTTTTTTTTATATTTTACTTTGTCCGGTTCTCTCTGTCTGTCCTTCTTCCAGAGGTTCTTTGTGAATGAGGCGTACTGGCAGCGTCCTGATGGCCCAGTGTTCCTCTTCATCGGAGGAGAAGGGCCCATCTTTGAGTTTGATGTCCTGGCAGGTACAGTAGGATGCAGCACCTGTCTGATACACACTTTAAAACACCAGATAAAATACAGAAAGATTAGCTATCAAACTGGCCAATACACAGTTAAAGGTTTGGAAATGAAAGTGAAAACACTGTAAGTGAAGCGTCACATTGTGTGTTAGCAAAATGAGTAAGGTGACTTCCTGGTATTGGTTTACAGGAATATCTTTCCTGTCCTATACTGACTTTTCTAAGTACCAACCATCCAATTTCTTTCCCTATGTTTCTATCATTTTAATTTTGAATTTAAATTTTAGCTGACACTTTAGATCACAGACTACAAATTATAGTGTAATTATTTAGTACATAATGGTACCAATGAAATGCTCACTAGGTAACTAGCCTGCACCAGATAACTATGTGATAGAGTTTTGGGATGAAGGGATGACAATTTTTGTTGAAAAAGCACTTGGAAAAAAATTACACTCTAAGTATTTATTTTAAAATCACATGTAGAACATTTTTCAGTCCAGGTTACTAGCTGTTTATGCAGTATATAGTGTTTATTATTGTCACTGGGGAACACAACATTAAGCTTATCTTGGGATGAACGGTGTACTATCAAAGCTATTGCTACAAAACTGTTGTGTGTTTATATGTAAATCAAGTAAAGGAGCTATTTTCTTGGCAACTTGTGCTTTTCTCTGTTGTTTATTATTGTTAACAGAATATCATTGACATTTGAAAATGCGACAACTCTGGACTCTGTGAAACTGGGGTGGACATATTTCTCTATTGGAGACACTTTATCAAATTTTCTTGATTTTTATAGAATCAAGGATACATTATTAAATTACATTATTTTATTTTTTTTTACTCTAGTTGCATTTAAACCTTGCTTCACACTGAATCCTATTTGCTTTGACCATATTTTCCCAGGTCACCATGTTGACATGGCTGAAGAACACAGGGCTCTGCTATTGGCTGTGGAGCATCGTTTCTATGGTGATAGCATCAACCCTGACAGCCTCAAAACAGAGAACCTGGCAGACCTGAGCAGCCAGCAGGCGTTAGTGTTGGCTCCCTACCATTGTGTGTGTGTGTGTGTGTGTGTGTGTGTGTGTGCGTGTGTGTGTGTGTGTGTGTGTGTGTGTGTGTGTGTGGGTACACGTATGGTTGTTAACGTGTGTCTTGCACCCTGCTTTTCTCCCCGCTTTCTCTACCTCATTGCATATGTATGTGCATATGTCTCTTTTCAGGTCTTTTATGTTTGTCCAGTTTCCCCTCTCCACTCTGTCTTTTTATGGCTGTGTTTCTGTGTGTGTATAACTGTGGAGAAAGTATGTGTTTTATGTTCAAGTATTTTTAAGAAATGATACCTTGTCCATTTTTATGGCTTACTATACTATGATGTTTTTCTGTCTTATTATACTATAACTTTTTATGCCTGAGTGTACGATGACCTTTTTTGACATCTATAGGCTTTACTATACTATGATGTCTTTTGACATTTTTTTGCCTTACTATACTATGACCTTTTTTTGCCTTTTTTTTACTTACTATAGTACAACGTTCTTTGACATTTTAATGCCTTATTGTACTATGATGTTTTTTTTGACATTTTTAATGCCATACTATCCTGTGGCGTATTTTAATATTTTTTTGCTTTACTATACTATGACGTTCTTTTATATGATGGTTTTTGCCATTTTTATGTCTTACTATACAATGATGTTTTTTTTTTTTTTTTGCCTTTTTATGAAATAACGTCTTTTGCCATTTTTATGACGTCTTTTTGCCTTACTATACTATGATGTTTTTGACGATTTTATGCCTTACATACCTGACGTTTCTGACTTACTATTGTACGATGTTCTTTGCCTTACTACACTATTACATTCTTTGACATTTTTATGCCTTACTATACTATGGCCTATTTTGATGATTTTTTACCCTACTATACTGTGAGGTTACCTTACTATGCTATGATGTTTTTTTGCCTCACAATACTATGATATTTTATCAATTTTTTTTGCCTTAGTATATTATGACGTTTTTTGACAAGTTTTGCGTAATTATACTATGACATTTTTATGCCTTACTATACTATGATGTTTTTTGACACTTATTCCCTAAAGATACTATGACGTTTTTTTTCACCATAATATCAAGTTTTTATGGCTTACCATACTTACTTACTACTATGAAATTTTTTTATGTTTTTTTGCCTTACTATATTATGTTGTTTTTGACTTTTTATGCCTTAGTATAATATCACATTTTCATGCCTTAGTATACAATGACGATTTTTGACATTTTTTTGCCTTACTATACCATGATGTTTTTTGACATTTTTTCCCCTTACTGTACTATGACGCTTTTTGCCTTACTATACGATGCTGGTTTTTTTTTTGCCTAACCATAATATCACATTTTTATGCCTTACCATACTATGACGTTTTTAAAAATTTTTTTTGCCTTATTATACTTTAATGTTTTTTGGGCCTTCTGACTTACTATGATGTTCTTGACATTTTATGCATTACTATATTATGACATTTTTTGACGCTTTTATGCTTTACTATACTGTGTCGATTTTAACATTATTTGACACTTTATGCCTTACTATACTATGACGTTTTAATGCCTGACTATACTATGACATTTTTTGACACTTTTTGCCTTATTATACTTTGACATTTCTTGACATTTTTTTGCCTTACTATACTATGATGTTTTTTGACACTTTTTGCCTTAATATACTATGATGTTTTTTTTGACATTTTTGTGCCATACTATACTATGAGGTTTTTTTGCATTTTTTTGCATTACAATACTATATGAGTTGATGACTTATCATACTATGACAGTTTTATGACATTTTTATGCCTTACTATACTTTTTCATTTGATGCCTTATCATAAAATGACAATTTTATGACATATTATGCCTTAATATAATATGATGTTTTTTTGATGTTTTATGCCATAGTATACTATGACGTTTCTTGTCATTTTTATGCCTTACGATACTATTTCATTTGATACCTTACTATACTATGATGTTTTTATCACCTTTTCTGCCTTAATATAATATGATGTTTTTTTGATGTTTTATGCCATAGTATACTATGACGTTTTTTGACATTTTTATGCATTACTATACTATGGCGTTTTTTGTCATTTTTATGCCTTGCAATACTTTTTCATTTGATGCCTTATCATACTATGACAATTTTATGACATATTATGCCTTAATATAATATGACGTTTTTATGACCTTTTATGCCTTAATATACAATCATGTTTTTTTGACGTTTTATGTCATACTATACTATGACGTTTTTTGTCATTTTTATGCCTTCTATACTATGATGTTTTTTTGTCATTTTAATGCCTCACGATACTATGTGAGTTGATGACTTATCATACTATGACGTTTTTATGACCTTTTATGCCTTAATATACAATCATGTTTTTTTGACGTTTTATGTCATACTATACTATACTATTTTTAAAATATTTTAATGCCATACTCTACTACAATGTTTTTACGCATTTTTTTGCCTTCCAATACCATGTGAGTTGATGCCTTACCATACTATGACGTTTTTATGACCTTTTATGCCTTACTATACTATGCCGTTTTTTGCCCTAATAGACTATGATGTTTTTCAACATTTATTGCCTGACTATACTATCAAGTTTTCCATCTGATCATTAGGCAGTGTAGTAGAGTGGTTGGACGCGTTGGCTTTCGTTCCAAAGGTTGAGAGTTCAAATCCAACTTAGGACTTTTATAGGGGGAGTTTGCATAATCGCTGGGCCTGATTGGGTACCTTCCAATAAGTCTAAATGTACTATGGCATTGTATTAAATGACAATTTTCAGGGCTTACTATACTATCACGTTTTTTGATGTTTTTTGATGTTTTATGCCATACTATACAATGACATTTTTAAAAAATATTTTTATGCCATACTATAATGTTTTTTGGCATTTTTTTGCCTTACAATACTAAGTGAGTTGATGAATTATCATACTATGAGAGTTTTATGACATATTATGTCTTAATATAATATGATGTTTTTTTGACGTTTTATGCCATAGTATACTATGACGTTTTTTGTCATTTTTATGCCTTACGATACTATTTCATTTGATACCTTACTATACTAAGATGTTTTTATCACCTTTTCTGCCTTAATATATTATGATGTTTTTTTGACATTTTATGCCATCGTATACTATGACGTTTTTTTACATTTTTATGCCATACTATACTATGACGTTTTTTGTCATTTTTATGCCTCATAATACTTTTTCATTTGATGCCTTACCATACTATGACGTTTTTCTGACATTCTATACCTTAATATACTATGATGTTTTTTTGACGTTTTATGCCATAGTATACTATGACGTTTTTTGACATTTTTATGCCAAACTATACTATGACGTTTTTTGTCATTTTTATGCCTTATAATACTTTTTCATTTGATGCCTTACCATACTATGACGTTTTTCTGACATTCTATACCTTAATATACTGTGATGTTTTTTTGACGTTTTATGCCATAGTATACTATGACGTTTTTTGACATTTTTATGCAAAACTATACTATGAGGTTTTTTGTCATTTTTATGCCTTATAATACTTTTTCATTTGATGCCATAGTATACTATGACGTTTTTTGACATTTTTATGCCTTATAATACTTTTTCATTTGATGCCTTACCATACTATGTCAATTTTATGACATATTATGCCATAGTATACTATGATGTTTTTTGACATTTTTATGCCTTACAATACTTTTTCATTTGATGCCTTATCATACTATGACAGTTTTAAGACAGATTATGCCTTAATATAATATGACATTTTTGACATTTTTATACCATACTATACTATGACATTTTTATGACCTGTTATGCCTTAATATGCTATGACGTTTTTGCCTTACTATACTATGCCGTTTTTTGCCCTGATAGACTATGATATTTTTCAACATTTATTGCCTGACTATAATATCAAGTTTTCCACCTCTTCATTCAGCAGTGTAGTAGAGTGGTTGGACGCGTTGGCTTTCGTTCCAAAGGTTGAGAGTTCAAATCCAACTTAAGACTTTTCTAGGGGGAGTTTGCATAATCGCTGGGCCTGCTTGGGTACCTTCCAATAAGTCTAAATGTACTATGGCATTGTATCAAATGACAATTTTCAGTCTTACTATACTATCACGTTTTTTGATGTTTTATGCCATACTATACAATGACATTTTTAAAAAATATTTTTATGCCATACTATACTATAATGTTTTTTGGCATTTTTTTGCCTTACAATACTAAGTGAGTTGATGAATTATCATACTATGAGAGTTTTATGACATATTATGCCTTAATATAATATGATGTTTTTTTGACGTTTTATGCCATAGTATACTATGACGTTTTTTGTCATTTTTATGCCTTACGATACTATTTAATTTGATACTTTACTAAACTAAGATGTTTTTATCACCTTTTCTGCCTTAATATATTATGATGTTTTTTTGACATTTTATGCCTTACTATACTATGACGTTTTTTGTCATTTTTATGCCTCATAATACTTTTTCATTTGATGCCTTACCATACTATGACGTTTTTCTGACATTCTATGCCTTAATATAATATGATGTTTTTTTGACGTTTTATGCCATACTATACTATGACGTTTTTTGACATTTTTATGTCATACTATACTATGACGTTTTTTGTCATTTTTATGCCTTATAATACTTTTTCATTTGATGCCTTACCATAGTATGTCAATTTTAGAACATATTATGCCTTAATATAATATGATGTTTTTTGGACGTTTTATGCCATAGTATACTATGACGTTTTTTGACATTTTTATGCCATACTATACTATGACGTTTTTTGACATTTTTATGCCTTACGATACTATTTCATTTGATACCTTACCATACTCTGACATTTTTCTGACCTTTTATGCCTTAATATACTATGATGTTTTTTTGACGTTTTATGCCATACTATACTATGACGTTTTTTGTCATTTTTATGCCTCATAATACTTTTTCATTTGATGCCTTACCATACTATGTCAATTTTAGAACATATTATGCCTTAATATAATATGATGTTTTTTGGACGTTTTATGCCATAGTATACTATGACGTTTTTTGACATTTTTATGCCAAACTATACTATGACGTTTTTTGTCATTTTTATGCCTCATAATACTTTTTCATTTGATGCCTTACCATACTATGACGTTTTTCTGACATTCTATACCTTAATATACTATGATGTTTTTTTGACGTTTTATGCCATAGTATACTATGACGTTTTTTGACATTTTTATGCCATACTATACTATGACTTTTTTGTCATTTTTATGCCTTATAATACTTTTTCATTTGATGCCTTACCATACTATGTCAATTTTATGACATATTATGCCTTAATATAATATGATGTTTTTTGGACGTTTTATGCCATAGTATACTATGACGTTTTTTGACATTTTTATGCCATACTATACTATGACGTTTTTTGTCATTTTTATGCCTTATAATACTTTTTCATTTGATGCCTTACCATACTATGTCAATTTTATGACATATTATGCCTTAATATAATATTATGTTTTTTTGACGTTTTATGCCATAGTATACTATGACGTTTTTTGACATTTTTATGCCATACTATACTATGACGTTTTTTGACATTTTTATGCCTTACGATACTATTTCATTTGATACCTTACCATACTATGTCAATTTTAGAACATATTATGCCTTAATATAATATGATGTTTTTTGGACGTTTTATGCCATAGTATACAATGACGTTTTTTGACATTTTTATGCCAAACTATACTATGACGTTTTTTGACATTTTTATGCCTTACGATACTATTTCATTTGATACCTTACCATACTCTGACATTTTTCTGACCTTTTATGCCTTAATATACTATGATGTTTTTTTGACGTTTTATGCCATACTATACTATGACGTTTCTTGTCATTTTTATGCCTCATAATACTTTTTCATTTGATGCCTTACCATACTATGTCAATTTTAGAACATATTATGCCTTAATATATATGATGTTTTTTTGACGTTTTATGCCATAGTATACTATGACGTTTTTTGACATTTTTATGCCAAACTATACTATGACGTTTTTTGTCATTTTTATGCCTCATAATACTTTTTCATTTGATGCCTTACCATACTATGACGTTTTTCTGACATTCTATACCTTAATATACTATGATGTTTTTTTGACGTTTTATGCCATAGTATACTATGACGTTTTTTGACATTTTTATGCCATACTATACTATGACGTTTTTTGTCATTTTTATGCCTTATAATACTTTTTCATTTGATGCCTTACCATACTATGTCAATTTTATGACATATTATGCCTTAATATAATATGATGTTTTTTGGACGTTTTATGCCATAGTATACTATGACGTTTTTTGACATTTTTATGCCATACTATACTATGACGTTTTTTGTCATTTTTATGCCTTATAATACTTTTTCATTTGATGCCTTACCATACTATGTCAATTTTATGACATATTATGCCTTAATATAATATTATGTTTTTTTGACGTTTTATGCCATAGTATACTATGACGTTTTTTGACATTTTTATGCCATACTATACTATGACGTTTTTTGACATTTTTATGCCTTACGATACTATTTCATTTGATACCTTACCATACTCTGACATTTTTCTGACCTTTTATGCCTTAATATACTATGATGTTTTTTTGACGTTTTATGCCATACTATACTATGACGTTTCTTGTCATTTTTATGCCTCATAATACTTTTTCATTTGATGCCTTACCATACTATGTCAATTTTAGAACATATTATGACTTAATATAATATGATGTTTTTTGGACGTTTTATGCCATAGTATACTATGACGTTTTTTGACATTTTTATGCCAAACTATACTATGACGTTTTTTGTCATTTTTATGCCTCATAATACTTTTTCATTTGATGCCTTACCATACTATGACGTTTTTCTGACATTCTATACCTTAATATACTATGATGTTTTTTTGACGTTTTATGCCATAGTATACTATGACGTTTTTTGACATTTTTTTGCCATACTATACTATGACGTTTTTTGTCATTTTTATGCCTTATAATACTTTTTCATTTGATGCCTTACCATACTATGTCAATTTTATGACATATTATGCCTTAATATAATATGATGTTTTTTGGACGTTTTATGCCATAGTATACTATGACGTTTTTTGACATTTTTATGCCATACTATACTATGACGTTTTTTGTCATTTTTATGCCTTATAATACTTTTTCATTTGATGCCTTACCATACTATGTCAATTTTAGACATATTATGCCTTAATATAATATGATGTTTTTTGGACGTTTTATGCCATAGTATACTATGACGTTTTTTGACATTTTTATGCCATACTATACTATGACGTTTTTTGTCATTTTTATGCCTTATAATACTTTTTCATTTGATGCCTTACCATACTATGTCAATTTTATGACATATTATGCCTTAATATACTATGATGTTTTTTTGACATTTTTATGCCATAGTATACTATGACGTTTTTTGACATTTTTATGCCATACTATACTATGACGTTTTTTGACATTTTTATGCCTTACGATACTATTTCATTTGATACCTTACCATACTATGTCAATTTTAGAACATATTATGCCTTAATATAATATGATGTTTTTTGGACGTTTTATGCCATAGTATACTATGACGTTTTTTGACATTTTTATGCCAAACTATACTATGACGTTTTTTGACATTTTTATGCCTTACGATACTATTTCATTTGATACCTTACCATACTATGTCAATTTTAGAACATATTATGCCTTAATATAATATGATGTTTTTTGGACGTTTTATGCCATAGTATACAATGACGTTTTTTGACATTTTTATGCCAAACTATACTATGACGTTTTTTGACATTTTTATGCCTTACGATACTATTTCATTTGATACCTTACCATACTCTGACATTTTTCTGACCTTTTATGCCTTAATATACTATGATGTTTTTTTGACGTTTTATGCCATACTATACTATGACGTTTCTTGTCATTTTTATGCCTCATAATACTTTTTCATTTGATGCCTTACCATACTATGTCAATTTTAGAACATATTATGACTTAATATAATATGATGTTTTTTGGACGTTTTATGCCATAGTATACTATGACGTTTTTTGACATTTTTATGCCAAACTATACTATGACGTTTTTTGTCATTTTTATGCCTCATAATACTTTTTCATTTGATGCCTTACCATACTATGACGTTTTTCTGACATTCTATACCTTAATATACTATGATGTTTTTTTGACGTTTTATGCCATAGTATACTATGACGTTTTTTGACATTTTTATGCCATACTATACTATGACGTTTTTTGTCATTTTTATGCCTTATAATACTTTTTCATTTGATGCCTTACCATACTATGTCAATTTTATGACATATTATGCCTTAATATAATATGATGTTTTTTGGACGTTTTATGCCATAGTATACTATGACGTTTTTTGACATTTTTATGCCATACTATACTATGACGTTTTTTGTCATTTTTATGCCTTATAATACTTTTTCATTTGATGCCTTACCATACTATGTCAATTTTATGACATATTATGCCTTAATATAATATGATGTTTTTTTGACGTTTTATGCCATAGTATACTATGACGTTTTTTGACATTTTTATGCCATACTATACTATGACGTTTTTTGACATTTTTATGCCTTACGATACTATTTCATTTGATACCTTACCATACTATGTCAATTTTAGAACATATTATGCCTTAATATAATATGATGTTTTTTGGACGTTTTATGCCATAGTATACTATGACGTTTCTTGTCATTTTTATGCCTCATAATACTTTTTCATTTGATGCCTTACCATACTATGTCGTTTTTCTGACATTCTATACCTTAATATACTATGATGTTTTTTTGACGTTTTATGCCATAGTATACTATGACGTTTTTTGACATTTTTATGCCATACTATACTATGACGTTTTTTGTCATTTTTATGCCTTATAATACTTTTTCATTTGATGCCTTACCATACTATGTCAATTTTATGACATATTATGCCTTAATATAATATGATGTTTTTTGGACGTTTTATGCCATAGTATACTATGACGTTTTTTGACATTTTTATGCCAAACTATACTATGACGTTTTTTGACATTTTTATGCCTTACGATACTATTTCATTTGATACCTTACCATACTCTGACATTTTTCTGACCTTTTATGCCTTAATATACTATGACGTTTTTTTGACGTTTTATGCCATACTATACTATGACGTTTTTTGTCATTTTTATGCCTCATAATACTTTTTCATTTGATGCCTTACCATACTATGACGTTTTTCTGACATTCTATACCTTAATATACTATGATGTTTTTTTGACGTTTTATGCCATAGTATACTATGACGTTTTTTGACATTTTTATGCCATACTATACTATGACGTTTTTTGTCATTTTTATGCCTTATAATACTTTTTCATTTGATGCCTTACCATACTATGTCAATTTTATGACATATTATGCCTTAATATAATATGATGTTTTTTGGACGTTTTATGCCATAGTATACTATGACGTTTTTTGACATTTTTATGCCATACTATACTATGACGTTTTTTGTCATTTTTATGCCTTATAATACTTTTTCATTTGATGCCTTACCATACTATGTCAATTTTATGACATATTATGCCTTAATATACTATGATGTTTTTTTGACATTTTATGCCATAGTATACTATGACGTTTTTTGACATTTTTATGCCATACTATACTATGACGTTTTTTGACATTTTTATGCCTTACGATACTATTTCATTTGATACCTTACCATACTATGTCAATTTTAGAACATATTATGCCTTAATATAATATGATGTTTTTTGGACGTTTTATGCCATAGTATACTATGACGTTTTTTGACATTTTTATGCCAAACTATACTATGACGTTTTTTGTCATTTTTATGCCTTATCATACTATGATGTTTTTTTGACGTTTTATGCCATACTATACTATGACATTTTTTATGACATATTATGCCTTAATATAATATGATGTTTTTTTGACGTTTTATGCCATAGTATACTATGACGTTTTTTGACATTTTTATGCCATACTATACTATGACGTTTTTTGTCATTTTTATGCCTTATAATACTTTTTCATTTGATGCCTTACCATACTATGTCAATTTTATGACATATTATGCCTTAATATACTATGATGTTTTTTTGACATTTTATGCCATAGTATACTATGACGTTTTTTGACATTTTTATGCCATACTATACTATGATGTTTTTTTTGACATTTTATGCCTTACAATACTTTTTCATTTGATGCCTTATCATACTATGACAGTTTTATGACAGATTATGCCTTAATATAATATGATGGTTTTTTTAACTTTTTTTTGCCATACTATACTATGACATTTTTAAAAAATATTTTTATGCCATACTATCCTATAATGTTTTTTGGCATTATTTTGTCTTACAATATTAAGTGAGTTGATGCCTTACCATACTATGACGTTTTTCTGACATTCTATACCTTAATATACTATGATGTTTTTTTGACGTTTTATGCCATAGTATACTATGACGTTTTTTGACATTTTTATGCCATACTATACTATGACGTTTTTTGTCATTTTTATGCCTTATAATACTTTTTCATTTGATGCCTTACCATACTATGTCAATTTTATGACATATTATGCCTTAATATAATATGATGTATTTTGGACGTTTTATGCCATAGTATACTATGACGTTTTTTGACATTTTTATGCCATACTATACTATGACGTTTTTTGTCATTTTTATGCCTTATAATACTTTTTCATTTGATGCCTTACCATACTATGTCAATTTTATGACATATTATGCCTTAATATAATATGATGTTTTTTGGACGTTTTATGCCATAGTATACTATGACGTTTTTTGACATTTTTATGCCAAACTATACTATGACGTTTTTTGACATTTTTATGCCAAACTATACTATGACGTTTTTTGACATTTTTATGCCTTACGATACTAAGATTTTTTTTGACTTTCTTTTGCCTTACTGTACTATGACCTTTTTTGCCTTACTATACTATGATGTTTTTTGACATTTTTTTCCTTAATATACTATGATGTTTTTTTTTTACATTTTATGCCTCACCATAATATCACACTTTTATGCCTTAACATACTGTGTCATTTTTTAAAATTTTTTAACCTAAGCATATTATGACATTTTTAAAATTTTTCCCCTTATTATACTATGACATTTTTTGACGTTTTTTTGCCTTACTATACTTTGATGTTTTTGGACACTTTTCGCCTTACTGTACTGTGACGTTTTTTGACATTTGTTTGCCTTACTATACTATGACATTTTATTACCTTTCTACGTTATGACGTTATTGACGTTTTTTTGACTTACTATCCTATGACGTTTTGAGTTTTGTTTGGCTGACTACACTATGACATTTTTTTAACATTTTTATGCCTTATCATACTATGATGTTTTTAGACAATTTTTTGCCTCACTAAATATAGTGGGTTGGGTAAAACTTTTTATATCTTACTATACTTTGACTTTTTTTGACGTTCTTCTGACTCACTATTCTATCACTTTTTTTTGCATCATTACTCTGACATTTCTTGACATTTATATGCGTTATTATGCTATGACGTTTTTTGATGTTTTTATGCCCTACGGCATTATGATGTTTTTTTACAATGTTATTTCTTACCATAATATGATGTTTTTTGATATTTGTTATACCCTACTATACTATGACGTTTTTCTTATATTTTTATTCTTTACTATACTATGTTGTTTTTTACACTTTTTGCCAAAGTATACTATTAGATTTTTTGCCTTACTATTCCATGACGTTTTATGCCATAGTATACTATGAGGTTTTTTTTGAAGTTTTTATGCCTTAATGTACTGTTACGCTGCAGTCTAATGGAATGGGAACACAACATATTCGTAAGGAGGTTTTTTTGCCCCAGTCCCAAAAACCAAACTCACAAGGCAATGAGGTAATTTATTAATACCAAAAAAACACATAACTGAATTTTGAAAACAATGTATTTCATATATGGAAATTCAACAAATGTACATATATTACATTCACGTATGGGAATTTCTGAATGTCAATTCAGATCTTATATGTTAATAAACCATTTGGTTGTCTCTTTGTTTTGGAGGGGTGGCAGGGTTATTGCGTCCCTTTTTTTTTTTCAAGTGAAAGATGCTGAACTTGTGTATTTCTGTCTCTTTGGTCCAGGCTCGCTGACTTGGCTGTATTCCACCAGTACATCAGCCAAAGCTTCAATCTGAGCCACAGGAACACCTGGATCAGCTTTGGAGGCTCCTACTCTGGAGCTCTTTCTGCCTGGTTCAGAGGAAAGGTGAAGGACTGGACCCAAATATGAGGCTTTCAAAGATGCATAAGGCTTAAGGCTCTGCTCTCTTAACTAATAATTCTTTAAAAGACAACATTTTTTTGTCAAGTAAATTTTTATATGTATAAGGCCAATTCACAACATACGTTATCTCAAGGCACTTTCCAAATACAGCAGGTCTAGCCCTTCATTTTATAATATTATTTACACAGACCCAACAATTCCCACCAAGAGCAAGCACTAGGTGACAGTGGCAAGGAAAAACTTCTTTTTAAGAGACAGAAACCTCGAGCATAACTGGACTCAGGGTGGGCGGCCATCTGCCTCAACTGGTTGGGTTGGAGAGAGAGAGAGCAAGAGAGAGCACAGAGGAAAAGAACAAGAACGTCCAGTGATAGAAATATTAATAATAGTGATAGCAGCAGCAGTAACAGCAATAGTAATGTAATGGAAACTGTAGTGCTACCTAATGACAGCTCATAACATTAATAATCATCATTATTAATTATAGTAAATTTTAGCAGGTTTAGCAGCAGGTATTAAACAGGATTATGGGAGCAGTAGGTTGTTTGCAGTTGCAGATCCAGACTCTACAGCTGCATCTCTGGAGGCGGGAGGACCTGCGGAGAGTAACAGGAAGGAGACAGAGAAGAAGAAGGGAGAGAGAGAGGCACATAGCCTGGGCGCTCATGTGCTTGAGCTATCGCCCGTCAGCATGCATGACAATTGACCTTGATTATGAAAACATGTATGCAGAGATTTTTCTTATTGTAGCTCTGTATCCTTTTACAAAAACATATCCAACCAGAATGATTGTATTAAAATCCACTGATAAGAATCAGTTGGTGGGGAATCGCTGCAGTGTGAACATTTCTGTAGAGTAGTCTAAAGGCAATATTTCCTCTCCTGTTATAATGGCTGCTCTTTTTTAAACCCTAAAGGAAATAAGAAAGGCCATATATCATCTAATGAATTCACAACCACCTATCACGTCTACCACTTAGACCACAAACTAAAAGAAAAAGATGTTACTAACACATAAGAGGCTGGCTTTGACTTATGGTCACTGCAGAGATCCTGCAGTTGATTCAGTGTAACACACCTTAGATCATCAATAATCTAGGGTGTTTGTTCAGAATTAAAGAATAGGGCTGCCGTTTTTCTCTATGCTCTTATCGTCAACAAATTAACATAGTGAATGTAAAACATGAGTAAATAGTATATTTATTAGGCACTATTTTATGTGCAAATCTGGCTACTATATTAGAGTACTCACAGCAGTGTCATGGTGTGTGTGGGACTGACTCACAAAATAAAGTTACAGTCACTGTGTTCATAGAAATGAAAATGTCAACCAGTGCAACAATGTGATTCACTAATGTGCTTTTAACACTTTTTGTACAACAATGTAGCTCAATGGCACAGAGGAATAAGCTATATGGGGTTTTGGCTACAGAGACAGATACTTGTTAATATAGGATTTTTGGTTAGTTGGTTAAAATGTAGAATATTACCAGACTTGTCCTTTGATATTAGTTGGTGAAACACACTAAAAGCATTCTCTTGTCTGCAAATGCCACAGAGGCCAAAAAATATATAACACATGAGGCATTATATGAATGCATGAATGCAATGACCTATATATTAATTTGTTTTTAAGCTTGTCTCTCCTCTATCTCTCTTCCTCTTGCAGTTTCCTCATCTAGTGTACGGAGCTGTGGCCTCCTCTGCTCCTGTAAAGGCGAAGCTGGATTTCTCTGCCTACAACAATGTAAACTGACACGATCCATGGTCATAGTATTAACATATTACCAGAGCTGTAGACAGGATTTTTTAAAATATTTAAGTCCATACCTACACTACTAAAAGAAAATCTGAGAAGAAGAATTTTATTCCCTGATTGGTGGTCTAAATGCTGATTTTAATCTCCACAACAACACAAACATAACACAACACAAACATAGTAAATGTGGTTGATAATTCAAAATCCCATTATTTTATTTACATTGTAATTAGTCTTTGTTTTGTATTCATAGACTGTGAACTTCTTCTCAGGTCATCAGCCCTCTCCAAATTCCCAGACACATTACCAAGACCTCAGTGTCCTCAATTGTACCTCCAGATCTGCATGTTACATAAACAGAGGTGCTTGTTATCACTAATTAGGCTAGTGAGACATGCCTCCTTTAAATAACAACATCCTCACTCTCACATCTGTCACTTTCTCTGTTTCAGGTTGTAGGCTTGAGTCTCAGGAACGAAGCGGTCGGTGGCTCAGAAAAGGTGTGAAGACAGACACCTGTCTGTGCATCATATGACAGGCATTAAATTCCTGTGTTAAATTCGCCCTCATCTTCTTCCTGCAGTGTCTGGCTGTTGTGCAGGAAGCCTTTGCTGCTGTGGAAGTAGCTCTAATGGGCGGCAATGTCAGCCAGGTGGCTGTGGACTTTGGCTGCTGTCAGATCCCAAAGGATCCTGATGATCAGGTGACAGTTTTGGTTTTTATGAGAAGCTTTAGTTAATGAGCAAAGAACCATCTGTTGTTCGGGCATTTTTGTTCTCTTTATTTAAATTGACTGATTTTTATTTAGATTTTAGATTTAGATTAAATTAGAGATGTTAATTGACATTTCTACTAGTAGCGGGCCATGAGCAGGTTGGCTGCCGATTCCTAGGTTGGTGGTTCAAAACTTGGCTCCCAAGGTTGTGCTAGGAAGGTTATCTGGGGTAAAACCTATGCCAAAGCCAAATGTGCATGTATCGATCCACTGTGGTGACCCTTCATGGGAGCAGCCGAAAGACAATAACAACAACAACTTAACAGTCTTACTAACTATATGAAAGTGGATGTTTTTACAATATATTTTCATACAATTGAACTGTCAGTGTTTAATCTGGTCATGTTTGCATTTGTACTAGAAGCTGAGGTTATGATTCAACCATTTATCCATCACTAACTATTTAATCTGTGTATTCATTACTTTTAGCTTATTATTTTAATCATTTATCTATTTTAGCTATTTCAGCCATTACTTATATTTAAACCATTCAGTGCTAACTGTTTAGACCTCCTAACCCTCACCCTTCAGATTGAACTGATGCAAAACCTGGCCGACATCTTCATGGGAACGGTGCAGTACAATGAAGAAGGGGTCCTCATGTCTATCAATGAGCTCTGTGGTCTCATGACCAATAAGAGTGAGGCATATGAGGAGGAGATGGAGGCTTACAACCGCCTTGTTAGACTTGCAAAGGTATGGAGAACACCCAGTACAGAGATGACCCCATTCAGTGGTCACACACAGATTGAAACCACCACAAGATGTCACTGTTGCACTATATTTGTGAATTTCTCATTAGTGACTAGGGTTTGTTTCTTTGTTTACGGGTATTTCTCTGTGTGTATGTGGGTGACTTCTGCAGATTTACCGCTCCACCAGTGAAGAACCCTGTCTGGACATCTCCCATGAGAAAGCAGTGAAGGATCTGATGGACACGTCCCTCCATTCAAGCAGGAGAGCAGCAAGACAGTGGACCTACCAGACCTGCACTGAGTTTGGCTTCTGTACAACACACACACACACACACACACACACACGCACACACACACACACACACACACACACACACACACACACACACACAACAACAACACAAACATAGTCAACATCATTCTTTCTATTTCTTGAACCCCTTTTTGTGTGTGTGTGTGTGTGTGTGTGTGTGTGTGTGTGTGTGTGTGTGTGTGTGTGTGTGTGTGTGTGTGTGTAGACCAGACTTGTGAGGATGCCACTTGTCCGTTCTCCGGGATGCTGACCCTGCAGGTTGATACTCAGCTCTGTCCCCTCCTGTTTGGCATTTCCCAGCATTCCCTGCCAGCACGTATCACCTTCACAAACACCTACTATGGAGGAGACAAACCTCACACACACAGGGTCCTTTATGTCAATGGTGAGACAAGAAAATACTTTAGAATCAACAAAATAAATGACTGAACGGAAGGTGTAAACTAAAGTAAGGGAGCAAAGAAGTGAGGGAATCGCCTCAGGATATTATCGAGTTATTGAAAAATCTATATCACCATTTCCACAGGTGGAATTGACCCGTGGCAGGAGCTGTCGGTGGTCCAGGACAGGACTGAGGAAGAGGAAGAGGCTCAGACCATCTTCATTGAAGACACCGCTCACTGTGCAGATATGACGAGCAGAAGAGTCACAGACCGTCGCTCTCTCAAGAAAGCCAGAAAGGTACGTACACCTCACCAACTCATTCATCTGTACAACAGACATCAGGATCACAAGGTCCTGATACATTTGACCAAAAGCGTTTGCACAAGGAACGCTTACTGAGGGACACATTTTTTTAAAACTACCATTTCCAAGGTCGCTGGTGAAAATTCAAGTTTCTTTCCGATAGATTTGCTAAAACAGAATTAGTCAAGTGTTGTTGCCACATTATCTATAGTACTGTCTTCAAGGGTAGTTCACCTTTTGTCATGTCTGCCTTAAACCAACCCTCCCATGCCCGTGTGTGCTTTGAAAGCTACTGGTTGTTGTCACTTCCTGTTTATCCCCTCCTTATGTTGTTTACAAAATCTACATCCCTCATTTTGCAGGGAAAATAAGCATTTTAAAGTTTAATCAAAGTTAATATGAGGTTTCTCAGTCATATGAATGGGGGCCACTCTATGTGTAGAGGAGGAATAACTATTTCAATGTGCATCTACATGTGAGGAGTGAATTGTTCGATACACACACAAAAAATGTGAATCTGTCCTTGATACGGAATTGATTTTAAATGATCCTATTATAATCATTACTAGTAGTTGTGTTAGTTGTATTATACATCATTATTTCAGTGAAAACTGTTAGCATCCCATGATCACCTAAGGTCTCCGTGGAGGCCTTTTTCGGACCTGAATATTTTATATTCTTAATGTTTTTGCTTGAAATGTGTCAAATTCAACTGACTTTCAACATCTGAAAATATCATGAGTCACTCACTTAATGAAATATTAAGAAACACTTGTATTTATCTAACATTTTAGGTGGTTGCTGCAACATATTAAAGTGAACGTGTGTCTGTTTTGATGATCTTTAACACACTGTTTTTCCCTCCCTTCCCTCCATCTCTCAGGAGATTGAGAATCATGTGGCCCGTTGGCTGAAGACAGCTGCCCAGGAGAAGATGGAGAAAAGAGGAGTCTGATCAGATCACATTATAACCTGATCAGCTCTTATCGCTGTGCCCTGAAAGTGATAAGAAGCAGTTAATAAGCTGGTGTGTCTGCCTGCTCTGCTTCATCCTCCTCATCCTCCATTTCCTGTCCCCTGTCTTCCACCTCCTCACTCTCCATCTATAACCATCTCGTAGCTCTGCGCTCCATGTGTGTGTTGTTTGGTTTTATTTTTTTTAAGGATTGTTTGTGTGTCTTTGCAGATGTTACATTACATTTGGAAATGCAGAGACAGCTGTGATGATCATTTCCCCTCCCTAACTTTAATTTGGGCTTGTATTGAATTTCCTAGTTTTATTAGATTTAATATTTATCCACTGAATTTGTGTTTATACTTGTAATAACAATGATTTTATGGCTTCTTCTTTATTAGCTCTTGTGTGGGCAGTAAAATATAATTTCATGGCTGTGGTTTGTTTTTTATTTTCCATTATTCATCAGTTGTCGTAACCTTGTCACACCACTAGGGCGTGATATTGCAACATGTTGTCAAACTCATTTCTTGATCCTCCTCCTCTGTAAAACACAAGGAATCAAACCTCAGGACAGTTCACCACACTGACATTTATCTGTTGCTGTAAATAACATTTAGCACAGATTTATATCTGTCATTATGGGGCACTTGTTCGTGATTTGGAGTAGGGAAATTGAAAGTCACAGTGAATCAGTGAATGTGAGACCGTCTGATAGTTGTGTGTGTGACAGTGAGAGAAATAATGAAAGGTGAGGAAGCACCAGTTGTCCTGAGGCCATCTGTTTCCGTATGGGCTGGTGTGTGTGTGTGTGTGTGTGTGTGTGTGTGTGTGTGTGTGTGACCTTCTCAGTGGGGGGGTCAAAAGTGGGAGGTCATGACCCCACTGACCCTGTGGGAGTGGGAGATCATCAATCAACTAGAGGCTGGACAGAGCAGCAGGAGGGGACACACACACCCACATACCTAGATACTGTAACACACACACACACACACACACACACACACACACACACACATACAAATGTACCTGGGAAACAAACATACTTAATGTAAATGTATTAAAAGCCCATGTTAATCAAACACATCCTGAATAGAATAGATAAAAATGAATAGAAATTTCTCTTGTGGAGCTGATGACATCCAAATATCAATACACACACACACACACACACACACACACACACACACACACACACACACACACACACACACACACACACAGTTACATGAATACAGGCCTCTGAGACATTTGCTGTTGGCCGTGTGTGTGTTTTGTTTGATAACATAGTGCTTTCTTATTCATGGGAAACTCACAGATGCTATCAGACACTTTAGACAGCGGGACAGAAGGAAAGAAAGTGAGTAAACCTGAAGCACTTTTTCACTGCAGTGTCTCCATTTCATCCTGTTTCCAACAACACCTCATCTCTTTGCTTTAGTAAACAACCCACAAATAGACACACACACACACACACACACACACACACACACACACACCCCAAAAGCCACTATCATGGTTATCAGCCAGCATTTGCAGAGCGACAGGGCATGCTTTTTCTCTCTCCTCCATTCCTCCTCCTCCTCCTCCTCCTCCTCCTCCTCCTCCTCCTCCTCCTCCTCCTCCTCCTCCTGCAGCCTGTCCCGTTGATCAATGAGGAAGTTCTTGGGCCTCAACTATTAATCAGAACCTATCGGCTATCTGTCTGCTGGGCCAACCAATCACGGCCCTCCGACAGCTGGGCCATGAAAAATGTGGCCTGGTGGATGGAGGAGAGGCTGGGGACTTTAGTTGGG
Source organism: Seriola aureovittata (assembly GCF_021018895.1). NCBI lineage: Eukaryota > Metazoa > Chordata > Actinopteri > Carangiformes > Carangidae > Seriola > Seriola aureovittata. Next base: position 5,169,281 of record NC_079367.1, on the reverse strand, counting down.
GGTGGGGGGTGGTGGCGGGGTCACGGAGCAGAGGAGGGAGGTGAAGGAGCACTCTATCTGATCCGAGTCAGATCACAGCTGTAAGACTGCACTTTATACACTTACGGTTGATTCTTAACATCACACACACACACACACACACACACACACACACACACACGTATACACATATGAATGAGTGCACAGGTGCATGTTTCATGACTGATGCAAACTGTTTGAATCTACACATTTTCTTTCTGATTCACATTTACATCAAACTGAGGCGTTTTACATTCGTGCTGCCCCCACTGTGTTACCGTTGCTTTCACTTGGTTTCGGTTATGGCGACAAAAATCACAGAAAAAGCCTCGTGAACTGTGTTTTTTATGGCGTCTCTGCGACAGGAAGCTCCACAGCGAGGACTATAACCCTGTTGATCTGTTGTCCAATAACAAGACCTGTCCTCACGCCTCAAAGCTTCATCAACACACCACCATCCCTCTTCTGCATAATCACCACACTCACCCTCATCCATTCACATCTTATTGCCATGATTAGATTACATCTAATGCTATTACACCGCTCCCATCTCTCTCTCTCTCTCTCTCTCTCACTCTCTTGCTCTCTCTCTCTCTCCCTCATCATGGATTTCTTGCAGATCTTGTTAGTGTGTGATGCGGACCAGGTCTCCCACTTTGGATTTATGAACCCTCAGACTTCTCTCCTTTAATCTCTCCCTCTCTCCTCCTCCGCTCCCCTTCCTGCATCTGTCCATCTATCATTCCCAGGGTTGGCTTGGGCGGAAGAGTATTAATCCCTCCATGCCATCTCTCACTCCTCTGGACAGATGAGGAGATGGAAGAGGGAGATGGGGATGGGAGGAGGAGGAGGAGGAGGAGGGTGGGTGAGAGGGTAGGCGACCTCAGATTACTTTCCATAATATTTCTGTAGCACTGGGGGGAAAAATGGAGATGCATTACAGGTAATGTATGCAGATTTACTCTATGATAGGTCACCGCTTTGATACCTTCAACAGGTATCAGGATTAACTGAAGGTTCTGCGCGGGTGAGTGTGTGTGTGTGTGTGTGTGTGTGGGCGGAGTGGAGAAGCAATAGCTACAGATGATGATGAACAACTTAGCGAGGCAGTGTGTGAGTGCTAGTCAGTTGTTTGCATGTTTACGTGCAGCTTGAGAGTGTGTATACGTCGTAATGCAGTCTATGCAAAAAAATTTGACCTTATGCAAAGCATGCATTTCTGCAAAGGCCAACAGCAACTGAATCTTATTACCTGTTGATGCCTGTCAAACACACGTGCACACACACACTCACACACACATGCACAGAGTATGTTCAACAGAATCCAATAACCTCTGGGAAATCAATTGGAAAGATCAGGACATTTAATGAGTCCAGTCCTCACAGGCTTAATTCTCCAGGAAAAAAACAAAAAAAAACGAAGAAACAAATTCAGTTTAAAGAAAATAAACCTTTGACCAGCAGTCAAGGTAAAGTCGACAAACCCCATCCCACTCCACCACCACCCTTCCTCCACCCAAGCCTCTGCAGTGACAGGTAGATTAAGGGGCGTGATAGATGCCCCTCTCTGTATCTCCCTCTCTCCATCTCCCCTCCTTTCCCTCCCCTCCATCCATCATGGCGGCTGGTGTAATTGTGGCTGCGTGGGGCTGGCAGAGGGAGCCTCCATCCATCTCCTTAACAACAAACAGTCACGAGGACGGATGGCGCTGCACTCCCCAGTTAATCTCCATCTATAAGGGGGAGGAGGGGAGGGAGGGATTGGAGAGGGAGAGGAAGAAAATAACAGAAGGGAGAAAAGGTAGTGTTGGCTTATTATAAACAAAAAGAGATGGAGAAGAGGGGGCAGAGGGAAGGAGGGAGGGAAAGATGGTGGAAGGCTGAAGTGAGAGCCCAGACGGGTAACAGTGGGGATATAAAGGAAGAGGAATGGCCCAGGTGGGACAGAACAAGCGAAACTGGAGGCAAAGTTTGCAAACAGGCTGCAAGAGCAGGTCGATAAGGGTGGATTTGCTTGCCGAGTGTGCCAGAAGAAAAAAGGAGCGATGGGGGAAGGGAGGGGAGGGGAGGGGAGGGGGGGGAGAGAAAATTTATGTCTATGCAGCCAGACGACCCAGAAACTGGAGAGGCACAGGCTCATAAAAATGCACTCTGCACCCCCTACCCCTCCCTGACTACCCCTCACTCTTACCCCTACATTTCTTTCCCTCATCCCTCTCTTTCTTCCCTTTACTTCCCTCCATCACTTGGCTCCCTCTCTCTCTCATGCAGGCGGTGGAGGGTCACAGCTCTCTGATGTTTCGGGTGGTTGTGTGTGGTTGCCAGAGGTCACAGCAGCAGCCGTATTTTCTTAATGGCGGAGTCACCGGAGTCAACAAGGCTGGGTGGCCTTCTAGCCTAACCTCCGTCTCTCTCGGGTGAAGTCAAGTAAACTTGACTTTCGTGGCGAGGTGAAGGCGGCAGCAGTTACTGTTACTGTTGTTGTTCTTCACCTTGCAGATGATGGATTATCTCCTGTTTGCAGCAACTGCATCATGTTGGGAAAAACTGCAGAGGACAAGAAGTATTTTTAGTGGAGTAAAGTCTGAAATCTTCTGTTTGCAATTCAGTCTGACCTTTCTGTAAACTGGCCAACTCTATTTCTATTGTCATGCAGGAGGATGCAAAGACACAAGACACATGCAGCCATGCAGGTGAACATCCGCAGTTCCACACACTCTCACTCCTCGCTTGTTGTTTCCTGTTTTCTAGCCTTGGGCATCACCTGCACAGAGGCACAACTTAAAAGATGAACACGTTGACACTGACACAGCAGCGTGCACACAAACGAACAAGTATGCACACAAAGCCATAAACACACACACACACAAACATGCACACACGCCTGTGTCTGCTCGTGCACACTCAACAGGCCTTGTTGGCCGCAGAGGAGGGAGCACTTGAGCCTCGACAGGGAGTGACAAATAACTGCAGCAGCACTGACATGCAGAATGGTCCCACAGTGAACCTGCCTGACTCCGTGGTGCAGGAGAGCAACAGCAAGAAGAAACCTTCAATTTACATTATAGTGTATTTTTAATCAACTGTTACACATGTATTCGTTCTTTCAACATGTAAATGGTGCGCACACAAGGAAAGCACACAGGGTGCAGAATAAGTGACATGATGTTCAAACTTTCAGATTTCAGATAATTATATTGGTAAACTACTACTACAGCAAGAATAAGATATTCTAAAATAATTTAAAGGAAATGTTGAACTGGTAACTCCTACCTGAGACACAAACTGGGCTGACACATCTGATGAAGAAGGAAAAATACAATAATGACCATAAAGTATTGTTATTATACTGAATAAGGAAATATGTCATGTTGCATAGGAGGCTATATCTTATAGGGGCTATGCATGAGCAAATTTAGGGTATTACTTGTTTAAAAAAGGAAAAATATCAAAGGAACTTTGTTTAAAAGAAATTCACAGACTAAGAAACGCAGAGTGTCTTAAGTTACATGGTGACACTACTGATGTTCAGGGTCCATTAGACCTGAGAGAGGTGTGACTTCCTGTTTGAGCATTGTTATAAACCTAAGGAACTGAAGCCCAGGATTTCAGTTGCTGCGGTTTGAGACACAAATCACCGACAGAGAGCATTATGAAAATCCATATTATTTAACCAGGTTTTACAGCATCGGGTCTCGAAGACTCCAAACAGACTTAATGCATCATTTTCAGCATTTGACTTGTCATCAGTCATCAGTTCAAAATTACATTTATAAACAATTCTCAAAAATAAATTAATAGGAAAAGTCACAAGCATTAAACTGATGAAACAAAGTTACGTGTGTGTGTGTGTGTGTGTGTGTGTGTGTGTGTTGAAGAGAGTCTTTTTCTCCAAGACTCCAAACAGAACATTGAGGTTTAAATAAAACAAAACAAACAGCATTTAAATCATTTGTTAATGGGGGATGTTTCAGTGTATTTCCTCTGATTTCCCATAATACAACGACTTTCTCTGACCAGTGAGGTTCTTCAAATGTTGTTGCTCTTTATCTTATTCCTATGTTTTATTCAATTCCACCTTCATGTTCGACAGAAGTAAATATTTTGTTCTGTCTTTATAAGGACATAAGTTATTTTAGGACATCTGTGTGTCTTCTTTTGGGGAGAGTCAATACAATTAAGTTTCAGCATAAACTTGTCAACATATGTTGTGGTAACACATAAATCGTGTTAAAAGTAGGTGTTAACCCAAAGACACACAGTGATAAAAACGACAGGTCCTTTAGTGTCTGTGATGTAAATGAGTGTAATCTACAAGTTTAGATAATAGTCAGTTAGATAAATGTTACAGAAACGGGAGATTTATGGACCAGTGGTCAAACAACAAGTTGAAGTGTCCTGAAGAAAAATCAGGTGACTGATCAGCTCAGGACGTCACTCTCATTACCCAACATTAAAGTGGAGTCTATTTGTGAATTGCAGCCCAAAGGAGATAAAAAGAAAGCAGATCACTGCAGACATGAATCCGTCAGATGATGCACACTTAGACGTTAATCTTTTCATTCAGCCTGTTAACAAAGTGAAAACAAGCCTTGGATCGCCGTTTCCAGCCCATTGACACCGCTGCGCGGCTGTATTACCGGCTCAGTGTAGGAGGGGGTTGAGCGCTGTGATCACCCCCTGTAGGAAACCAGCACCCTGCAGAGTTGAAAAGACCCCTTAGCTGCACGGCTGCTGCGGGGCCCTCACAAGGCGGCCCCACGGTCAAACTCCGGGCCGCCCACGGAGACGCCTGCCCCGGCCTGCTGTTCCCCGCCAAGCCGCTGCTGATTGAAGTGCGGCCGCCTGTTGGCCCCTCACAGCGGGACCCGGGGAAGAGGAGCGTTTTGAATAATTATTATGTTACTGCGGTGTCATTTACAACACAAGACTGGGAGTCGAGCTCCTCCACCGACATGTGAAAGTTTTGTTTCTGTAGTTACAATAAAACTTTCTCACGATAATGGCTTTGTTTTCTCAACTCTCTCAATCAACAAAGACATGGGCCAAAGGGTGACATTTGGGCTGCGTCAAAAGGCTGACAAAGACAATAAAACACTTTGAAAGCTATTATCAGCCAGTAAATTTCTTGTCATTAAGCACGCTTCAAACTTATTTATGAATCTGCATGAAAGACAACTAATGCAAACTTTTTATTTATTTATTTTTTTACTGAAATTACCTTTAAAACGAAATGTGCTGCAGGTAAAACTTCAGTTATGATGGGTTTTAATTGTCCAATGTTTAATTCTCTTGTTGATAATATTTAAGATGAGTTGTATTTGTAATCATACTTGGGAATATTTTGATGCATTTTAATTGATTGTCCAGACTTTAATAGATCCGTGTTGAACATGCTCCATCCCGCCGGAGTGAGAGAGTTATCACGGTTTATCCCGGGATGATAATAGCGCAGCTGCGGCGAGGATGAGGAGAAAGGAGGGAAGGGTGGGTGGGTGAACGAGGAGTGATATCAGCTCGAGATAATACGACCGAGAGGGGGTCTTCGTTTTCTTCTTCTTCCTCTTCTTCTTTTCCTTCTTCTTCTTCTCTGGCGTTTGTGTTTGTGATAAGGAGGAGGAGGAGTAAAGGAGGAAGAGGAGGAGGAGGGATGGATGGAGGGAGGGGAGCCAAGAACCCCGTCGCGTTTTGACCCTCCGAAACCTCCCCACACACCGCCACTACCAACACCACCACCATCACCACAACTACTACTCCTCCTCCTCCTCCTCCTCCTTCCCCTCCTCCTCCTCCTCCTTCTTCTTCTTCTTCTTCGCTCCTCTTGAGTCTGAAAACACCATCGCTCATTCCCAGCCGTGACATTTTCCAGCCTGTCGCCGTGTGCTGCGCGGACAGCGAGCACAAGGAGCCAAAAAGGAAGGGACGCTTTTCTCTCCCCCTGTCTCCCGCAGCACCGAGCATCCCGAGGCTCTGCGAGCCGGAGCGAGAGGCGCACCAGTCGGAGACGAGGCGCTGCAGGAAGCCGCTGCTCCCTTTCTCCAGGGTTTCTGGACTACACCGGACCCGGCCCCGGACAGGACTGGATACGGCGAATATTTACGTCTCGGTGGGACATTTTACACCATTTACCGGAGTCGTGTATTACTCAACACCACCAGGAAATAGCATTTACTACAGCATTTAATAGGCTGCGAGCTTTATGGGAGCGTTTATTAGGCTACCTATCACCGTATGATAAACCATTAAGCTTACATAGGCAGTAGGGTATCAGGATATCAGACATCCATAAAATCTCCAGTCCCATCATGCTGTAATATAAAACGCGATGGGCTCGGGAGTAAACACACACACAAGGAACAGGTCTTGAGTGTTTTCTATCCTCAGCCTTATGTGTTTGTGGAAACCTCGGAGGTCGTTTGTGCTTGTTGTTAATCATGTTTACAACTTAATTGCTATTGCACATTAAAAAGAAAACACATGCACTTTTATTTCCAGGACCCTCCAGGGACAGAGGAAGGGAGCAAAGCTCGCTGGACTAGCCGAGCAGCGCATCATCATCTCCGGTGTAGGACTGGCTGTCGAGTCGCATGGAGAAGAGGGTAAGTCTGCTGTGTTTTTTTTTTTTGTTTTTTGTTTTTTGTTTTTGTTTGTTTGAGTGGTCCTGACCAGAGCGTGCTTGAGATAACACATTTCAGATTACCAAGGAGAGGAGGTAATTAGAAAACCATCATAATGGAAGCATATGGTTGGAAATCCTCTTTGCACTTGGCCAGTCTCTGGTCGGGTTTAGCAGCCACACACAAAAACAGAAGGCCCAGTGGAAACAGACTAGTGGACTGTGCTGGCACGGGGGGGGGGGGGGGGGGGGGCAACAGGAAAACGTGCCAGCAGAAGGCATCACAACCACTGAGATTTTCCCCTTTTAAACTAAGACAACAACTATTCAGAAATATTCTTCACACCCCGCCAGATGTTTATTTGTAAGCGCCCCAATGATGCTGCAAAGAAACAGTGAGAAACAACTTTTAAACCCCGCACCCCCCCCTCACCAGTCATAATCCCTAATTAAGAGGTGAAACGCAGTTCACTCGCGGTTCTGTGTAACTCAGCAATCCCTCAAAACACTCAACAAGGAACTGTTGATCTAGATCTAATATTTCACCCTCTCCTTTAAATATTATGGATTTATTGTTGCGTGATGTCAGTCAGGCGTTATAATGGCACATAAGGGTTAGAGAGTGGTGTAGGTCATTAAGAGGCAGAGGAGAGGAGATGCAGCTCTTCAACTCGGTAAGTAGGTCAGTGTTTTTGCTACAGTGATTCAGAGGCATGGTGGTGGTGGAGGAGGAGGAGGAGGAGGAGGAGAGGAAGGCAGAGGCTGGCGGGCAGCAGGCGGACTGAGACCCAAGTAGAAGAGAGCAATTAGGGTTGTACAATGTGAAGACAGAAAATCACTGCTGTATGAAAACAGAGCAGGAAGAGAGAAGAGAGCTGAGGGAAAGTCCACAAACACACTCAAACACACACACACACGCGCGCAAGCACACACACACACACACACACACACACACTGAACCAACTCCACCAAACAGCAGCTTCAAAACAGAGTTTAAATAAAGTTATTCGAAACCAAAAAGCATTGATAATATAAATTTACTTCCTGGCAGCATAAATTGCATAAATTGTCTTTTATGCTGAATGGATGTTAGAGTCTGTTTCACTGTCCCATTCAACTTAGATTGTTTTGTGTGTGTGTGTGTGTGTGTGTGTGTGTGTGTGTGTGTGTGTTTTACAGTTATGACGCTGTGTAATAAACTAAAGCTTTAGTGCAAAATTTGAAGGAAATCAACAGCTCGGTGATTTAAAGTGTGTTCGTTGAAAACACACACGGAAACCAGATTTTGCGAGTTTTAAAAAGTTTCAGTTGTTTAGTGGGAGTGTAGAGGCAGAACCGAAATCTGCAACAACTGTTTTGTTGTGTTTTTTAGTTTTCACCTGCTTAAAATACTGCTGTGTCAAACATTATTTAAACTTTAGGAAACTTTTACAAACCCACAATTACTTGTTAAATACGGTGCGTCCTTGTAATGTGAATGTCTGGTTTATTAAAGTGCAGAAAATCTACGAGACTTACGGCAAATTCATCAAAGTTTATGTTTGACTTTTTAACAATTTCTTGATGCGAAAAAAATCTTCAAACAAATTCACCTTTTTACTGAATTGACGCACTGAGAAAACAAATGAATTTGAATTGGTTTTGCTGCTCAATTAATTATATTGTAGAAAAAAGGGGCAGCATTTTTAGATAAGAACAATTGCACTATAATATAATTTAGATATTTGCTAAGTTCAAGAAAAGACCGGTCATTCTTAATTAATTGTAATGGGAGTTTATTAATTGAGTTGAGACTTTTTAGAGCGTCTGAATTGTGACTGGAAGCTGTGGATTTTCAGTTTTCGTGTTTTACTATTTATTTTACACATTTTCATTCCAGTTTATCAAAGTTAAACGACGTCAATCCTGCAGCTCATGATGTTTGTGACGCTGTGGATTTGTCTTCCCAGCGGAAGTAACCTAAACACGCCTGTTAGGACTATGGCAACTTTTCTACGTCGGTTGAAACAACACAATTAAAAAGTTGTTTTGAAGATGTTGTCCTGCCATCTGAAGCCTGTTGACCACCTCCGTGACTGTTAGAAAAAGTGAAAATTCGCGGAATTTGTCATCTCGACTTGTGCGCTTTGATCCGCCTGACGCACAGAAACTCGATAGGGGCCGTGCGTAAAGAGAGACGCGCAATCCGATAGCGGTGATTGTGTTAATAGCCAGCCTCCATAAAAACTAGAAGGTGTCCCGGGCCAGGGCCTCAGAGCAGGTGCTTTCTGTGATCCTGGTGGCCATATGGGACTCTGACATACAATAATTTGATAAGCCATTTAGGACAGTGGTTCCCAAAGTGGGGTCCAGAGACCTCCAGAGGTCCTGCAGAGGGGTTTCCAGGACGGCAGTTTGCGCACATGAAGAGGAATAATTTAATTTCTCTTTTATTTAATTCCCAGAGGTCAGGACAGACAGAATATAAATGAATAATTGTGTTGGGTTTCACTGTTGCACATAACAACAAAAAACATCTCCAATTGGACGCTTGGATAAAAAGCTCGCCATCCGTGTGATGTCTGGAGTCCTGATGATGTAAACAAGTGTGACTAATAAACAGGAATATGTTTTGAATGTTTAAATCTGAAAGAACAAATCAATGTGCTCCAGTCACACACTTTACTGGAGTAAATCATAACCTCTTGTGGTTGCCTGCCTGGCAGAGTAGTGTCCACAGAAAGAAAAAACTAGGCTGAGCAGATCATAACTTTTATGGCTCAGTTAAAATAACACAAGAGTGAAAGGTGTCCGGGCCAGGTCACCTAGCAGGTGCTGACTGTCTGTGATCTCAGTCGCCCCGTGGGACTGCGGCGGGAGTCGCTTTTAATCCAGCAGAAAGAGAAACAGAAGCAGATCTGCTGACCTGAGCAACGTTGCCTCAGAGACAGAAGCTGCAGTGAAGCACAAATTAGCTCTGAGAGAGAGAGAGAGAGAGAGAGAGAGAGAGAGGGGGAGACAAGGGGAATCAAGGGAGTCAGACATGTATATGAGGCTGTGTGTGTGTGTGTGCTGCCGTGGGTACGTTTGTCTCTGGATGTATCTGTGCGTGCGTGTCATTGTGTCTGTGAGCGTGCCATATGTGTGTCTGATCCATCCCGTGTCAGAGTGTGTGTGCGCGGGCCCCAGCGAGGCTGTCACAGCGGGTTGTGAGGGACGTCTCAGCACGGCTCCTGTCTAGTCTGAGTTGAGGAGGCAGGGGACGATATTAGCAGCTACAGGCTCAACGTGTCTTTCTCCGGGGATCTCATCCCTCTCTTTTCCTTTAAGCACCAGACACTACACTTCTCAAGAAGCGAGGGGAGAAAAAAAGCTGCTTTTTCATCTTGACTCGCTCTGCATTTTTGAGGTTATCCAAGCGCTTTAGAGAGGTTTTATTCATAATCCTGAGAGTGGTAGAATTTTCAGCAGCATGTAAATCTTCAACTGAAGCGAACACAGAGAGATCACCAAGGTTTTTCTCATGAAGAAACTGGAACAACTGCTGTATTGCTCCATGGTCCGTGCATGTGTCTACACACAAACACACACACACACACACACACACTTTGGGCAGTAGGATATTATAACTACAGTATATTATTGGAAGTATTAGACAGATGATTAAAGTAAAAAGAAGTCTATGCTTTTCTGACTCTTTATTTTTGTTGATATTGGTGTTTTTGTTCAGTTTGAATGATTAATAACTGGATTGATTGGACTGATTAATCACTGTTTTCCCACTACAATACTACTGCCACTAAAATCTACAAATACATATGCATGTACAAACATAAAAGCTGACACAATTAGTCCATTAATCAATTACTGGATCAACAGAAAATTAATCTACAACAATTGTGATTAAGTTTTCTCCATGTTTTATGTGGTTTGAGCTCTGCCTAACTGTGATGCACATTTTATAAACAAAAATGATTAATCCATTAATTGAGAAAATAATCAAATTTTTCAGTAATGAAAATGAAGTTAGCTGCAGCACAAATACATACATGGTACGGACAGCTATATACAGAAACACCAGGCAACAGTACATAGTAATATAACAGCAGCAGTTCAGACTCTGCTCCAGATGTAAAACCACATCAGCCCTCCTGACCGAGCGCTGGTCCAGTAAGCCGCGGCGCTGAAGCCCCCTGACAGCTCAGCCACATAATAAAATCACAATAAGATTCGATGTCAGACAGGCGCAGATGTCGAACGTGTCTCATGTTTTCTGTCTTTCCGTCTAATTGTGTTTCAGTATGAAGAGCTGGTGCACTACTCAGGGTCGGAGGGCATGTCGGTGGGGGGGTACGGGGATGATGTCAGGCCGCTTCATCCCCCACAGTACGGACCCACCATCCCCGACTCCCTCAAACACCACAAAGACCAGATCTATGGGTAAATATGTGTGTGAGTGTGTGTGTGTGTGTGTTTGAAACCCTAGCTGTGGTGGAAACAGTGATTTATGCAGCCTGTCAGCAGCTAGAAAACCAGTTGAAGCTACACATGCACTTTTAGCATATTATTAACATGCAGGGTATATTTGTAAACTGAATATGAAAATACATGTGAGGTGTTAACGGCTGTGTGTTTCATAAATACTGTTGTATAAAGTTTCCTGTAACACCTGTAAATGTATCATGTCTACACTGTGTCAACTGTTACTGTGTTTATGTACAGTACAGTATGTTAACTGTCTATATGTGTGTGTGTGTGTGTGTGTGTGTGTGTGTGTGTGTTTGTGTGTGTGTGTGTGTGTGTGTGTGTGTGTGTGTGTGTGTGTGTGTGTTGTGTGTGTGTGTGTGTGTGTGTGTGTGTGTGTGTGTGTTTGTGTTTGTGTGTGTGTGTGTGTGTGTGTGTTGTGTGTGTGTGTGTGTGTGTGTGGTGTGTGTGTGTGTGTGTGTGTGTGTGTGTGTGTGTGTGTGTGTGTGTGTGTGTGTGTGTGTGTGGTGTGTGTGTGTGTGTGTGTGTGTGGTGTGTGTGTGTGCGCAGTCACCCACTGTTTCCACTGCTGGCCTTAGTGTTTGAGAAGTGCGAACTGGCCACCTGCTCCCCTCGAGACTCCGCCTCTCTCTCAGCCACTTCCCACCTCCCCGGCATGACCAATCACAGCGACGTCTGCTCCTCGGAATCCTTCAACGATGACATCGCTGCCTTCGCTAAGCAGGTGAGTGACAGCTGAGAGAGCCAATCACAGAACAGATATCAGTGAGAGCCTGTCTTCCAGTTTTTGTGGTAATTTGTTGAAAATTTGTGTTTCAGATTCGTTCAGAGAAACCCATATTTTCCTCCAATCCTGAGCTGGACAACTTGGTATGATGCACACTGACATCTCGCTAAAATATGACACGTGTTTTTACACATGTATTGTGGATTATGTATTGATTATTAACCTACGTTCTCCTCCACACAGATGATCCAGGCCATACAAGTTCTTCGCTTTCATTTACTGGAGCTAGAGAAGGTTGGTGGAAGAAAAAAAGTGTATTTTAATGTTTAACGTTTTTTTCAGTATGGTCATCATGTGTTCATGTGCTTGTTGGAAAGGCTGGATAAACAACAGTCTTCCAATCAAGGTGTCAAAACATCTTACAGATAATCAAGAGAAATGGGAGGCACCCGAGCTAAATTTCATGTGTCATAGTCAAGTGTCTGAATATTTATGTCAGTTTGATATTTTAGTTTTTCTGTTTTAATAAATTTGCAAAAATATTTAAGCTTTGAAGGTAGATTGATGAGGGAAAAAAGATTTTGGCAAAAGACTGCAACATAACAAAATGTGGAAAAACTTCCTGAATTCCCTGTGTGTTGAGAAAGTTGAAGGGAGTCTTTGCATTTAAAATGGAAACCTTACATGGGGAATTTTGTCAAGCATTTAAAGATACGTTGACAAGAACAAGAGGAATGTTTGCAGAAAGAAAAACTATGTTAATATACATATGAATGTTCACAGCAGTGCTTTAAGTGGTAACAGTTTTTCACCTGTCTCCTCAGGTGCACGACCTGTGCGATAACTTCTGCCATCGCTACATCACCTGTCTGAAGGGCAAAATGCCCACAGACCTGGTCCTGGACGATCGGGAGGGCGGCTCCAAGTCTGACATGGAGGACTTCACCGGATCGTGCACCAGTCTGTCAGAGCAGGTGAGACACTGAACGTCAAACAGCATCCACTGCGGGAGAGACTCCTCCGTTCACCTGTCCAGCTGCGTCTACTAGACGTGTGAATAATGGCCGTGTGTTTCAGGACTTGTTGTTCTCGCTCCTCTCCACCTTCTGGGAATTCCCCATCTTCCCATTTCTCCAGCTCCAACCACCTCTTTCTCTCTCTCTCTCTCCCTCCCTGCAGAATGCATCATGGCTTCGGGAGCCAGATGAATGTGCCTCTACTCCTCTGGGAACTCCAGGCACCTGTGGCCTGCCTTCACACAGCACAGCAGACAACTGTAGCGACACAGGTACATACACGCAAACTGGAAATACTGTGTGTGAGAGGAAAACACTGCACTGCACAGAGGCAGGCAGGAAAACAAAGGTGTGCATGTACACACAGCCTCTTATACATGCATCGTGTACTACAACGCTCAATGATAGTGATGATAGTGGCTTTTAAAGAGTCAAATGTGATTAATTAAATATATAAATACTGATACAAGTATCAGCAAAAAAATTAGTGAGAGCTTTTATCAGTTGGACCTTAATAGACGTACGTACACATACGCAGTCGCTAAGATAAAATGTTTCCTGGTCTCCCTGCAGGCGATGGTCTGGACGGAGGAGTGGCCTCCCCCAGCACAGGAGAGGAGGATGAGTCTGACAGAGACAGGAGGAACAACAAGAAGAGAGGGATCTTCCCCAAAGTGGCCACAAACATCATGAGAGCGTGGCTCTTCCAGCACCTGTCGGTGAGAGAAAATATAGAATTTTGACAATAATTAAAAAACATCCTGCGGACCGATAACAAAAGCAGCTCTGGATGAGAGAATAATTACAGAAGGAGAGGATTTAGCAGGAGACAAAAACGTCACCGACATGGAAGAGACAGAGAGGTGAAGCGAGTGTATAATGAAGGTCAATTAAATTAAATGAAAAATCGGGGGATTAAGTGATTATGTGAATCTGCTCGCTATTGAATAATTGTGGAAGTGATAGAAATGGAGTGAGTAATTGTTGGTGAGGTGGTTAGATTGGTAATTAGCTATTAAATGAGGCAGGTCAAATGTTGCTTTTCTCCAATTATTACAGTATGTGTGTGTGTGTGTGTGTGTGTGTGTGTGTGTGTGTGTGTGTGTGTGTGTGTGTGTGTGAGTGTGTGTGAGTGTGTGTGTGTGTGTGTGTGAGAGAGAGATAAAGAGAGAGAGGGTGAGGGGTTGCTGAGGTTGAAAATGTGAGTGTAGATGTGAATTCAGATGGAAGATCATCAGTATTCACACTGAGGGTTCACACACATTATTTTATTTGAGATTTCAGCCTCGTACTGCGGCTTCAAGGCGATTCTGCTGTTGATCCACATGCGTTTAGTTTCATTTCTGCAAAAAAAGCCGCCACCATCACACCACAGAAGTCTTCTTTAACCCGAGCTTTGTGTGTCCTTCCCCAGCACCCGTACCCATCTGAGGAGCAGAAGAAGCAGCTGTCGCAGGACACGGGACTGACCATCTTACAGGTCAACAACTGGTCAGTGCACACCAAATCAATACACACTAACTCCAGCCCTGTGGCTTATCAATAATCAGTTAAACTGTCTTGTATAAATGGAAAGTGTCAACTTTCAATTTGACAGCATGGCCGTTGCCGTGTCAATAACATATTGGCTTGATAGTGTGACGCAGAAATGAACAGTATCTATATTTCACAGCTCATTGAAGTCACATTTTTTTGCTTAGTAACTCTTTATTGTGCACATGTTGTGTGAATAAACGTTAATTAAATGAAAGGTAGCACTTTAACACGACTTTTACAGAAGGCTATAATCTACTTTATTAGAGAGAAGCTTGTAACAGAAGAAGAAATGCCTCACTAAGCATTTTTCCTGAAGCTGCAGAGCCGTAAAATCTACTTACTCCATGTTCATAAAACAGAATAGCAAATCAATATCCAATAATCAGATGATTTACAGCTCCCATATCCCCTATTCACGCCTTGGGCTCATATCTGCACAGGCAAAGCATATATAAAAACACACATACACGGAGCGTTTCCATGCTGCTGATCAATTAGTTCTTTCGTGACGTTCGATTTTATGTCCCTCAGTTACAGCTACACAAACAGATACACTCTAATTTAAAAGTATAGAGTATGTAATACGTGCTGAACAGTATATTTTGTAATCTGATAACTTGTTTTTATTTGTACCGGTGCTGCAGCACACACACACACACACACGCACACACACAAAGCGACCCAATCAATGCAGATCAATCAATTATCACATGGGCGATCGATACCTGCTCTGCCCTAACGTTGATTTACTCTGCCCTCTGAAAGGGTTAAGTGGTTGTAAAAGGGAAAAGGTTAGCAGTCTCCCGGTCAGCCTTTTTCTCCATTAACTGGTGGCCTCTCTGTCTCGCTCGCTCTCTCTAAACACACTCTTCCTTTATGTCTCTCGCCCTGTAAAGGTTCATCAACGCCAGGAGGAGAATAGTGCAGCCGATGATTGACCAGTCAAATCGCTCAGGTCGGTGTTTATAATTCAGGCAGCTGCTCCGTGTATATACTGCAGAGTGTGTGTGTGTATTTTGTGTCTGACCGTGTGTGTTGTCTCACAGGTCAGGGTGGACCCTACAGCCCAGAAGGAGCGGCTCTTGGGGGCTACGGGCTTGACGGACAGGCTCATCTCGGTCTTCGAACGGCAGGTACGGTGGCCTGTAGGGAACGCACACACTGAAACAAAAGGATAGAACCAGAGATATCGAGAGAGAACAAATCGTTCGAGTGATATGTTCTTTCATCACCACAAACACATACTGTAGGTTTTTGTGACTCAATGAATGTGACCCATCCTGCTGACCCAAATACTCACTCGAGCACCAAATGTGTATTAATCCACTGATGAAAGTAGTCCCCAACAATGCAATCCTCCTGTTGGTGAAACGTTTGCTCGAAACTAGTGTCCAACTGTTTCCTTTTTCTTTTTTTTTAATCAAAGTATTTATATTTTACCTAATTATTAAGAGCTGGACTATCACAATTAGGTTTTTTTTTATAGGATTTATTGAGAATAAGAAAAATATAAAATATTGTCAGTGTTATCCACTTTAAAGGAGAAAGTGAAAAGTAGATCGCAAGTCATCAAAAAGGGATAGAATAGAAGTGATAAATGTTAAATACGAATTAAGATATAAATATTTATATATATATATATATATATGTATATACATATATATATATAGGTTAAGAGTGACTGTGTTATTGTCATTCATTATCTGCTTATACAACAGCTTCCTGTAACTGGGAGTTACAGCTGTCGACAAAATACATGAATAAACACAAAACATAAGAAATTTTCTCTGTTATTTCTCTCAGTATTAACATCATATAACTTATAAAGTTAAGACCTGGAACATACTGATACACACTGAGTAGAACAACATGATTTAAAAAACTGAAGGGGAAACAAAGTGGGAAACCTGCACTTTATGTTAAGTAAAGACCAAGAAAACAGGTCTATACTTTATGCTCAGAAAGACAAAATACAGGTGTTTCATCTCTTAAGTTAAAAAAAAACATTGGATGGATTCAGATTTGACTTGTGTCTGTTCTCTGTAATGCTCCTCAAAATATGATTTAATAAAAGTAAAGTTACTGATTTAAGAAAGAAAAATGCTCTTACACACTTGACTGAAGATAGATTAAGACAGATAATTTGAAATGTTGTAAACTTTATCTCTTCGGTATTTCTCCATATTAAAGGGAGAAAATCCTAAAAATGATTCCACTTCATTCACTTTTAAACCCTGTTCTTCTGTTTCTGCCCCACCAGGTCTCCAGGGGATGTCTTCTCTGCAGGGTGACTACCCCAGCGCTCTTCTGTCCCAGCCCGGGTACCCTCCCCACCCAGGACCTTCCCTCCACCCGTACCCGGGCCCACACCCCCACCCCGCCATGCTGCTCCACCCACCGCCACACGCACACCCCGCAGAGCCGCTTCTCGCGCAGGGACTGGACATACACGCACACTAGCTGTAGGAGGAGTCGCAGTGTGTGTGTGTGCGTGTGCGTGGGAAGGAAAATTACTGTATGAATGTGTGTGTATGGTGAGATATGTGTGTGTGTGTGTGTGTGTGTGTGTGTGTGTGTGTGGCTGTGTATGTGTAATGACGTACACAGTACACTATTTAAAGAAAAAAAGACACATTGCTCCGAAAGTTTACATTCCCCACTGAAAGACACTGACCTCTATGTAGCTGTTCCACTCGCTAACACACACACACACACACACACACACACACACACACACACAGAGACATAAACATTACACTTACACACATACAGACACACACACACAGTCTGGACCCACAGGTTTAAGCCATACCTCTTTCAGAGTAGAAGTGCTTCCTCCTCTCCCAAATGTTTCCACTGTGTCCTGTGGGTGAGACACATGCTTTAAACTACACTTCCCATCATGCCTGCTGAACCCCAGGAAGACGCTCCGTTGGATCAGAGAGATGAATATTTATCCCCAAACTTTTTACAACAGCACATGGACGTTACCTGGTGGGACTTGATCCTGTGAACACGCCTTCTTCACTGCTCCCTGTCTTCCTGCACACGTTGACTGTCAAAGACACACACACACACACACACACACACGCACGCATGCACGCACGCACGCACGCACGCACGCACACACACACACACACACACACACACACACACCTTCACACTTTATTTAAAGCTGTTTTGAGTTTTTTCTTATTCTATTTTTCTATTTATGTGTGCCACTCCAGGCAGATGCAGCTTCACATGAGCTTGTTGAAATGTTAGTGCTCTTCCTCAGCATGAAGCTAAACACTATGAATGACTTCCAGTCTGCCTCGCTCTCGTACCACTGACCTCCTTAAGACGCCAACAGGCGTCCGTTACCTTAGGATCTTTTCCTACACACATGCAAATGCACAACATACACATACACACACACACACACACACACACACACAGAGCAAGACACACTTCACTGAAAGCCATTTCTACACACATACATAAACACACGCATACACACACAAACACACACAAACTTCTGTAAGCATTTCTTGTACATGTTTGTGTCACAGCTGACGGGGTGTGAGGGGAGCTGCAGCCAAAGGACTCTTTAAACATTCAGCTCCCTCTCCGCTCCGCTCGGCCCGCTGAAACATTTCTGAATGATGATGGTTAATATCGTTATTAGTATTAAAAGTATTAAAATGTTTTTTTTCTAAGACTTGGTCTTTGTCTTCTGTTTGTGTGTGTGGTGTGATTATATTTTACTTTTAGCTGGTTGAGTCAAAGTTATGTTTCTGAAAACAGCTACAGGCATTTATAAATACAGTAAATAGAGGTAGTGGGTAGTTAATAAAAAATGTTAATAAAGTCAGTACATTAATCTCTTGTACACTAACTACTAAACATCAGAGTTAGCTTGTTGTGTCATGGACATAAAAGTGCTCATCCAACATGAACCTTTAAGACACCAAAGATATTTCGGTGGTAACATGTCAGAAGACAATTTATTAAAAAGGTTGTTTTCCTTAAATCATCATATAAAAAGCAGGTAACATCTTACCTAAATCACATAACAAGGAATGTCTTTTCTGCTCATTGGGAAGCATTAAACCTGCCAGTGTCACAGGAAATAGTGATTGTAATTGTGCACATTGAAATTTTGACTTTTGGTTAAACATAAAGCGTCTATATTGTAGTTGTTTTAATGAGGCAACATATTTTTTAATTTAAGTTTGTATTAAACATGAACACACGACCTTTCCTTGTGCATCATGAATATTGCACTGTAACCTGTTTTTGATAAATAAAAATTAAATCGATCATACAAAATGAAGATTTCACTTTGCAAAATGTCCCAGTTAGATATATTTCTGTTTCTTTCTGAGCTGCTGTTCAAGTAACAATCATCTCACATGGAGATTGAGGCTGATGCAGGTTCATGCACTCACAGATGAGATTATTAATTGTGACACAGCTAATGTTGCTGTTTCTGACTGACACTGTAGAAACTAAAAGTCAAAAATAAAATGTTGCAGATTTGCAAATTTCTGCCAAAAAACTCCCCCCAAACTTTTTCATAAACACAGCAGTCCTGGATGTAGTCTTTCCCTGGAGCTTTTCATTCACCATTCTTTATTCCTAGATTTATTCATCTTATTTTAATCGAATAAACATCAATGAAATATATATGGGGTAAAGATATATAATTCAAGCACTCTCCTCTCCTTATTCACGACTTTCCAAACACATGCAGAGTCAAAAAACGGGCAGCACAACTTTTTAAAAACAGCCCAAAACACTTGTGTGTTCTTCATTTACAATAATCAGGAATATTCTGCCTTTTTCATGAGATGTTCAACACATTCACAATGAACCACCTTCGCTATCGGTCGACATTTTCTTGAAAAATAGTGTAATCTTCCTCCTTTTTTCCAGTCATAAGTCACGTCACTCTGTCCCTTCCTCTGACTATCTGTTTAACTCTGACCGAGGCCTCAGGCTGCAGCTGCAGCGATCTGTCACACAGACTGGATTATCACAGAGAGCAAAGAAGTTTCATGTCTTTTAATGTTTTATAGCTCAGACCAGAGCTCCATGTGGCCTTTGTAGATCTCCAGTCCTCACATCCTTCTTTCCTGCTTCTTTATTGCCTAAATTAAGGATAATGTATCAACAAGTACAAACACTCAAAACTTAAACAACCTCTACGTCATCGCTTTAAACTTTTCCCATCCACAACCTTCACCTCTCTTCTTCTCTTCATCCTTTTATCCAGCAAACATCCATACATAATTCCTTTTAATGCCCTATACACAGCACCCCAAACACACAACAAACACTGAATACCCCCCCCTTTACCCTGCCCCCATTTAGCCTGGGGCAGGAGGGGGGTCAGGGGCCAGAGTTCAGACAGAGGTCAACAGGAAATAGCTGTTGTCCCTGGCACCCAGGTCCTGACCTCAGCACCCCTCCACTTTTCATTTCTCTTTGTCCCTCCACACACTCCCTCCCTGGCCATGTGGTTCAGGACGAGCCCCTCACTTTTAATCTTTCACCCCCTCACAGGCTTGTGTGGCTGGTAGTCTTTCTGACAACACTGTCACGTAAAACAACACAACAACTTTTCTTTTAATCTGTTTGAAGGACTAAAGGTCGGACAGTGAACTCTGGTTAACACAAAGCTCTTTGTGGGACAACACGGGTACATTTTGCCACCTGCCATCCAGATAGCTAGCAAGCTGTATCCAGTCTTTGTGTTAAGCTAAGCTAACTGTCTCCTGGCTCAGCTTCACATAAGACAGAATGGTAACTCTTGGCAGGAAATCAAATTAGTGTATTTTTCTAAAATGAGTCTAAAATGAGAAATACTCCGGCAGCTTCCTGTAAATCCACAACATGTCATTTTTACACTTCGGTTTTTGATTAAAGGCGCTATTTGGAAGTTATGCTATTACTACATAGCGCTGCTCAGAGGATGTATTATCACCTCTTGTCTTGTAAACACAACAATGGCCAAAGCTCGTGTCAAGCGTCAATCACCACCGCCTGCTCCCAGCAAGAAGTGTTTCCAGTTTTGTTTCCAGTCTCTATGCTAAGGTAAGCCAAGCTAAGCTAAGCTAAGCTAACCAGTTGCCAGCTGTGGCTTCATATTAATTGTGCACATAAGTGAGAGTGGTATCGATCTTCTCGTCTAACTCTCAGCAAGAAAGTAAATGGATGTATTTCACAAAATATTGGACTGTTTTATTGATGTTATGCAATATTGGTGCTCTCTCTTCCTACAGCTACTGAACGTGTTCATGTATTGTACAACCGTGGACTACATTCATAATGTATGAATATCACCACTTTTGGAAGAATTTTTTCCTCTCCAGCTATTTGAAAACAACAATCCTGAAATGTATAAAAACCCTGCAACATCACAACCAGGCAGAGAAGTCTAAGCAGAGAAATCAACAACACATATTTATTCATAAGTCAATGTACAGCCCTCACTCACACACTGTAATTCATGGTCACAGCCTCGGCTTGTGATTGGCTGCCCCTGTCTCTCACCAACACGGGCTCCATTAGACGGTGGGAATTACACTGCATAAAATCTGCTTTTATGTTGACAAATGAGGAGGAGACGGGAGGGAGAAAGTGCTTGAATGTATTTATGTGTATTTGTGTTTCAGTGTTTGTGTACTGAGAGAATATGAAGCCTTGTAGCGCATGGAGGAGGTTTCGCCTTAGAGCATCACAAATCAAGGATTTCACTGAAATTTGAAGTTTTGATTAATGCAAATAACATATTTCTGAGGGAAATTAATTTTGCCAAATTCACATAAGTTGAGATATTTTTATTAAAATGACAACAGTGTGATTTTCATGAGCTGCATTGCAGCGCTTGTACAGTGCTGGCCCTCATGTGCAGGATGTTTTCATATATATTGAGTGTATTGCCACATTCCTTATAATGTTTCCGTTTTTTCAAGACTCCTACCGGTTTGAATTTGACCATTTGGGCTATTGAAGCAAAATGAATGCACGTGTGTAATGTGAAAACGCGTGTGTGTGTGTCAGCGCATGAATGTGTGTGTGTATAAATATGCACAATTCCATTTTAACATCAAGTGTGTGTCCGTGTGTGTGTTCGGGAGTGGGGGTTACTCTAGTGGTCATTAATCATTCAATTACACACCTGTCAGAGTTCAGACAAGTGGGAGAGAGGGAGGGGGAGGGAGGAAGGGAGGGAGAGAGAGAGGGAGTAAAAGGGGGGAGGGGGGTTGGTGGTGGTGGAATGCAGCAGGGAAAACGAGGAAGAGCAGAGAGGAACTGAATGACAGAGAGAGGGAATGAAAAAAGCTCCAGGATGGTTGTACGGAGAAAGAGAGAAAGTTTTATTGTGGGTGTGTGAACGAGCCGTGACAGAGGCAAGCTGTTGGATGGTGACAGCCCCTGAAAGGCCGCAGTCAAGACAATGACACATACATGCTTTACAGGGGACGAGAGGCAGATGAGGACAAAACAGGGCCGGACAGTAAAGACGCAGCCAGACTCTGTATTTCATCCAAACCGACTTAAGACGAATACTGAGCTCAAAGTGAAGCTGTGCTGAGCATCTCTGCTGCAATTTAAGCACAATGTGAGTGTGTGATCATTTTTAAAACAGTAGTCTAATAAAAAAATCTTTTACTACTGAATATTACTATGATTTTCTATTTGTATATACATGGACTAAAGCTTTTAATAAATTTATAGCATTACAGGGGTCCCCCCTTGTGCCATTTTAATGCTAATGCTAATCCAAATTCTGCATTATTATATTATTAGTCGGCCATTTCTGAGTTGTTTTGTATTTCACTGACTCTTAAATTCTACATTTTTGGCCTGAGAGCTGAAATATTGACTGTTTTTTCATCTCTAGTTGAAATACTAAAAAATAATATATTGTACTCATAGTAATCCTCAAAGTGTTTTCAGCAGCTTGTTCATAAGAAATGAATGTACCTCCTAACTAAAGTACATACTTCAGCCCAAACATCGTCTGTCTGAATAAAAGAAAAAGACATATTCAGATTGTGCAACACTTTCTTCCTGCTCTAGTGATGCCTGTTCAATGTAGTGGAGTAAAAAGTATAATATTTAACAACGAATGGTGATGCAGTAGACACACAAAGAAGTGAAGTACCTCAAATGTGCACTAAGGTTTCTTGAGTAAATGTACTTAGTTATATTATTGCAGATGCACACCAACGGTCATTAAGCAAAAAATGTATTTTTCTAGTGTTTTACATAGTTTTTCAGAGTTTTTGTTTCACCAGAATCTGAATATTATTATTTTTAATCAGATTGCAGACTAATAGTTGTTGTAAATGTTTAGAGGATTTCTTCAACAGTGAAGAAATACTGTATATACTGTTTGTTTGTGCTGCAGGTGGCTCTTTGTTCCCTATTCCTCCTTCTATACAGTATATGTTTAAGTGTTTGTATATGTGAGCAACCCCCCCCCCCCCCCCCCCCCCCCCCCGCAGTTAATCTTCCTTGTGTGTGTGTGTGTGTGTATGTTGCAGTCTCCATGTTTAGCTGCAGTACTTTGAATGCCTCAGGCCATAGCCATCTGTGCCCCCCCCCCCCCAACACACACACACACACACACACACACACACACACTCGCACTCCTTTTCTCTTCCCTTCTCTGTGCACCCCTGCACCCCCACCCCCCACCCCCCCTGCCGCCACCACCGCCATATATCTAATTTATGGCCGTGGTGAGAGCGTTACACACACTCATGTATGCATAATATATCACATGTGTGAAGGAACTGTGTGTGGAGAGAGAGTGGGTGACACTGTTCACTGGCCAGTATAGTCTGGACCACAACTCCTTCCTTAACACTTCCTAAATTTTTGCTGTGTGTGTGTGTGTGTGTGTGTGTGTGTGTGTGCGTGCGCCCAATAAATGTGTGAACCAGCGTATAGCGCTGTGTATCTTTCACAGTCTTACAGCAGATCTGACAGCACTGATAAAATGTGAGAGGAAAAAGGGAATGTGTTTGTGTGTGTATGTCTTAATATGTGTGTGTGTGTGTGTTTGTGTGTGTGTGTGTGAAGACCCAGCTGTTTCTGGGCTTGACATCCACATGCAGGCAGAATGCCAGATGTCTCATTAGGCAAATTTGATTGGCTCGGTCATTTAGAATGCAGCGATGAGACGTTTCCATATGTGTGTGTACATGAAGCTCTGTGTGTACATTTACATAAGAGGCCCCCTGTATAACTATTTACATGTGTACATGCTCAATGTATGTGCATTCATTAACTATTCGGGTAATGTTTGAATTTACAGACAGTTAATTACATAGTAATCATTAAAAAAAAATCACCACAATCGATGAATAAAAATCGATATGATAGGAAGAATGTCCTGGAAATTACAAGAAAAAAAGGAAGTTGTAATCAAGTAAAACTAATGAAAGGGCAAGATGTCGCCACTTCATTTCCTATTAACACTTCATCTGCTTCATTTTTCTGCTTTAATCTCAACCTTTCATTTTTTTTGTACAAACTTCATCCGCTTCCATCTGTCAACCTAAGCTAAGCTAAGCTAAGCTAAGCTAAGCTAAGCTAACCCAAGAGTTTAGTTCTACAAGTGCTTCAATGTGAACTGCTGACTCTACTATCACTGCTTAAACTTTAACTGCCACTTCAACTACTTTAAGCGCTTATTATTTAATTTAATATTCAACTGCTGTTTTATCTTCTGTCCATGCAAACTTTATTTATAAAGCATTTTTCACACACGAGAGAAAATCAAGCAATAACAGTTAAAATGTGAACTGTTGTGGAAGTAGAAGCTGAAATGTGCAGTTGAAATATTAAAGGGGAGAAGGAAGTAAAATAATCAACATGCCATTCAACTCATTCAAAGTAGGTGTTTCGACTTCAGCTACTTGCCTCATCCAACACTGCAACACCTTTAAAGATTTTACATCTAGCAGCGTCCCCTCCTTTAATGTTTTACATTTCAGCTGTCAACATTTCTTCAGTGCTGATTTGAAGCAATTCTAAGTGACTGTTCAAGTCTTGTAAATTCCTTTTCATCTGTCATTTTTAACTTTTTACAGAGTTTCATCTGTATCGCCTCCATGTAATAATACTGCTGGGGCTTTAACCTTATATTTCCACTGCAACACTGTGACCGCTTCAATTTCATCTCTCTGTTCAAGGCAGCGTTCAAGCTCTTTAGTGCTTTTAGTAATAAGGGTAATATATGATTTTTTTCTCTGTTTAATATCTTCCCCAGTATTGATTCTGTCTTACCTTATTCCATCAATTAATAATCAAACCTGTTTACATTCTGCAAACTGTAAATCATTCAAAGAGGATAAAAATGTTAAGTCTCACAGGAGGTTTAATGCTGCCCCCTTGTGGTCCAAAGACGCACATTTGTATTAGGGGATTATTTGAGAGGCTGAAATGGGGATACACAGTATGTCTTTGTAAAACTGTTGTGAGCACTTTTGTTTTTATATTTCATCAGCAATATTTTCAATCTTGAACTGTGGAAGAAGAGTTAAAGTTGCTTTAATTGATTTAGAATTTTTGATCTCTAAATTACTCTCTGTAATAATATATGAGAAGCACAGACTGCGGTTTATCAGCGCTATCGAGCTGAAAACAGCTGCTGGAAATGGTGTTAGAGAGAGCGGGAACAAGATGTACAACAAAAACAGATGTTTCATTTTATTACTTTTCTCTCTTTGCAAATGATCATTTTTATATTAATATATTTATACATTACAATGACATTAATTTAAATTAAACAGCACACAAAACAATTCCAATTTATGTGGCACCTTAGCAAATTTATGAATGAAATAATAACTGTGTGTGATAAAACTCCTGAGGAAAATGTGGATTAATTGCTGCTGACTAGCAGATTATAACGAGTTGAAATCAGTTATTAGATATAAAAAACTCAAGTATCAGCTTAAATTAAATTAAATTTTTAATTTTAAAAATTTTAAATTTTTGTGTAAACAATTCTCTTCTTTACAATACAACTATGACATTAAATTTGGATTAGTTTAGGCCAGTTTAGTGAGTTCTGCTTCCCTGAATGTTTAATTTGAAGGTTTTAGGCCCTGAGGTAAATAAAAGTGTTCAGTATTTTGTAAGAAAACAGCTAAAATTTGTGAAAGGTCATGAGAGAAATATCGCTCTCTTTTGACCCGTCTTTTGACTCTTCAGATTTATCTTTAGATTTATGAACTCCCAGCTTGGCAAACCCTGAATTAGGCGACAGGAGTAATTTACTGACAGCAGTGTGTTAATAACACTAATCAAAAGCTCTCTTTGACCTCTTTACAAGAGGAGTTTGAGCAGGACAGGACATGTTTTTCATCTCAGACCATTTCCTCCCCTATTCATTGCAATTCTCTTCGGTCCTCTTCTTCTGCTCTACATTGAGTCTGTCTGTCTTCCTGTCTGTCTTCCTGTATTACCTCTTGCTGGTGACAGTCTAATACTGGAGTAGATGTCTGTGATTGGTCCTCGTCTCCTTGTCCTCTCCCTGTCTCCTCTCTCAGTGGCTGCAGAGCCTCTGCGCTGCTCTCCGTCTGCAGCTGCGACTCATCAGCAGCATTTTCTCTTCCACTTTCCTCTTTACTCTTAGTCTCTGTCTCGGAGTTCTGCACCCGACAGATCTGCCTGCGAATGGTCCGTCGATGCACGCTGCGACGAGACTGGTTGCAGTGCAGTGTGCGCCTGCGATGCCATTGGTTAAGAGAGTGTTGGGCTTCCACGCTGAGCTGACGGGCTGCAAGCCGTGGACGGAAACTGCTGATGTAGTAGAGAGCGGCGTATAGAGTTGTTAGGTAGTAGCCACCTGTTGTTGTGGGGAATGAACAAAGAGAGACAGTCGAATTTGTAGGAAACCATCTACTAAATGAGTCAAACCTACACCTACATGCACCAGCTATTTGTGTCCATCACTAAGTTTAGTTGTTTTAAAACTTAGGCAGTATAAGCATATGCATAAATAGAGAAATATGTGTGTTTTGGAATTAGTAGCATTGTTATTATTTACTGCTCACTATTGAATAAACTATTGAGTGTCCATTGTCTAAATGGTAATGAATGAACAAAGGAGGGATTTTATCTATACAACAGTTACACCTGGATTTAAATATTTAGTACAAACTACATGAGAACTAGTTTGTGTGGTGCAACCTGTTCTAATTTAGTGATGTGTAAATTTCTACCCCACAAACACTTCAGTTATAACTAGGCTAAATTTGAAGTTAGTCTGAGTTCATGTGAGCGGCTCCAAGAACCATGGAAACTTACAAATTGGCCAACCTGTCCACAACAGTGAACTCTCTGAGCATGAAACGGTGATTGTGTCTGCCTTACCCTCTCCCTGTAGCTGTGTGGGGTCCAGAAGCTCCATCATGTAGTCTGTGTCTTGCTGTAAGGTCACAACATCGCTACGGAGCAGCACCCATGTCAGACAGGGCAGAAAATCATCTGCTCCAAATACTGTACCTGCAGGAGGATGTGAATTTAAAGAGGATTTAATCAACAAACAAGGTGCCAGTCCAGACATAGCCAGAGCTAGAGAAGTAATAATCATAAGAACACCAGTTTACCTGAGCTAGCATTAGCAGTCATGCTGTGATAGATGCTCTTGCAGACTTTGAGCAGGATCTGCACCTTCTTGTTCGGGGAGTAGGCGTCATTCATTGCAGTCCACCTCTGCTGGATCCGCTCCAGGCTGACACTGTCGGGAATTCCAACTCCCGCTGACCCGCCCAGCTCCTCCACCCCATTCTGCTCCAGCACACGCAGGTTGCTCCGGAGGCGCTCGAAGCAGCCATCATTTGTCCGGGAGGTGCGGATGCAGGAGTAGAGGTGGGCAGAGACGGGCTTCAGAGCCACCTTGTGGAGGGAGAGCTCCACCAACGAGTCTACAGGGGGGTCAGAAGGTATGTGAGGAAGAGTCGGAGGCTCTGAACACTGATGAAATGTACATTTTTAGCGGTCTATTGACAAACTTCACTGTCAACTCACTCACCTATCGCTGGGTCACTTAGATCTGTAATGCTGTCCAACAACGCCTGGATTTCTGGAAGGTCCCACAGTATCTCCCTCAGTGATGTAAGTGTTGACCTCACTTCCTGTAAGAACTCTGACCCTGTGACCCCGTCGGGATCAGCCCCCCTCTTCAGCGTCATCTCCACGAATCCTTTCACAGCCTCTGCGAACGCACCACCTCTCCGCTCGCTCAGCTCTTGCACACGATTGGTCAGTCTTTTCTTCTGACTTACCAGCCCGCCGAGCGCCTGGCCCACCGCCGAGAGCCGATGTATGACCTTGTCAGCCAGGCGGTGTGCTGACGGGTGGTGGGGTGTGGGGCTTGGCATTTGGAAGTCCTGCTCTTCCTCTATGCTGCTGATTGACAGCGAGTCAAGCTCGAGAGACGGGGGCTGGAGCAAGGAGGAGGGTCTGGGTGGCGGTAGCCAGACTCCGTCTTCAATCCAGGACACCCTGTGAGGAGACTGAGGAACGGGGCTGCCATGGCACTGCAGCTCGGACGCTGCGCAATTTAAACTTCCGGGGGTGGAGGGAGGAGATGGCTGCAGGCTCCCCGTACTTGCTCTGTGCGGAGGCCTGCTGGCAGAATCTTGACTGGGCCTCCTGAGGACCACTCCTGCTGGGGCCACAGGCGTTGACGGGGCCGGGGGGCAATGTGGTGAATCGGCTGACCTAGCTCTGGTTAGACCTGGACAAGGAGACATGGATTATGAAAAGGCACCTTGCACTTTATACATTATAGAGAATGAGAAACAGCTGATGAAAGACAAGGCCACACATTATATCTTGTCTGTAAAAAATCTGCAGACACACAAAAATGTAAAAATGTCATGTTGTAGTTTTGTGGAAACCTAACATCCCCAAACCACAATGTGTTGTTTTCTTTTTCATTCATTTTTGAAGTGATTAAAAAAAATGCGATAAACTTGTTAATCAGTGATCTTTAGAGGTGCAGATTTTTTTACTTTGGACAGAGCCAGGTTTCCCCCTGCCTCCAGTCTTTGTGCTAAGCTGAGCTAATTGATTCCACAGACAGAAATGTGTGTGTTCCAATGTTCTCATCTAATTCTCAGAAAGAAAGCTAATAAGAGCATTTCTCAAGCAATTCCTTAAAAATCATCACAGCTGATTGTTCTTGTTAACTTTTACATAAACAAATTGCTGTTGAGTTTTCTTTATTATTTTTAAATGCTGTGTAGCTCATAACCTGTGTATATGGAGGTCATGTTGGAAAGTAAAACCAAAACTGCACAGTCAAACATCACTTCAGGGAATATGTTTTTTGACATTTGAGTGACGTGGCCCTCTAAAGTGGGTGCAGCAAATTTCTCAATAAATACTGAATCCACAAAAGTCTTTACCAGAACTCTCCATAAAGGCAGCAGAGGGCTCCTGGTCCAATGAGATGGCCCGTTTACTTTGTAACCCTGCCCCCGTCCACGTTCGAGTGGTGCTGAGGCGTCGCTCTCGCCTGTAACTCGAAGGCTGCGTGGAGCACGGTGTAGTACTCGCCCTGTGCGTCAGCCAATCATCTCCGTGTTCACGAAGGTAGAGGGGATTTATGATACACAGGGCCCCGTTGGTGGAAGTTAGCTAAGGAAACACACACACACACACACGTACACACACACGTACACAAACAGTGAAGAAAAAAGAATGGTGTGACACACTGAACACCACAGCTGAGGTGTGAAAGAAGCTTTAAGTCATCGCTAACCTCTGCTTCAAAGAGGTATTAATTGACTAATGGTGTGAACACAACATATACCATATGTCCACATGCACCGAAGACTTACAATTCACCATGTTCAATAAGCGACACACACACACCATCTGTGCAATATCACTTATCTGCTGCTATTGTTGTTATATTTAAATATCTAATTGTACATATGAGCTAGCAACACCCCAGGATCCCCAGGGGGAGCTGGAGAGCGTTGCTGGAGAGAGGGATGTCTGGACCCTCCGGCTTAGCCTGCTGCCACCACGACGGCAGTATGGATAGATGGATTGTACATATAAAATTATTATCTATTATTTATCATGTTTTTAAGTATTTGATATTGACATTTTGCAGTTTTCCTTTCTTTTTACTGTCCACTTTGCTGCTGTAGCACAGCAAATTTCCCCACTGTCTTAGCTCGTCTTGTGTCATATTACCATCTTATAAAGGTGGCGAATGTGTTAGAAAACAGTTGCTTATTTACACATCCAGCAGATATTAGCATTAGCAGTATGACTCTTTAGCTGCTCACCAGCTGGTGTAAACTGGGTTTATTTTCCCTGAGCACAGTTGCCTGCTGTGTCTGCAAACAACACTGATGACAATGGTGTGCGCTATAAAAATATTGATTCATGCAGCTTTAAGGTGTTGAGACACATTGCCTCATTTAGAAGGAAATGAGCGGTTTTGCTCTTAAGCACATACTATTACCATCCTCTTTACTTTCTCTCTCTCTCTCTCACACACACACACACACACACACACACACACACACACACACAGAGAGTGCATACCTGTATGGAGCACATGACGTTGCTTGGCTCCCTGTTGGTCATTTCATCAGTCTGCTGCTCAGGCGGTGAGCAGAGCCAAGTGTCTGAATCAGAGAGGTGTAAAACAAGCCAATCAGCACATGTTTCAAAGAACTGCTTATTTATCATTAGTTAACTGGAAGCAAACGAAACAGTACAATTAAAAAAAATGTTTACTGATTCAAAAATACTTCTCTCTTTGCATTTTTTTGAGATTACTTCTACTTGGAGAGGATGTGACACAAATAAACGCAGATACTAAATAACTCACCGGGTTCAAGTTGAGACAGACGTTCTTTGTTCTTGTCGGTTACGCTGTAGATCCAGCGAGGGATTGACAGACAAACGGCTAACACATCCCTGACACAGAAGAAGAAACGACAGAGATAAGATACATTTGTTAAACAGATTCATGAGATTTGCATAGACCTTGAGATTGAACCAACTGCTGATTACATTTTCAAATGAATTCAAAACTAAATTTTTTAAAGGTCCCGTATTGTATAATGTGAGATTTCCATGTCTTTTCTGATTATAGATCAGGTCTAGGTTCTTTATTAATACTGTTAAAGTATCAAAGCGCTCAGTCCACAGAGAAATGCACTCGGCCTGTATTCAGAAACTGAGCCTTAAATCGAGACGTCAGGACTGTAACTTTGTGGTATCACAACAAGGCAGTCACTGTCAGCTCTGAGTGTTTTACCTGAAATCTGCTATTTTTTAATCCAATCACTCAGAACACAGTGAGCCATTCAGAAGAGATGCTATGAGCCTCCTCGTCTGATTGGCTCACCATCCTGTTTTTACTAGAGCTCCAGAGAGAAGCCTAGAGTTTAAGTGGAAGATTAAAAACACAACAAATATAAAAAGATAACATCAGGTTCTTACCTGGTCAGAGAGTAGAAGAACACAAGCTGAGCCAAGTCAGAGAAGGAAAGACGAGACTCATTCAACTGGAACACTAAGAGAGAAACAGAGAGCGTGGGCAGCATTAGTCTAATTCTGAAATGCTTAGAAGAAAATCTACATTCCTGGAAACTTGAAGCACTAAGAGGCGACTTCTAAAGAAGAAGTGGGACAGGCTCATCAGTTTTTATCACACCAGCATCAGTAGCCATGAGGTCCATTATTTTCTAATGCTGAGCAGAGTTACTGCAGGTCGTTGTCCCTTCAGCCTATGATTTTTAGATATATCACATTAGTGTGCAGTGTAGTAAATGTAACACGGTTGGACATGGATCTAATTGGCCGGTAAAGGAAGTTAACCGGTTCAGGAACCAGAATTTGCAGTTTGTGGGTGCTCTAGAGGGTGTGTGAGAGCATTTCCTGCTCCTCACCTGTAACGACTTTCCCTGGTTTGTTCTGCAGGTGCACTGCAGGCTACTGCCACGGTTTATCAGTTTAGTCACAGTTAGTCCAGTTTTAGCAGAAGTAATGAGTCGTGAAATAAGCACTTCAAGTGACAAATAGGGAACTTACAGACTAGAGCATGCAAATACATACACACACACACACACACACACACACACACACACACAGAAATAACTATGTTTTTGCATACAGTTGGTCCATACCTGTGCCTTTGTTTCCGATATTATAATCAAGAACAGCTCCATTCTCTCCTCCAGCAGACACACACAGCAGGCTGGGCTGAGACGTCACAGAGTCCCGCAGAACCAGGAAACTCTGGAGGGACACACACACACACACACACACACACACACACACACGATGACTCATTTCAAGTGTTACGGAAGCCTGTTCAGAAGGTAGACGTTTTCTCTTAAATGTGGCGGGCTACATGGTGACAAAACTGCAAGAGGAGGAGCAGTGAGTAACGAGAAATAAGTGGATGGACATACAGATAATAATAAAAAAAATAAAATAGTGTGGAAAAAAAAAACAAGATTAAATTGATTTGATTTTGAAAATGAGTCACGATGACAAGTTGATGTGAAAGTCACGTAAACAGTAATTTTCCAAGAGTAAAGGGTTTTTCACTCAAAGGGCTGATATGACTGTGTGGCTAATACTATTTGAGTGTGGACCTGGAATGTGGCAGGGCCTCTCAACTAGCTGTTTCTTTTCCAGATGTGTTTAAAATAGAATAAAATACTAAGTCCTTTTGAACTTCTCACAGCAGGAAAATCATCATCATCATCATCACAGTTCAAGCTTCTTATGAAACATG
The DNA here is from genome assembly GCF_021018895.1 of Seriola aureovittata. Taxonomy (NCBI): domain Eukaryota; kingdom Metazoa; phylum Chordata; class Actinopteri; order Carangiformes; family Carangidae; genus Seriola; species Seriola aureovittata. The sequence goes on along the minus strand of NC_079367.1, from coordinate 5,137,116 downwards.
TGTGATACAATTGAAAGGTATGGAGAAAGCTTGCTAGTAGGCGGAGGGTGAGTTGGGATTGTTTTTGTTTACGATGTCCAAGGCCAAGAATGAACTTTGCTGTTTAAGATTTGATCAGTTTCTTCCAGACTTCTGTACAGATGCTCTCGAACTCTGTCGGATTGGATGGAGAGCAGCTGTAAAAGCTGTGTAAATATAATCTTCAAGTCTCTTCAGAAGAGTTTAAGTGCCTTATTTGGTTGTGTAACACCTGGAGACTTTCTCCATGGTTCATCTCAGCAATGTTTAACATTACTGAAAAGCATCCCCACTGTCAGAGTTGATCATGGGATGGTTTGAAGCACCAACTTTTTAGTGATAAACATTTTAATTTGTCCAGTAATTTAGTTCATGACCAAGTGCCTACAAAACCAATTCCATCATCCTAAGCTGTACTTTGTGTTTAGCGCTAATTAGCCAATGTTAGCATGCTAACATGCTAAACTAAGATGGTGAACATGGTAAACAGAGTACTTGCATGTTTTGCTAAACTGTCTCTGAATGTTACAAAGTTAGAACAATTTAAATATTTCACACTAAAGATTTCCGTGGTTTTTGTTTTGTCTGTGACGTTTTCACTGGATCAAAGGGCAGGCAGAGTTCAGTTGGAAAAAGGTGATGTCAAGTGTTTCCATGTGCCAAGCAACATTGGAATCAGAGTCAGGTTACAGTCAGTAACTAGCTCGCTTATGCTACCAGGTCACTGCCAATGAAATCTGAGCAAAACACACTCACACAGTCCTGATGAAGCAGAGTAGCAGAGTTTCTGAACTCTTCGTAATTGTTGTTGCTTAACATTTTTTAAAAGGTAAGCAGTCTGAAAACCTCCAGAAGCTGTTTTTACACTCAAATATGTATTTATTACATATTATCATTTTTTTATTGTGCATAAGAGATTCATAAAATAGAAATTAATTTTAACAGCCAAAGATGTCATATCAGTCCAGTAATACTTCGCTTTGTCTGCATAGATGTTGAGAAACTGAGACTGTACAAAATAGGTTTCAATGCCTTTTTTTGGAGACAGTTACTAAAACAGAACAAAGAGTCTGTTGAGACACAATAACTTGGGTAAAACAATGCACATGCAATCACAGGTACAGCGAACTAACGGCTCTACAACTGAATTCAGAGTTCCTCTCACGCACCAGCACACATATTTATACACGCACAGAGGAAGTGGCTTTCATGCTCAGTGTGCACAAAAATAGAGTTTACTGCAGGTCACCAAACTTTGAACATACAGACACGCAGATGTTATATGAATAAATATTTCTGTGTCAATTCGTAACGGCAGCCATTAGTCATTCATGGAACCAGTCAAGCAGAGATAAACGAATCAACTTCCAACATTTGAATCAACAGAACTAGTCAGAATACAAATTCCATGACGTACAGAGTTTCACATTAGCGCTCTGTTGTATATTAATTTATAAAAGTCTTAGCTTTCCACTGAGAGTTCATGTGCAAAAAGAAAAACAAACGCTCGGATGTTCGAAATACTCACGTGTCAGTGACTTATTGCTGCCAGTTAAGAGGTTTTCATTTCTGGGTTATTATTTGCATGTCACTCTTCCAAAAAAAAACAAATGTCACCTTCCTTAAATGCATATTTGTTCTACTAATTTTCTCTCCATGCAGCAGAAATATCCATTTTGTAAGGTCATTTCCCTCAAATGCAACTGCCTTACTTCTGCATTGAGCCCCAAAACTGCTGTTTGTTGCCCTATCAGATGTTACACAAAAAAAGGAACTACTGCAACTGTCAGAGAGACGTGCATGTCCGTTTCCAGGGTAGCTAAGAAAACTTCTGTTGTTACAGAAAATTTAAGTGAATCTTACAGGCTTCCCTGCAGTAAGTTTGATTTGCAAACTCAAAGTTACTTAGTTTTAGAAAACTTTAGCAGCAAACTAAACTAAACTAACTAAGAGCTGACAGGATGATGTCACTTGGATTACTCACAAATGAAGGAAAGAGCGAGAGGAAGCAAAAGGGAGGATCAGGGAAGGCACATGCAGGGAGATGAGGAAAGTAGAGAGACTGATGATGACAAATGGAGACACAAAAAAATAGAAATACTTTTTAAAAATGAGAAACACAGAGTTAAAAGGAAATATATACTTTCACAAACAGACTGTGACCACTATTCCATTAAATTTTAGGTGATGGTCTAGTTGTGGGATTTTTGTCATAATAACACTGTATATTTCAGGCAAAATCAAAAATCTGCGACTTCATTTCATTTTGGTAAAATATAACCTGCATGGACGCTTACGATTTTGGCAAAAAGGAGAATAATTCAGTCTTTGCACTCGACCAAATGTCCACGTGTGTGAAAACAAACACATTGGAGCTCAAGATCTATAATCCACTCACTAGTAAATTTATCTCAAAGACTTCTAAGCTTAAAGGCCTTTTTTTTTTTTTTTTTTTTTAAATATTGGAAAAGTCAAGAATTTACTTGCGTGAAAAGACCTATTTCAAGAATTTGTCTAAAATAAATGAAGCAGTTTCAGATGTTACGTAACATCCAAATTGATTTTTGTATCGAAGAGGACAACTCACCCCAGCAGGTGTTCCTCTGATAGCAGCGTGAGCCCCTTCTCTATCCCAGGGAGCCCCAGGGCACCAGGCCTGCTGACAGCCCTTCAGCTGCTCCAGCAGCGACAGCTTCTTCCTGCTGCTCCTCCACGGGATGGCTGTCGTCCCATTAACTTGACTGTGAACTGCCCTGGACACAAGCATTTGGACACGTTTATGTGCATGTATAACTGTGCATGCACATAAACAACGGATCAGTGGGTAAATCACATATTGAGAGCTGACAACAGTGTAGAATAAATAATGTTTCATATTAGATTTTCAATAATCAGACAAAGAAATTGTAGAATTCTTAGAAAAAGATGTTTGAAAATGGTTAATACTTACATGTGTCAGGCTGGTTCAGTTAGTTCACGTGCCCTCTCTTCTCTACACTATTAGCAAATTTCTCCACATGTTGCAATCTTCTGTTTTGAGCTCTTCCTTTCTACACACTTCACAGATGTTGCTTAAGAGTTCAAAATACCAATGCTGCTAAAATAGGAAGCAGACATGCTCCTCAGACACAGATCCTCAAGAAGCTTCCTGGTGTAATGCGCAGAAATATTTTGTATTTCAAAAGTCAGGTAACTGTTATACATCTGCCACGTTTGCCTTCTTCTGCATCCTGCCCATGATGGCATTTAATGTACTTTCAGTTTTCATGTGAAGATGGCTGCACCTTCATCACCCTCCCCTCCCCATAACTCTGCATGTGGTTAACCCAGGTCTGTGCACAGTGTGAACATTGAAAAGACTCTGTCTGTTCTCTAAAAACCTACATCTGGCTGTATTTTTCTCTCCACAACACCGTCTGTCTTCTGCTCAGACGCCATGAGCGATAAAAACCTTCAAAGTTTAGAACAGACGGTGGTCCTCCTCAAAATGGTTCACCACAAGCTCTGAGATGATCTGTGTTCTTAAGTGTTAGATTTTATCTTGCAGCTGTGGGAGAAATATATAGATACTTAAACTGAGCTTTCAGTATTTCTTGACTGCGTGGGGTCTTGATGTGTGATTTATCTCACATGCAGTTTAGTTAGCTGACTGTCCAAAAGTCTTGAAGGAAACCACAGATAGAGGTGTTGTTAACCGGCCGACATTTCCGTGCAGCGCTGCCACAATTTGTGTTCAAACCATTTTCTACCAACACCATGATCTGTACAATGGAGGAACCAATTGAGCTGGCAACAAGAAAGCCAGAACAGATACAACCAACAACCTCAGGTGTGTTAGCCTGCAGATACAGAATGATCACTTTTGTCGAGTGACAATGAATTAAAAGAAAAGTGAGCTGAAAGTTGTGATCACAGGCCTTGATCTCTGTTGTTTTTAGTTCGGTCATTTTGCAAGACAGTAGCTGATTATGTTTTTCAGTGAAAGGCTAGGCGGGTTGTCACCATCAAAATCTAATTTTTAACTTATCCAGTACCTCGGTTTATGGTGACGTACTTGCTAAACTAACGAATATCCTATCGTCATCAGTTATTCTTTGTGTTTAGTGCTATTTAGCGATTTGTAACGTGCTAACTCGCAGGTGAACATGGTGAACATACCTGTTAACTTCAACTGCATGTGAAACAGCTAGCATTAGCATTTAGCTCAAAGTACTGCACTGCATAAGTAGGCTACAGAGCTGCTAGCATGGCTGTAGACTCTTAGTCTTGTTTATACTCTAGTTAATTACATCTGATGCAACAATCTCATTAAGACAAAACTGGATTGAGATAAACATAAATATTGTTTATGTAAAAGATTATACGGACATTAAAGATAATGTAAAGTCTGGAAAACATGTAAAAACATGACTGGCCTCTGCGCTAACCACATTGTGAAAAGGTCACTTCTAACATAACTATATTTTATGTTTGCACGTTATAAAGTACACTAAGCCTGGTTAAAAGGGAAAGATACACAATAAGAGTGGCATTAAAGGAGCTAGATGTATGTTTACTCTGTCACTAAACGTGTTGTCTTTCAAGTTACAATACGCCTTCTGAGCGACAAACAGGATGCTACACGGACGCGGGCTGACTGGGCTAGTTGGTTAGCATATTAACTTCAATAGAAAAAGTGACAGAAATAGAAGCGAAACAAGCGTCAACATCAGCATTGCTTTCCACTGCTGGAGACGGCTCTTGGCAAGTAGAGAATAAAGTTTGAACTCGCAATGTTTCTTCTAGACTATTACGTAAACAGTTGTTAATGCTACTTAGCAATAGCAAAGACATACATCTATAGCACCTTTAAAATGACCAATCCGACTCTGAGCATGACGGATGCCACTGCAGCTAAACATCTGGTGGAATTTCACATCCCCACCATATTTTGGCAAAATCACTCATCTTTTCCATTGTGAACGTACTGCAAGTGTGAAATTAATTATGATGTCAGCGATATATTGAAGACCGCAACCCCGTAAATGCTACATAAATCTTTAAAGGCCCCAAAAACCTACATTTTCTCAATGAGCTTCTTACTAATGTGGTCCTGCTGTTTTTTTATTTTCTGGTTCAGTGGGATTAGTTGGAGAAATGCAATTAGCCAGAATTAATTAACGTGTGAATCAAAATGTGTCGACAGTTGTTACGCTGTTTGCATGTTGTTGTTTTTTTCATCAACTTTTATAGATGCTTATTTAATTTAATGTCAAGCTAAGTTTATAAAGTAGATGTGTACAACAATATATGGCTGTTTGTGGTTGTGCAATGTCAGCATAGATTATTATAACCAGTGTCCTATGACTTTCTGTAAAGCCTAATTAAATTAATCAAAGTCTTAAAAAAATGACCTCATAGTTGAATCAACTCCTCTTTCATCCAGTCTCAACAAAAGTGAACATTATCAACTTTACAAAGTTTTATTGTGGGGTTTTTGTATTGGCTTCCATAATATTGTACAGATGTTCATGTTATTGTGTCCATCCCTTTATTTTTATTTCATAATGCAACAATTCATGCTCTTACAGCTATCCCAAACTAGTTTAGTTTGTAATTTAATAAAAAAATAAAATAAAAAGATAGAGTTTCAAACTATTTTAGAGCTCCATGTTTGTTTAATTTTCTTTAGCTATCCAACTATCTAACTATCAACTAAGGACCATCTGAGGTCCTGACAAGAGTTATGATTATATTTTGTGCATCATGTACAGTTTGCAGTTCCATAATATTAAGAGAACATCTTTTGTTCCATAAACATTAAAAGAAATCACAGATATTGGTTCAAACAGGAGCAGAGGGTTAAGATGAAAAACACTGTTAGTTAAAAACATTTTTAAAGTTCCATATAACCAGTTAACCTGTTGTCATATTTATAGTTACCTCAGTTCATTTTTCAGGAAGTTCTTTTTTTGACATAAGATACTTACAAAGCCTTCAGAAAGTGTTCAGACCCCTTCCCTTTTTTCACATTTTGTCACGTTGCAGACTTGAAAATCATACACTCAATACACCATAATGACAAAGCATAAGCCAAGCCATGAGGTGGAAGGAACTGCCTGCAGAGCTCAAAGGCAGGATTGTGTAAAGGTCCAGATCTGGGGGAAGCTATAAAAGATCCTGCTGATGGTCACTCTGGCTGAGCTCCAGAGATCCTGTGTAGCGATGGGAGAAGCTTCCAGTAGGACAACCATCCCTGCAGCACTCCACTGATCTGGGCTTTATGGCAGAGGGGAAGCCTCTCCTCAGTGAAAGACACATGAAAGTTGTTTTCAAGTTTGCAAAAAAAAAAAAAAAAAAACACTAAAAAGGGCTCTCAGACTGTGAGGAACAATATTGCAGTCCACTGATGATCCCCATCCGACCTGACAGAGCTTGAGAGGATCCGCAGAGAAGAATTGCAGAGACTCTCCAAATCCAGGTGTGTAAAGCTTGTCACATTGTACCAAAGAAGACTTGAGGCTGAGGAAAGGGTCTGAATACTTACTGTATGTCCACGTCCTTTTTAATAAGTTGGCAAAAAATGTTAGTGTAGATCGATGGGGGAAAAAATAAATGTAAATGATTTTAGCTGCAATATAACAAAATGGAAAAAGTGAAGGGGTCTGAAAACTTTCTGAATGTAATGTATATGAAGTCACTTTTGGCTTGCGGGAAAAAGATGACAGATTAAATACACAATAGCCTTGTTGTCTTTTGAGGAAGCGTGAACTAAAAATCAAAGGCTCGGCTCAAATCACTACATCAGAAGTGGTCAGTAGTTGGTTTGGAGACATTATTTCAGCTTTTATGCAGTGTAAAGTCATTATCACACTGCCTGAGGTTTTGGAGATATTAACCACCTACTTACCAAATGTAGATATATTGCAACAATGCCACTGTCTATCGCAGTAAAATGCATAGAGTCAACTGCCTCAGAAACAAATATACATGTGAGACAGATGTTCGCTAATGCCAAAAAAAAATGAAAAGAAAAAGGAAAGTATATTAATGTAGGTAAAGTGCAAATTACTGTTATAAACAAAAGCGTAAACTACAGGGATGTCAGATGTCATGTGAGGTTGTTCAGAGGAATCAAATGTCCGCAGATTAAAACAGAGTGTGACAGACCCTGTTAAAGCTCACTTTCAAACAGAAACTGTAGTATCGTATTTTACCTTTAAGTGCTAACTCCAAACTGTGACATCACTACAGTAGCTTTTATAAAAAAAGGGGCATTTTAATTATTTATTCTTCCTCTTTAGGTTCTGGTGCCACTGATGCAGAGCTCGCCTTGGCTGCGGCTTCCTTCTTCTCACAGGACCTCTCTTTTTTGTCTTGACTGTCAATCCTGGTGTGCTCCTGCTTCACCAATTCCTCCAGCTCCGCCTGGAGAGAAGTGACAAAAAAAACAAAACAAAGTTATTTAACACGAGTAATACATAGAGACACAGAGGATGGACTGCGGACATCCTGGTGATGCAGAAGAAAACGAGAGTCAAAAGCAGCTTGTGCTTTGTGTAAATTGTGAAGTCCTTACACAGTGTGGGCTTGAAACCACAACATCACACAGGAAAATAATGAATAGTCTACCCTGACATTTCGAAAGCACACACTTTTTTTGCTTCTGCTCTAGCTGATGAGACTGTGTTAAACTTTAATAACCCCTATGAGGAAAACGGTGATAATACATTGGCTTAATTATCTCCAGACTGGATTACAGTACTAATTGCACTATGGTCCAAGGCTATTTTTACCCTAGAATCATGTGTGATTGTTCTGTGATAAACAGACTGTGCTTAGACAAGAAGTACAACATTATATACACTTCTACTGCCTACAGACGATTGTGTAACTTACCTTCCATCCCAGCAGGTCGGCAAGAGCCAAACAGCCGTCATCACATGTACTGATCTGAGCTACATCTCTGCAAGGAAGAAGAAAGGCCATTAGAGCCTGGACAGGGCTCCACACCATGTCTTCATATCCCAGTACAGATGCAAATCCCATTTTTAATTTAATTTTGCTATAGGTAGCCATTTAAAAACATGATTATTTTTTTATTATTTTATTTTTTTAAATATTCTTCATCACTGCTGCCCTGTGTATGAGTATGTTTAATTTCCATTCTCTAGTGTGCTGTTACATTTTATTTGAACGTCAAAGCGGTCACTTGTAAAACTCACAGATACTAGTGCTACTAGTTACTATAACTAGAACTACTGCCGCTTCCAAATACAACAGTTTCACCCTCCTAATGTTTTACTTGTCAGAGATGACTGGACAGTTTGTCATTGGCACCGTGGTCAGCAACAAATTTTGAGTAGTCATGATGACTACTGAGTAACTGGCTAATTACTGAGTGATTAAATGACTGAGTAGCTACATTAAGTAAAATGGAAAGAAATAAAAATGTCATATAGCAATAAGTCTCTCACTAAATAATCATTGTGGGTGATGCGTTGGCGCCATCTGGTGGTGCAAAAATAAACTGCATGGTGACAGATATAGAACAAATGCACATTTTATATACAAAATATAACTCATTAATAATATTGTCCCAGTTTATTAATTCTAAAAACTTCTCATCATCCTATTGTGTAAGTTGGACTGACTCATCTCTATTGGATTCATTCAGATAAGATCTGCTTTTTTACACAAGATATCGGCTGCACTGGGAGGATAAAGCTAATATAGTGAAGCAGCTGGGGAGACGCAGCAACATCTCTGTATCACCTGTATGCTTTGTCTGAGTCAAAGTCCATCCCTCCTCCAAAACCAAGCAACCCCAACAGAGGATCGGCCTGCACAGAGAAACACACCAACAATGCTGCACAGAGAATCCAAGAAACACACTTATGACAGAAAAAAGAGGGAGGATAAAAGCAGAAAAGAGTTGATGTAGTGGTGGTAGCTCACCTGCCCTGCCCTCTCCATGTTAATGAGCAGTCTGGGGCAACTTTTTGAAACCCTGAATAACAAAAAAAACAGGGGAAACCACAGAAAAGACAAACAAACAATTACTTAAACAATATTTTGGCCAACTGATCAATCTACAGTAAGTTTCAAAATATGGGTGTGGGGCCTCTGCATTGTCCTCAGAGACGGGTCAACAAGCCAAGACTCGAGTCTGAATCTTTAATGCTGCAGGGCCGTCTCGCTGGCTGCTGGACAGTGTGTACTGCCAGATTTACTGCAGCTGTGACTGCATTCAGCACTATATTCCAGTAACAAGAAACTTGATCTGCAGTACCTGCTGACAAGACTTGCAAAAGGTTGGACCTGCAGAGACGTCCCCATGACGATGAGAAGATCACAGCGAGGAAAGTCCTAACGGGTAAATAAAGATGGTGAGAAGAGTTTATGTCTGCAGACACGTTACATCACACCCTCCACACATGCATGCACACTTTCAAACCACTACCATGTGCTCACCATCTTCATTGAAGTGAAGAACCGCACAGGCAGATTCTCGCCAAAGAAAACTATATCTGGGGGAAGAGAAGTAAAGAACTCAGAGGTACAAAGAGAAACTGAGATAGACGAAGACACAGTTATCTCACAGTCATGTTTGCACAGTAAAAAGACATAAAAACGGTGTCTAGAAAGGTTGGCAGGTCTTTTAGGAAGAGGGATTAAAATGATACAGGACAAATAAGAAAACGCTTACAGAACAAAAATCAACAATTCGAAAATAAAAAACAAAGAGAGACAAAGATCAACTGACCTGGTTTGACCAAACTGCTGCACTTGTCACATTTGGGAATGTCATCAGAGAAGATTTTTTCTACAAGGCAGAAAAAGGAGTTCAAAATCCCAAATGGCATAAAAAAATCCAACTGAATCTTTTGATCTTGTTCTTTGATGTAGAAGCACACAAAGCCAAAAGACACCTTTCATCCAGTCCAGGTTGTACTCCTTGCGGCAACAGAAGCTGACACAGTGGGATGTGTAAAATGTTCCATGAGCTTCGATTAGATCTTCTCCTTCGAGCCCGGCCACTCGTTCAAGGGTGTCAATATTCTGAACAAACGCACATGTAAATGTCAATACTGAAAAAGTGACTTTTTTTTTTTTAATGTAAAGCTGGGTGTTTTTCCTACCTGTGTGTAACAGCGTTTCAGGATCCCCTTGTCCTTCAGCATCTTCATAAAGTAGTGACAGATTGTCGGCTAAACACCAATAAAAGGAGAGGAGAAAAATGTGTGAGGCAGTTCATAGTTTTCTAAATAACAAGACAATTAATCAGCAGTTGACGGGCAGCAGGAAGTGAATTGTACCTTGAACTGTCCTGGGTAAAGCTCCTTGGCCAAGGCGAAGAATGGCTCTGGATGTTTCTGAGACACAAGATGGCGAGAAATATTAAATCTTATTGTACTGACAGTGGAGATTGGAAAAGTTATACCTCAAATCATGTAAAATAATAATTGTCATCAGACTGTTAGAGAGTATAATTAGCGACTTGCCATAGTAACTAAGTAACAACTTAAAACTGACACATTTTGTGACAACACATTCACTTCATAGTTAAACTTAGGATTAATCAGAATATAATAAATGTTTAAAACATTTTAATAATTCAGATTTCAAAAACTGGCAAGGCCTTTTGGGGGCCCCAAGACAACTGCTACATAGTGCAGCATGCTTCAAAGGGAGTGCAAAACATTTAACGCACCTTAAAATAATCAATCTGGAAGATGGCCTCTGGGTAAGGCAGGTTGTATTTCTGCAGGTTTGCATACAGGCCTGTTCCTGGTGAACGGAAATCAGGGATTCCAGCCGCTGCGGAGAGAGATGGTGTCACAGATAAGTATACACTTATGTGTGTGGGTCTCTACTGTGTTAGCAGGGTCTGAAAACCGGGAACCCACTAAGCCAAAATGGCTGTTCAAGGGTTAAGAGTAAGGTATTCAGTTGTGATGGTTAAGGTTGGGGTAATGGTCTAGGGAATGCATTTTGTCAATGACGGGCTCCCCACGAACCGAGAGTGTGTGTGTAATTAATGATTATAAAACATTTAATGATACTGTTAAATGTTTATTCTGTGATATTAGATATGAGATACTCACATGTGGATATTCCTGCTCCGACCATGCAGATGATGTTTTTACCTGCATGGATGCAGAGCAAATTTCAACATAAATCAATAATAACTGTAAACTTGTACGCTGAAAATCAATCCACTACGGAGCAGCCCTAATGGATGGGCTGAATCGAAAAAAATAAAGACTCACATTTGCCGCTGTTTATGTATCGCGCCACTCCGTCCAGAGTCAGGTCATCCAGAACTTTGTCTGCTGAGCCGAGGCCCAGAGTGCTGGAGAACAGGTTACGCAGGAAGTCCACTGACGGGAACACAGAGGAGAATCAGATGAGGGGGGGAAATCAAAGGAATGGGTGATTAATAAATGTATGTGGATAGAAAACCATATCAAACTCAAAGTCAGAATCATGAGGATTGTGGCACTTTGGCTTCCACATATCACGGCAGGCAGCATGTGTTCATATACAGTGATACATTTTTATTCACATGATTAATTAGGCCACTGTATCTATAGAGCAAAGCAAACAGAACTGGCATGTACTAGTCCTCACTGGTGTGTTATATACGTGCCTCAATTAAAAGGTGGCTTAAAAAGTTGGAAATAGTTGCAATCATGCATTGACGTTTGGCTAACAAGAAATCAAACGTTATTCTGCAGGATTTCATCAAAGAATACAAAGCTGTAAAACAGTATTATTTCACATTCATATATTCACACCGTATGTTACAGAAATGTCCTGTTTGATTTCACATACTCTCTGTGTCTCCTGCTGCCTCTTCTTCCTCACTGCTGTCGTCGGATTGTTCCTACAAACGATAAAAAGAAATATTCACATTATAAATTCAGCAGCGGTGAAACCACAGTAAACCCTGTTGATCTGTGTTACTAACGTGACGGACCACGGCTTTGTTTTGATTTTAAGAAGCTAACAACCAGCTGAGACCTGCTAGCTTTCACCAGCTACAATCTCGCGGCTGCAGATAAAATGTTTATATGTTTAAAATGTTTGTTTTTTTTTACCTCTGGTTCGGGTGAAACCTCCTCCTCTTCTTTTCTTTCAGGTAGTTCTGCAAAGACAAAGTTAAATACCGCGTATCAAGTGCTTCAGCAAGTATTTCTCAATGTAAATGGCCATGTTAGCTACAAAGCTAGCTAAACTAGCGCAGTGGAACAACGAAATTAAAAGTCATTTTCCACATCAGACAACGATCCTACCTGATGCATCAGACATTTATCCGTCTACTGGGACCTTTTAACCAAAAGGATCCGAATGACAATCAATTTATATCCAATATTTAACAAAGTGGCGACAAGTATTCACTGCACTGCTAGCACTCAGCTAGACCCTCTTGTTGTGATCCGTCAAAAATACGGTCCGTGCTTCACGTGACCCAGTTCCCACGGCATTTATCGTTCCTACCGCAGATCCAATTACTTGATGTTCTGTTAAATGTCAACTTAATTTCTATATATTCAATAAAACAGTTAATAAATATAAAGGTAACATGTTGAGAAATTGAAGAAGAGATATTTGCCTCCAACTTTAAAGCAGCAAATGCCACCAACTTGGGATGAGAAGTTCATGTTACTCACATATGGGGATCTATTCACTTCAAACTTAGCTACCAAATCGGTAAAGATTTACTGTATCTACACGTACAAAACTACCAGTGATTTCTTCATCCCCCATTCGCCATCTTCTCTCAGTCCAACTGGTGTCTTCATCAGTCCACAGTGGGGTCAGACACTGCTGCAGATACAAGGCTCACGCTGGATTATGGGCTTTAGTTTCCTCACACAAGCTTGCACAGTGAAGATTAGAAATAGAGCCACTGTGTGATGTGTGGCCACGTGGTTTTCATTGTTTGTTTAAGATGCATTATGAATTCACAGGCAAAGGTTACAATAATCATAATATTGAACAATTCAATCTTTATTTAGAACATTTACAATCATATTTACATTTTAACAACAAATAAAACCGTTGCCACATATACAGACAAAGTGCAATTTGTTTGAGACAGAGACATGATATAAATTTAGATTAGTATCATTAATGTGCACACTCTTGACAACAAATTGATTCTGGGAGACAATAACATACTTTGACAAGCAGACTGTGATAACATATGCCTTGAATGCCAAGTAATCCAACAAACTTGAGGTAGTTCATTCTTGTTCCACACTCGCTGCATTTTTCTTTTTCATACTTTCATATCATTATAATTGTATGTTGTCATTGTCCAATGGAATTTGAGCCTATAAAAGGTTTATCCTATTGATTGTTGTCAAGACTTGTGCAGATGTCAGTAGTACAATTCAAACCTTTCTCTGTGATCAACCTAAACTGGCTTGTAATTGCTGCATGTGACAGGTGTTTACTCTGCACCTCCCTTTGCCCCGTTGCCACCCTTTCCGTCAAAGCAGAGCTGCGTCAGAGGACTTGATTCCTCTGATTCATGTCCCTGTCCGCGCACTACCTCTGCGCTTGTGTGTGTTTCTTCTCCTCTCCTTCCTCCGGCCTCAGGTTGTGGTCATACCCATTAGCGATGATTTGGCACAGTGGTAACATTTCCTCCAGTAGGATGATGATCAAACCAGGAGTCGAAATCCCGGGGAGGGATGATATGTCCAGACGCCGCAGTCCCCTGCAGAACACGCATAATACACAAGAAGGAAGTATTTAACACAACGGAGGTGTTACATATCTAGGCTGCATTGTGAGTATTTGGATAATTACTTGAGATTCCTCAGTGCAGCCAGGCCTCCTGTAGTGATGCGTGGACAGTGAGAGATGTCCAGTTCCTCCAGAGAGTCCTGGAACATATGGAGCCTGGCCAGGAACCAATCGTCCACTTCCGAACACCCTCGTAATGACAGAGTCCTCAAAGATCGCTGCCCCTCTGAAGGAAGACAAATCAGATTAAAAATGAATTAACAGTTCATGTGCTTGACAAAAACAAATCAAAACCGAAAATGAGGTTATAGCAAAGGAAATGTGATTTAGAGAGGGTGGGAAAAAAAAGAAACTGAAAAAGTTGGATCTCAGTACCCAGGTTCTGCAGTCCTGAGTAGTTGATGACAGTGTAGCTCATGTCTACTTCCTCTAGGTGTGTGTCTTTGTGATTCATGAAGTCCCAACTGAACTTTCCCCTCTGGTTGGGACGAAACCAGTCTGTCTGATCAACATACCTGAGTGCAAAGAACAAGACGTCACATGAAAACTGGATCACAGTAGCACATTTAGGACATGACTATAACACTAAAGCTGTATATAAATAATTCATGTTATGTTTATAACTGCCAGAAAGGAAGTAACGGGTGCGACATCAACTGCAAACATGAAGCATCGGACAACCAGCTGATTGTATACGCTCATTCAGTCTGTCGGGACTTGACATTTCAAAAGTTAAAAAGAAGAAAGTAATGTATTATGCAGGAATCATTGCACTACACAGCTACACAGACTCTCTGAGCTCAGCTGCTGCTCTAAATCCTAGTTTGGTTGGTTTCCACATGAGATATTTCATTGTGTCAAGTCCTGTGTGAGTTTGATCATATAACACCAGCTGCTTTCAACATAGCATGATTGTAAAAACTATTAATTAATTAATTAATTACTCTTTCAACAGGAAATTAATTAGCTATTTTAGCAATAAATGTATTGTTTAAATCATCTTTTAAGCACAAGCTCCTTAACTGTTGTTCAAACAAAACAAGACATTTGAAGCTGCCAATCTGGATTCCGGAACCTTTGAAATCAATAATAAAATAATCATCACTTGCAGCCCTATGGGACTAAACTGCACAATCACAGTCAACTTACATGACCTAACCCTTAATTCATGCAGAAAATCACTATTTTAAGCCCATAAACAACAGGTTCAGACAGCAGTGGCTGTCTTATCATGATATAACAATTTTAATACTATACCATACATGTGAATACTATTAAATCTTATACAGAAAAAATATAAATCTATAGCGTATCCATATATTCAAACAATGTAGAGGCAAGGGAACGAGGTACTTACCTAAATCCCCCCTTTATACTCAAGATATAATATGCTGCTGCGATGTATGCCCCATGAAACCTCTGAGTGTAGCTGTAGTAACTGTGAAAGACAGTGGGGAAAAGTCAGTGATGGTCAAATAGATGTAGTAGCTTGACAAACAGCATCTGGACTGGGCTTAAAGCACCTTGTCGTGACCATTATTTCATTATTTCTAAGCCTAAAGAATTTTATGCTTATGAAAATAACCAATTCTAATCCATTTTGTAATTTTACTTGCAACAGGCACATTCAGATTTTTTTGGTGCACTCAGTTGTAGGCTTTTGGGTTTTAGGAGACTGTAAGGTGTGCATTTACAATAGCTTTGAACCAGACTCAGATTAACACCTGTGAACTGCAGCTATTCATTTCATTGACCCTGTTTCAGTTACTAGCAGCAGCAGCAGCAGCAGCAGCACTGGTATTGATCTCGGGGGGGGGGTTCAAGACAGCCATAATGTGTCTTACACATTCTTCTTCTGAATCTTCCTCCTCTTCAGCTGAGACTGCCATCTCAGGAGCATCTCCACATCATAAAACCGCTGGGTGAGGTAGAGGAGTAGTCTCGTGTGCAGGGGAGGTGGAGAAGACACCGAGCTGGAGCTCCATGGTCGCCTAGCAACAAGGAGGAGAGCTGACCGCTGGCAACATCTGTGTAGAGACTGAGCGGACAAACATAGACACGGACATGAAACAGTGACAGCTGTACTCCACATTTAAAACAGAGAATACGAGACGCAAAAGGTGCGACATGTCTATGAAAATATTCATAAAGTCGTTGCCTTTAATGTCATTAAGTTGTTGAAGGGCGTGAAAGAAAAGCTAACCGCTATTTGTAGGTATTTATATATTTATGCCACACTCAAACTAATTGAAAAACCCCAAAGGTCGTTTAACTAGGACGACTAATAAAGCGTTTTAGTTATATTTTAGCTAACATCAGCTACATTTAGCATGTTGTGTCAGTCCGCTAACAAAATACTGACAACAGCATATGATATCAGTCATCTGAGTAACAGCCAACACTCTGCCATTTAAGGTGTAAACTACATTTTTCATACAATTCTTCATCAGCGTAATAAGTGTAGTAATTACTCGAAATTTGAAGGGTAACTTACCATCAAGTGAGCCGACATGATAGCACGATTCAACAGAAGGTCGTAAGGGTCAAACGTTGCGCCTTCGCCTTTTTCAGTCTGTTGCTATTCATCGAGGCTACCGCGGGGTGACGCTCCGCGCACATGTGTCGGATGAACCTCAGCTGACCTGAGACGCACACCGAGGAAGAGTCACAAATATGGAGATTAAAATGGGCAACAGTCTCCCGTGCCAGTGGTGTAGCACGAAACATCTGGGCCCCCCCCCCGAAATAAACAGCAACAGTGGGACCCTTCCCTTACTGATATATCCACTGTCATAATCAGTGAGTGTTTATAGCATATTTTAGTCTGTACAATATTTTCTCATCATATTGTAATTACAGTGCAAAGCTTTCCCTATGAAGTGTATGCATTATAAAGCTCCAGCTTTTAGGCTTCATATCATGGGTCATGGGTCAAAGGTGGAAGGTCATATCTGGCCCTTACACTCAGAAAGGATTAGTGTTTCTCATGATAAAACACAGCTACATGAGACTTCACTGGAATCTTTTTGCAAAATTAAGACGAATTAGTGTCCAACCACTGCCAGCCCAAATATATACAAAAAACTGGATTAGAAACTGCTAACACTTTCAAACTGACTGGCTGGACTTAATACAACCTTATTTTGATTGGTGTAAAAAAAAAAAAAAAAATCACGTAGCCTACTAACTGAATCAGTCGTCTCAAGGCAGTAGCCGGTAGCGTCCGTCTGTTGTTCATGTATGTTGTTTTTACGTCCCCATGCAGGCCAATATTGCCTGGGGATTTTCTTTTTAATACCACAAGGAGAGAAGACAGCTTGAAACACCACTCGTCCGACATATGTGTCAATGAAAAACAAGCATACCAGCACCACACCCTGCTCCATCAGTATTACATATACACACACACACACACACACATATGCAATCACACATGCATGGACGTCCCCAAGCACTCACAGGGAGTGTGGTGTGACAGACAGCTCACGCCTGTTGGTACAAACAATTAGCAAATGAGATGATGGCTCGTGCTTCTCCAGTGTGTGTGTGTGTGTGTGCACAGGATTGATGGAGAAATGTAGCGGCCGTAGATGGTGAGGCAAACAGAGGGGTTTGGTATCGTGATCAGGTATGTGTAGTCGTTTAAATTGTCAAGTGAGTAGTTCATGTAATTCAACAGTGACCAACATGGACAAAACCATGAAGATTTGTGCATGTATCACATTTAAAAGGTGGTTAACCACATGGCAAATATACGAAGTCCAAGAAACAGTTTTAGCTCCTTGTTATTAGAGGGATTGACAAAGGGATGGAGAGATGGAAGGAAAAGGGAGGAGGAAAAGTGTGGTCTGTGTGGAGCCTGAAGAAATCACATTACTGAAGACTTGGTTGAATGAACATGTGGACCAATGGAGTAAAGAGTGAGTGGCAGAGGGAATGAATGAATTGATCAGGGGGTGGAAGGCGGAATAGATGGATTGCTTACTGGACCTGAATTTCAATGCTTTATCAGTATTGTCCTCATGGTGCAAGTGTGTGTGTGTGTGCGCGCGTGTGCGTGTGTGTGTGAGTGTGTGTGTGTGTGTGTGCGCGTGTGCGTGTGTGTGTGTGTGTGCGTGTGTGTGTGTGTGCAGGTACATTTATGGGTGTTCATGTGTGTCTTGACTCCTCCCCTACACTGACATTGATGATCAATGATTCTCATCTGTCTCATCTTGAAAAGTTAAGTATTCTGCACACAGCTCTGATTGGACACGCCTCTAAACCAATCGATCTTTGTCAGGTTGAGATGACAGTTTATTTCTTTATATCGACCCCAAAGAATATTCATGTTTTCAGCTCAAAAGCTATGAAATTCACCTCACTGGATTATTGATGGGATGTTCCCTCATATCGTTAACATGGGGTTTTATGCACTGTATTTATATCCCCATATGTTTGTTTATATTTATGAATCTTTAATTGAGCCTTCATGGACTTTTGATACAGAACCATGCAGTGGCTTAAAGTTTGAGGTTCACAAAGACACAGATTGCTTTTCAGTGCCATAAAAATAAAGTGTAGTCTGTTAAATGTTCACATCAGCAAAAAGCTTTAATGCATACATTTTATTACTTGATTGGTTATTTGTCATTTTATTTACAATTCATTGCCTAGTTCCAGTTTTCCAGTCGTGAGGATTTGCTGTCTGTGCTGTCTAATGTGATAGTACATTTAACATCTTTGGGTACTGAACCGTTCACTATTTTTCACAAAATTGCTAAATGGTTTTCCCACCTCAAGAGAAAAGCATTTATTCTGATATAAGAAATGTATCTTTAGATTCTGTGCCAGTTCTTGTGGTTTAAAAATGAACAATTTCACGTAACGTTTAAAGCAGATCGTAATCTAGACACATTTTGAGTTGGAGAAGAGCCACATTGAGTCATCTATATAAAAGTGACATTATTAATCGGTGGAGTAATAATATTGTTTATGTAGAAGGTAAATTACAATGGACCAAGCACAGGCATCTGGTTACATCTGACAATAATGCATGAAACCACTTTTGAGCGACATCATCCAAACCAAGGCAGCGTACTTAGATCAAACAATTAATTGTGAAATAATCAACAGATTAATCGATAATGAAAACAATAATTATTTAGTCCTAAATGATAGTTGGCTTTCTCATTAAATACTCTGGCCTGTTGAATTAACCTAAAATACATTGATACGTTCATTGATATTGATAAAAACTAATAATTTTCTTTCCGCATGCTTGGCAGACTGTCATTGAGTTCACAGCAAAGGCCGCAATAGACAATGCTGAGTGGAAGGCTTCTGTAATTATGGGAACATTATTTTAGACTGCTCTTGTCAGATGCTCATCATTGTGACTTTTGTTTCACTTAAGCGAAGCAGAGCTGCTTCCACTGCTTTGTTAGTAAATGAAGTCTGAGGTTTCCAAATAGCTGCTCCCCTGTGGATCTCCACTTTTATACCGTGAGTCGCAGTAAGTGACGGCCCTGTGGGAAAGCCATTAACCATTGATTGTCTCTCTTGTTCTTTGTCTCTGCCACTACCTCTTCCCTCGGATTCAGCACAGATGTAGTAAAGGGACCCGTACACACACGTGAAAGCCGCTGCAGCATTCTCAAAACTGTTAGCGGCTGTCAGGGTTCTTTTGTTTTGAGCAGCTCCCATAAGCCCAGCGGAGTCTGTAAATCTCGACAGTCTTGGCAGGAAAGCCATTAGTGGGCGGTCGTACTGGGCCAGTTACTTAATGCTCACATTGTGGGACAATCCCTGGGAGGACAAATGGAGGGCACAAAGCGTATAACGAGCAAACCAACAAATGATTGAATCAATGGTTAAAATTCAGACATACATAGATATTTAGAGGTTTTTGACTTAGTATTTGTGCAAACATTCTGTATCCCTGTTTGTCATCTAATCTATTAGAAAACATGAAATCAAATTTATATGATTTAATAGGATTAATAGAGTTGTGATGGATGAGACAATTTATCTTTGCTGAAGCTTAAGTTACGCACAATATATCCTAATTGGCACAAATACACACACACACATACATGTCATCTGTAATTAAGCGTGCATACCAAGGCTGGACCATTAATGTGATGTGTGTCCTTATCTTTTGTACGTTTGCTCATTATTCAAACACCTTTGTGTACTGTGTATGTGTGTGTGTGTGTCTGCACAAGAGTACGTAATCATCATCTTGTTATCTCTCTTTTCCACACATCTCTTCTAATTTCCAGTGACAGAATTAATCACCATGGTGACGAACAGCACCCCAACCCCAGCCCATCGTTATACGTGCCGCACAATTATACAGCACCATTATCTTGTGGGGAGGTATCACTCAGAATAGCACATCAGCCAAAAATAGCATAAGCCGAGCGGAGCATGTCACAGGATAGAGACTGTGTTGACTGGAAAATGTTGATACCCTCAAAATCACTGATATCCACTCAGATCTCTATGTGGCAGTGAACACACGCAGAGTAGCTACTGTAAAGACACAATATCTGGCTCGTGCAGATGCAGACACGAATGCAAACACTATCAAATGCTGCTGGAGTGGATATCAGTGCTCTCTCATGTGGCTGACCCTGAGTGAGCAGCTGTAATGGATGTGGACCGTTAAAAAAAAAACAAAGCGAGGTTTGGATTTTCCTCTGAGACTGCACACCAGAAATAAAAACTGCTGCCTGCTGCTCCAAATCCTTTGAACACGCTGATGCACACACACACACACACACACACACACACACAACCACACACACATCACACATCCTGAAAACTGTGCTGTGTATCTAATTTATTGAATTAATATGGAGTCATAAATGTATTATAAATATATATAAATCCTGCATGCTAGTTTTCATGTAAAAAAGGCTTTCAAAATCTTTCTCTCTGTCTCTCGTCTCTGTCTGTGAGACAGCGACTGTACATACTGTATGAGTATTCCCATTAGGTTGGAGTGAGTTTTCAAAGTGTTAGCTACATAGCAGCACATGAATAATTCAAAGGAAATAAAGGGCTTTTTTCTGCACTGAAGCTACATGAGCTATGATACATCGGATCTAAGTTGTAAACTGATGCTAACCTCAAAACGTCTGCTTGACTCGCCATCTCTCTGTGTGACTTTTGAGCGACTCCTTGCACCCGACAATGACATATTAAATGTGCGTATATTGTGAGTGTTGTGGGATGTTTTTTGATGAGTCATCTCACTTAATTGGAAGTAAACAAGCCTGTATTCATGCCAGATTGTTGAAGTTGTAGGCTTGAAAGGGCAATTTTGAAGATATATAAACCACCCACAACCCTCTTGCTGTGAGGCGCCACTGCGTTTCCTTTGGCTTCCTCCCACAGTCCAGTGAACTGGTGACTCTAAATCACCAATATAAGGTGTGAATGTGAGTGTTTGTTTGTCTCTATATGTCAGCCCTGTGATAGATTGGCGACCTGCCCAGGTTGCACCCCGCCCTCGTCCAATATCAGCTGGGATTGGCTCCAGCACCCCCGCGACCCCACAAGGATAAGCAATCTGGTGAACGAACGAATGAATGAATAAACCATTATATTAAAGACCCCTCCAATGGAAATCAACCTTGTTAACATGTCCGAGTGAAATAAGCAGTCAAGCCATGGCGTGGAGTATTTTTCCACCTTGGAACTGCAGTGAACCAATGAGTCTCAAAGAATCGGATTCAGACCTAAGGAGACAAATCCTGTCAATTTGTGGGGTGGGGCTTTTCCATATCGTTTGGCCACAGCAGATCACTGATGCTCCTTCGCTGCGTCACAGTGGTGCGACCAGGCTGTCCCATTTCCAAGGCTCCTTCAAATGTGTGAAATCTTTTCCTGGGCAATGGAGGCTCCAACAGGTGGATCCTTCCTGGCCCGACCTATCCCAAGATTCACTGCACGCCGGTAATAAAAATAATACGGTGGCAAATGATGCCGACAGAGAGCCCGAGGATTACACTTTTAAATGTAAGTGTTGGGTTTCAGGTCAGTTCAACAGCTAATGGTAAACTGTGAACAAAACGTTTTTGATTATAAAAGAAGTTGACAGGAGCAGTGGTTTGTGACGCAACGCTAAGTGCGGGCACAGCTGATGACGCACAACAGAAATCCTCCATAAGCCACACCCTCTCATTCCCCTCGGGTCGCTGTAGGTGTGAGAGGCGACCTTGCACAATTAGCTCTTCTTCTTCGTCTTCGGCATCAATTTCCAGTTCGAACACGTGTGCCTGAATTATTCCTATATTGCCACTAGCAGTTGTGTTGCCGCTGCATATCCATAGACCCAGGGATGCTAAACAAAGCACAGGTGTAGAGTTAAATCCTGGTCATTTTAAGTTCATGAAGGGATTTCTTTCTTGTTAAATTAGTTTTTAGGGGTTTCATCGATGCGAGGAACTTTAATGCAGTGCTTTGTATGATACATCCATTCACTGTTGTCAGAAATTAATGTGTTTTACATTATGGCTATAAATAGATGGAGCTAAATTAGGTGTTATATATTATAGATTTCAGTCATTTTATATCTTGTCACATCTTTCTATTCCAGCTCCGTCTTCTCTCATTTTCTTTCCCTCTTCACCTCTTCATTAGCTTCATTATCTTCCTTTGTTCTTCTTGTTCTTCACACCCGAAGCCTCCCTCTCCTCCCGTGTCTCTCTTCTGCAACCCCCTCTTCCGTAACAGCACGTGCAAGTCAGGTTTTTTAATGTATAAATTCAGCTCATGCATTATCATTTCCTTTCACGTTCCTCCCTAATCTCTCCTTCTCTCATGTCTATGTCAGCAGAATATGGGCTTGAGCCTGTGGAGCGTAATAAGCACACATACAGCTCAAATACACACACACACACACACACACACACACAAATACATGTCAGAGAAGCAGCAAAAAAAGAGAAAGAGAGCAGGAGAGAAAAAGGAGACATGATTCAAAATGACTCCAAGAAATCATGAATAACTAATAACATGTTCGAATTCTGGCTGTTCGTTCTTGGTGTCATCAATCATGGCCCTGTCTTTTTACTCCGCTATAGCTTCATTAAACTGATAATGGACTCTGGCCTGCATATCAACCAGGCAATATCTGCGTCTGTTCAAACTATGATTAAATAACCTCTCTAAGCAGCCAGTCTCACTCCGAAGTGGGTTTCCCCCTAATAATACAGTTGATGAATGTCTGTCATTGCTGCCAGCGGGTTCTACGGTGCACTGCTGCATGACTTCAGCCGTATCCCAAATATCAGCAATTATTATACAAGTGAATATTGTTTTTAATCTTTTAATGCAATCATTTATCAAATTAACCTGCAGCTACAAAAGTCTATATGTAGTGATAGTGTCGAAATCATATCAATATTATTTAACGCCTGGTTGTTTTCATTCACAATAAACCTTCATTGGTGTCAGTGTCATGCATGTAAAATATTGAAATTTTTTGAGATAATTGCATAAAACCTGTTATGGGTTGACTGTGAGGTATTACATAATCTACAAATCTTCCTGTGTCCTCCAGGTGCACCCCCACCCCTCGCCTTAAGTCTGCACCCTTTGCTCTCACAGGTGATAAGCTGATTAGTGAGATGACAACCTCCCGTCACAGACAGACAAACGGTGGGAGGTCTGATGAAGCCGAGCCAAACCTGTGTCTAAAAATGCTGATTGACTCTGCTCTCTATTACACACAAGTCTGAGGATTTCATAGAAGATTATCCCTAAAAAATAATTTTAACGTTAAACATTTAGACCCTTATTTTCTCCATTGGCTGCTTTTATAGAGAAATATTACATATTACATGTGTATAATATGACATGTGACATAAAGACCATCACTTGAGGTGAATAAACCTTACCTTGAGGCAGATTTGATGACGTGACCAGCTCTGCCCATCAAAACCATAGCTCAATAACTATTCATTTAGATTTGTTATTCTGGCGGTCTCCATCTGGAGCTGTCTGTTATGGCTCAGTGCTTGACCTTCCATCTCTCACAATGTGACTGTGACATCAGCTCCCTAGAAAATTCCCCCAAACAGACTGTGAAAAGCAGCCAGATCCTTTCTGGTAGTCAGCTCAATAAAAAGCCCTCTGAGACAAACTTGTGATTTCTGGGTTTATAAATAACACTGACTTGATTTGTCAGTACACTTGTGCTCCTCCACACTAACAGACCCTTTTCACAGAGTCACAGCGCAGCAAATGCAGCTGCATCTCGTAAAATTAATGATGGGTAAGCCTGACTTGCGGTAAATGTACCAATTAGCGAGCATTGACGGTGATTCTGACTATTGTCAATTTTTGTTGCTCATTAACTGGCATAGATCAATTTATTGAAGTGATGAAGTTTATTAGCAGCAGCTGTGTTATGCAATGGCAGCTCTGTGAAGAGTCCCTTGAGAAAGACATGACACTATTTATACAGCAACAAATGTTAGTTTGTTACTTTCCATAAATTTTTATGTCATAGTCATTATTATTGTCATTATCGTGGGCCATTAACTCACCAATTCTGACAGTATTCAACCTCACGTTTCTGCCCTTGAGTTGTGTTACAAACTAATTTAACCCTTTATAGAGTTGTAATTGTAAATCAGAAGATTTACCGAAAGCTATAATGTCTCCCACTTAGTGCAAAGAGGCAGTCTGTGGGTGTAAGTGCATCTCTTATCCAGTCAGTCTAAAAGGAAACCTAAGGCTGACCTAACTCTATTTAGTTTAATATACTATATTGTATGTTTGTGAACGGGTGAAGCCATTGATTAACCCGATGATGTCTTGTTCATTCACATTCTGAGTTTGATCGTCAGTCACAGAGGCTGTTAAATCAGTAAAGAGAACCAGCCAGTGCTTTAAAGGTCCCATATAGCATAAAGGTAGACTTCCATGTGTTGTTTGATTATAGATCAGGTCTAGCTTCTATATTAATACTGTGAAAGTATCAACACGCTCGTCCACAGAGAAAAGCACACAGCCTGTATTCAGAAACTGAGCCTTAAAACAAACAGGATTTCAGTAACTTTGTGATGTCACAACAAAGGAGTCACCGACCATCCATGCAGGATTTGGTTTCTCTGAGCGCTCACCTGAAATCTGCTATATTTTATTCGAGACTGTCCTCCTGTAAAACACGAACCCATAGGTCGTTTGTGCAGCAGCTTATTGTGACCCATAGTTACGTTTTGTTGATAGGCGACATCTAGGGGCCGTAATTATGACAGGAGAAAAAGGAAAAGCGCCGTGATGCAGTGCAAAGAGCGAGACAGGCTGTAGCAGTTTAGATGGTCAACCAGGTTGTTATGATTGTAACCATGACAACATGCATCGTCCAACGTTGAGGTCACGATCTTTTCCTGAATCTAACCAAGTAGTTTTTGTGCCTAACCGAGCCACGACCGTTATTATAGTTACCATGGCAACGGAGGTAGGTATGCCGCTCTCAGCTGCTAGAGTGGCACTATTTCAGGAGATACTTCCTGTGGGTCGTATCAAAGGGTTGAAATAAACTGCCTTTATGGTTGTTGAGGTTGGAGGACTTGCTTTATACCACAGATGTATCTTCCTACAGATATCAAATTAAATACGGGACCTTTAAGAACATCCAGACCTAAGAGATATAAGGGATTCACAGAAGTCACTAAGCACAGAAGCTGCTGTGTATGACTGTTGATGCAGGGAGACAAAAAGTGAGGATGAAGCCAAGAAGAGAATAATGTGTTATTTTTACTCTTCAAGAAGTATTATCTGTCATTTTATGATTCACTGATTCTTCATGTGACTGCCGGCTGAACTCCAGACAAAACATAATACATCAAATTAATGTTTTTAGATTGCACAGCGTATCTAATACACTGACAAGAAAAACAACTCTGCGTCGCAGGATTACTCATGATGATGGTTGTAAGATATGCAAACAGATAGCAGCGTGAACAAAGTCAATCCTCATCTACGCCGCACACTTCCCAGCGTTGTTATCTGACCATCTGTCTTTGCCCTTCACACCCCTGCCTCGTGGTTTTATCATCGTGCTTCCCTCCTCTTCCTCCTGCTCATTTGTTCCCTCTGACATACCCATAATGTCTCTTCAATTTCCTCTTTTACCCTTCACCCAACCGTGCACCCATCCATCCATGCAGCTCAACTTTACTCATCTGCTTCACTTTCCTCCTCTTCATCGCTCTCCCTGCTTCTGTATCCCTGAAGTCAGGTTCATTAGAAATTCAGGATTTTTATTCTAAGTAATAACAAAAAAAAGAAAAAGCTTGTGCTTACAAGTTCAAAATTACTCAGCTTCTCTTTCTCTCTTTTCCCTTGTGTACAGCTCTCTCTCTCTCTCTCTCTCCCTCTCTCTCTCTCTCTCTCTCTCTCTCTCTCCCTCTTCATCCTGCCCCTTGCATGCTCCATCCATGCGTGCCATCAGAACCTACTTTATCATGTTGAAGCACAGTGGTTGAAAGCTAATTAACGAGGCTCATACTCAATATGTGCTCAGCAGAGATTTCCATGTCTTGCGAGGACCAGCCCCGGAGTTGGACGGCAGGATGGAGGAAACACATTTTGCATCCATCAGCCTTTCTGCTCATCTTTCTCATCTTCATCTTCATCTCCTGTACCTCGTGATCTTCTGTCACCTCCATCCGTCCTTCCTGCCCTGCTCCTTTCCGCCGCTATTTCTGCTTTACATGAACCTGTAGAAACATTAACTGAATTTAACCACCTGTTTTTTTGTCATTTTGAGGCATGAAAAGAATTTTATAGACATTAATTCATAAACACATTAGAAAACGTAACTACATTTATGTACTTTTTATTACATGAGGATGTATTTTCTAAATTATTATGCATTACATTTATTAAAACAGCAGCAAGCATACATCAAATAACAAACAACTTGTCTATACAGCTTGTGAATATAAATATACAGGGGGACTAATATGATTAAAGAAAAGAGAATAGAAATAAATAAAAACCTTGTGACTCTTACAGGTGTCATATTGTGTGTTTTAACAGTTAATTTCACTATAAAAGAACAATCATGTGTTAAATTTTGATTTATATCAATGTAAAATTATGAGGAAAATAACTTTTTATCTATTAGTGCCAAATCACATCAGAAGTTCACATATAGATAATAAATAATAAATAATAAAAATAAATAATACTGATCACAGAGACCTCCCTCAAGAACCTCACTCAAAATAATACATAAATTAAGCAAACAGGAAAGCAAGAATTTCTGTTACACTCAGTCAATCCAAACAATATATTTTTCCAAAGTAAACTGAGGGTACAGCTTATATTAATGTGTTTAAGTTTCAGTAAATAAAGATTGTTTGGATAAGAATATCTCTTTGACTTTGTGGGTCAGGAAAGAACTCCAAGACGACAAGTCCTACAAATATTCGTATAAAACTGGACCAATATCAAAGTGTTATCATAATGTCTGATTGAAAGAGTTGACAGACGGCCTTATTCTGTTGTTAGTATGCCATGAAAACAAGGTTTTCCCTGCAGCTGTCTCACTGAAGGTCAAAGTTGATCCACCTTTTGATTTCATGATCCCGTCGTCCCCTCTCTGCACCACTTCCTATTCATCATCCCTTTCCTCCCGGCTGTCTCGTCCCTCCTGCAGGGTGAAGCAGACGGTGCAAGTGGTTGTTTAGGCGGAGAAAATGATTTATTCTTTATCCTGTGGGTATTTTATCTTTTGATAGATGCTAAACAAAAATGGATGTTTCTACAGAACATAATGTGCGATAGATTCTTATTTCATCTCACTCATCTCTTCCTCTTCCTTCTTGAATCCTTCTCTCTAAGGTCCAGCCTTCCAATTAAAAAGTAAGGGTTTAATTGCATTGTCAATGTCCCCTAATTGTCCCCTAGTTGTCTGTATTTCATTTTCATTAAAAATCTTTTCTCTTATCTTCATCTGTCTCTGCTCAGGATGACAGGTATCACTGGAATATCGACTAAAGAGGGGAGTACAGCAGACAGACCGGGCTCACCAGCACCGCGTTAGCACCGTGGTTAGCACGTGGCTAACACATTAAAATGGCCAATCCATGAATCCCGTATCCGTGAAGCTGATATTGATTTGGCAGCTAAAACCCACTTTTCACAGTAACCGTTCACATTCACAGAGCAGGGGTCAAACATAGTCTTTTTGTGTGTCTGTAGAGAGAAAGAAAAGAAAGGGGAAAATTACACTCTCCACTGGTTTGAAATTCGCCTTTATTAAATGCATTTTGGCTTGAAGTAAATTTGCATGGTAGAAGAAATTGCTTTTTCACAAAGCTGGCCTATTTTCTGACACTATTCACTGGGTGAAATTGTTTGTAAGAACACACAGAGCTCATGTGTTAATGGTTGGATTTAATTGGATTTAAATACAAAAATACAAGTGGCAGTGAAGTGTTAGTCTCACTCTATTTTCCTCTTCACAGGTTTTTAAAGGTTCATTCTTAGTTTTGTTGTTCTTTGATTTCTTCACCACTTCCACCGACACCCACATTCAGGCTCTGGCTTTACCTTGTCACCCCGCATGATGATTTACTTTCCCTCATCTTTTGGTGTCAAACAAAAAGAGCACACTCTTTATACAATGTCTTACAAATGAACACGGCTGAATGCTGCAGACTTCGCTCCTGTTAATAATGTATGATCAGGGGAAATTTGAAGTTGAAATGGAATGTAAATGTGTAAAATATTCATGGTGAAACAATGTTATGAATGCAAAACCAAACAAGACTATGGAGTAAGAATAATTATGTGCCACTAGTAGCACACACACACACACACACAGACAGATGACAGCACATGCTTGTGTATGCATCCATGCATATAAACCCGCGCATCTCCACCCCTTTAACCTCCCACACACACACACACGCACACACACATACACACACACGCACACACACCATCTGCTGGATGAGCAGACACAGGGTAAAGGTGTACACCAGTGACTGTCAGTGGAGTCAGAGTCGGACTGTGGTGCTGCTCTGTCTTTGCTGATGGTCGATATATTGTGTCCCAGTGATTCAGAAGTGAGCAACATAAACTGGAGCAGATTGCAGCACGAGACTCAGTCATTCATTTGTCCTACACATAATATTATCTGTTACATATTCATACAAAATATATGCAAATTGAATGTAACACAATGTGTTTACAGTGTTGTTTTATTCAAGTGACTCTGACTTTGTCCTCAAGGCTTTACAAATGTTTGGAAATGAATTTGTATGAATATATAATGTGTGTGTGTGTGTGTGTGTGTGTGTGTGTGTGTGTGTGTGGACTCGTTTCACCTTCATCTCCGAGTTCAGGTTCAACTCCACACAGACCTCATTAATAGTTCTCCCAGTTCCTCCTGACATTCAGCGTTTCCCTGCTGAAGAGGCAGCTGACTCATCTGACCATCTGTCTGTCTCTTGCAGTCTTACTTCCATCACCCTGCAGGGGAAGAATTATTGATGCTGCTCCGGCTTATGGCTACATCCAAAGTCCAATGACTAACTGCTGATGCTGACAGACTTAACTGTGAAATTACAGAGAAGGGAAATGACTAGCTAATGTCTTTGCTTTTTGAAATTACTTTTTGAGAAATATTTTGAAAGAAACAGGTCGTCTTTGAACATTTTACTGATACGTCCGGTATTGAAGTATCAAACCATCCCTTTGAAAATGGAGAAATGCAATCATTTCTTTAAAGGATCTACGTCTTCCACCTCTCTCTCCCCCTGTTTCCTGTCAACTGCTGCAACCGAACAATTGGAGGAACAAAATGCCACACGAAAAGAATCTCACCCTGATTTGTCTGATGGGATTTTGTAATTAAATTAAGTCCAGTGGTGAGGGCTTACCCGTCACGTTTCCGTCTCTTTGTTCTTTCTCGGGGGTTGTAATGTGTTGAACTGCACTGTGGGAGTAAAGTCGTGAGAGCAACTTTCCTGGCACGACCCACAGCACCAGCATCCAAGATTTTTGTGCCACATCCCTCAGCTTACCCCTAAACAAAGTGGCAGGGGCTCGAGATCCTGTTAAAGTGACGGATTGGAGATTTAAAGCCTCTGTAATGATCTCTAGTGGTGAGGATTATATAAGGAGAGTGTGCCGTGTAGATGGATGGTGGATGTCTCTGGTTTGTGTATGTGTGGAAGAGGAGAAGGGGGCGAGTGGGTGGAGGAGGGTGGGTTCAAAGGGGGCAGGAATGGGTGCATGCACGTGTACCTGTGTACAGATATATATCTGTGTGTACGCTTGTATATGTGTGCTAGTCATCCTGCCGCTGTCTCTCTGAAAGCACTTAGCAGACACAGTCCAGTGGCCCTGTAAAGAGCTCCTGTCTAATGTCCACTGTCCCTCTGTTCCTGGGCATTATGTAAGGAAACACTGGGACCTCATTTATAAAACATGCTCTTTGACTTTATCCTGGATTTCACTGCACAATCGTTTCAACGACTGTGATGACAAAAAGTAAGGTATTTTAAACATCAAACAGACATTGGTAGAATTTATTTTTATCTTTTGATAGGTGATTAGAATTGAAAAATCTATTCAAGCCTAAACATAGCAAAATAAGATTACAGCATGTGAGCTCTTTAGAAGTACAAAGGCTCCTCTGGTAACTGTGTGGGAAGAAAAGTGATCAAAGCAAAGAAAAAGTCTATTAAAAGGCCCTTTGTTAATTTGGCAGCCACAGTCGTAATTCAAGTTAGCTCTGTGTTTTAAATTGCCATCACGGTAAGAGTTTCTTTTAATTAAATCATAACCTTGGGACTGATTTAGATTGTGCGCACTAAATAGCACATCTCATCAATGAAGCTCATTGTGCATAAAGGGGAGAGACGGCACGATGTAAAGAATGAATTGCAGCAACATCACAGCCAAAACAATATTCAGACTCCCTCAGAAACGGTCAATAATTCATATATATATTAAGATATGGAGCAGTTTAAGGACATAAACTGGACAACACATAAGTTTCACAGTCATAAGTTTGTTTCAGTATAGTGTAAATTCTCTGAATAAGACCATAAAAAATTCCACAAATCAAAGGAGTGCTCTCATATTCACGACTTAAACAGTCTGTACTGTAAGTGCCTGCTGGAGACATTTAGAATCAGGCTGCTTTAAAGGGCATGTCAGGTTGAATATGCCATATTTGTGCAATGCATCACAACTTGCCATTTGAGGGCTATATAACACCGTATAACATCATGAAGGTCACATAAGAAGATTTAATAAGATAAGCAAGGAAAATGCCTACTTTCATATACAATATAAATACTTTTTCTTTTTTTTGAGTCCATCCACATATTAAAAAACGTGAGACAATAACCATGAATGAAAATATTGGATATCACAGTCACGAGGCTTCCATGTGACAGCAGAAGGTGCGGTATCTCTGGCGGCTTATACATTGTTTAAAATCTGTTGTGGGCCCTGGCACGTTGTTCTGTTTATACTCAGGTTCCCGGTCCCTGATGAACAGGTTGTGTATTGCTGTCTGTGCTTTACGACTGTTTGTGGAAGTGGAATTAGAATTAAATAATCAAGTTTTGCCACTGCCCACGCAAACTTCCTTCAGTTTATTCTTTGGTCTACAATAAATTATTTGCTGTCACATCCTCTGTA
Source organism: Seriola aureovittata (assembly GCF_021018895.1). NCBI lineage: Eukaryota > Metazoa > Chordata > Actinopteri > Carangiformes > Carangidae > Seriola > Seriola aureovittata. The sequence goes on along the minus strand of NC_079367.1, from coordinate 5,105,688 downwards.
GATAATAAAGTGTTTGTAACTGTCTGACATGTTTTCCTGTGCATGACATGACATCAACTTTATAGTGTTTACAAGATATAAAATACGATATGCTGTAGTGTTCTTTATTTCTGGGCTGAAATATGTTTGAATGGCAGTAATAAAAAATATCCTTTCTGTGTGGAAACAGCAGGGATATACAGCAGTTAGATATTTTTAGACTGAAAAAACGTAGTCACAGATAGATGATAATTTAGGCCTCGAGTCAATCAGTGTATGAGTCATATCACTCAAAGATACCGAAAGGCAGTAACATGAATGATGTCATTTAAATGCTGAAACACTGTGATTTGGTTTAACGTCATCATGAGAGAAAAAATAAAATATATATATAATTGTAAACAAACAAATAAACCTGAGTTTTCATGCATTGCACTTGGACCTGTTTGTTTTAAGGCATGCCGTGTGTCAGTTAATAGCTAAAGTGAACTAGCCTGACGACACATAAAGTGTGGCCTTCGCTCACTTTGTCCGAGAGGTAAATGTCACTGAACGCTAAGTTTTTTGAATGAACAGCTCAGGCAACAAAGGCTGTTAGCTCCGACATCAGCATTTAGCTCCTGAGAAAAGCGTAGTGTATTGTTTTAAAGGCCCTGCTCACCCACACAGGCGTTTTCAGTTAGTCGATTAGTGGAGGTGTGCAAGGCTCTGCTGTGTGAACACCTGCTGACACCCTGAAAATGTGTCATGTTTGATCTTGAATTACAAGACATTATTATCTTGTGTATGTAAGAATCATCTACTGGGACCCTGGTGGCTCCATAATTTAGCACTTTCAAACAGGCCAATCGACATAATGAACGCTGGGTACCTTCAGTGCAATTTGCTGGTTTGCACGGTTGTGTTAACTGTTAGCTGAGGCGCATATCAGGTTTAGCCAAAGTGTGTGACTTAAAGCTCCGTAGTGTGTGATGTACATCTAATGTAATTGCTACAGTACGTGTTTTGCAGATTGCGTGTGTGAGTGTATGAAATGACAGGGACTGTGGCTCAGTGGTGCTTGAGGAGCCAGCCAGACACAGTGTAATGCCACCGAAGGCCTGCCAACTGACCTGTCTGTGTGTGTGTGTGTGTGTGTGTGTGTGTGTGTGTGTGTGTGTGTGTGTCAGGGAGGGAGGCTTCATGCAATGCTCTGCCAATTATCTAATTTGTGTGTGTATTACATGTCTGTTCAAGAGGAAGTGTGCAGGAAGTTGGAAGTGGTTCAGGGATCCCCCTTAATGCTTCATAATGTCTGTGTGTGTGTGTGTGTGTGTGTGTGTGTGTGTGTGTGTGTGTGTGTGTGTGTGTGTGTGTAAGTGTGAGCATGCTGGTAATGTAAGTGTGTTTGTGCTGGCGGTCAAGGAGAGCGCCTGGGAGGACTGGTGTTTGATTGGCGCGTGCCTCCGAGATCTGCTCCTTCCTGTTAGAGTACGCATCACTTCCTCTCACCCTGCCCAGAGCTACTGCCTTGCCGTCTCACAATCACTCTGACACGATTCCCTCTCTTCTCCTTATTTTTTCTTCCTCCTCTCTCTCTCTCTCTTTCCCTATCCTCTCGTGACTTACTGTCTTTCTCACATTGTCTTCCTGTTGTCTTACTCTTCACTGTGTATTTAAATGTATTTCTGGTCCCTTTTCACTCTTTATTCTTTCTTTCTTTTCTTTTTTTTACTTTTTACACTTTACCGTTTTTTATTTATCTTTCCATTTTAGTTCCACTATCGTAGTGCTCCTTTACCCCCCGAGTCTTTGTCCATTTGTCTCTCTCTGCTCTCCCTCAGAAGGCCACTTTTGTTTTAACAACTTGACAGCCAGTTCATCATCCTCGATGAAGCATTTCTTCGCCTCTCGCTCCCTGCTTCTGTCCTCTTCAACCCCTCCAATTTCTCCCTCTCCCTCCCTCACCACTCTCTCTTTCTATATCTGCTCTGTATTCAATCCTAAAGCAACCCCCATCCTCCTCCTCACCCCCTTCCTCTCCTCCTCCTCCTCCTCCTCAGCTGCTCTCCCTGAAGACAGAGCAGAGGCAGCCAGGCAGAACAGCCAGCATGTTCCCATGTTCTCTTACTCCAGCGCTGCAGCAGCCCTCCTCAGCCTCTCCCTTTCTCTCTCTATCACCCCCCTTTTTTCTCCTCCATACCTCATTTAGTAGGTCATAGTCCACACCTTATAGTGTGTGTGTTTTTTGTTTTTTTTTGGCATCATCATTCTCTTTCTTACTTTTTAATTCCTTCTGACTCTCCTCCTTCTTTCCTTCCTTCCTTGCACTGTGCGTCTCCTCTGCCTCCTTTCCTTCCCCTTGCCTCCAGGCTTCATCCTTGGTCTTTGCATCTCTCCTCTATCTTCTCTCACCCTGCTAAACATTGCTGGAGGCCATTCTTGTCTCTCATCCTCAAGCCTTCTCCTCTACTCTCATTTCCCTCCTCTGTTTCGACTATTAACAGTACGGTTCCTCCTTCTCTCTCTCCTTCCTCGCTTCCTCTCTGCTCAGCATCAAACCATCTCTCCACCACTCCTCCTCTTTCCCTTACAGAGTTTTTATTTACTCCTTGATTCTCATCATCTCCTCCCTCCTTTCTCGTGCAGTTTTTATCAGTGTCACATATGGGCTCATGTTTATGGTAATGACTTTCTTGCCTCTTTACTTTGCCCACAGCCCTGTCACATCATGTACAGCGGCATTTTGAGGGGCCGCGACTTTGTTAAAAAACATGTTCATTTAAATAAGATAAAGAGATAAAAACATTCATGGGAGTTAAGTGTGTAGGAACTGTCTTCTGAATATTTCAGTCATTATGATTCAGCTCTCTGCTGGCTGTTACTTTGAAACCATCGCCTCTCTCGACTCTGTGTCTCTCTGCCTCTGGTGCCTCCTCTCTGAGGTCACTGTAAACACTCCGACACCAAGTCAATTAGTTTATGTAATTTGATGAGAATGGTAACATGTTTAATAGACATGAAAATGAATTTTAAAAAATTATATATATCTTAATACACACAAGTGTCCAGTCTCTAATGTCGGTACAGTGAATTTCATTCATGTCCTCCTCAATCTGCACAGGAAGAGGAAGGTTGTACTGGCGCTGCTTCATATTTGGCAGAGCAGGATTATATGAAATTGGGGAGTACAACACTGACAAGACAGTTTGCATCTGGTCAATTGTGCAAATTGGAGTGTAACGATTAACAAAAGTCGAACTCTAACATTAGCACTGGATCAATTTAGTCAAGTGAATCCACTGATTCCTGTAATTCCTTTAAATGGACCTGAGTTGGAATAATGAGATCTGGAGCACATGGTTATAATTGTCCCCTCATATCCTGTCTCACTGTCCTGTCTGTTGAGTACGGTGGCCCTGAGAGCTCAAGAAAAACACAAGCAACACGTGCTGCGAATATCACACAACACAATCAAATACAGAAACGTGCTGCAAGTAGCACGGACGACAACAGATGTGTTTCCAGGGACACAGAACAGTCACGAACCTGGTTTTCTCAATTTGCTTGTGTTTTGTCTGTTTGCATGTGTTTTTCCTAAGCTGCAGTGCGTTGAGCTCTCAGGGACACTGTAGCTGAGGCGCCTGTTTGAGCTCAGAATCAACTCATGCCTGAAGATGCGGTGATGCATTTCATTGCATTATACACTGCGCTGTACTTAACCAAACAACCAATCACCTGCCTGCTTTATGAATGAACCTGTTGACCCTTCATCCGAAGTGAAATTCACAAAGTAAACCAGGAACTCTTTGTATGGACGAGCTGCAGACACAACCTCCCTGAACCGTGACGTGAGGTCCTGCTTCTATTATCACGAGGCTGCGTTGATGAATGAGGGAGCAGCGGCGTATTGATCCCTGTGAGACAGAGCGGGTTTTGGGTAATGATCGTGGTGTTTCAGATGATAGTGGGGGTAATGGATATGATGATGAGGGCGAGAGGAGTGCTGGGTGAGGATGAGGATGGTGAGGATGAGGGGTAATGATGGTGATCATGAAGGCTGCAGCAGTAATGATGGAGGAGGGGAAGATGATGATGTTCTTTGTATATGTGTGTGAGTGCGTCTGTGTGTACGATTGCAATGCCAACGGAAGTGAAGGTGATGGTCACGTTAGAGGATAAGAAGACAATGATGATGATGATGATGATGATGATGGTGAATATGAATCCTGTGTGTGTGTGTGTGTGTGTGTGCGCGTGTGTTTCAGGAAGTGACGCTGAGCAACCAGCCATCTGTCAGCAGATTAATCCTGGCTATGCTTAGAGATATTACCGGCTGGCTTATCACTGTGGCAACAAGCCTTCAATCCCAGTCCAGCACAGCCACCATGTGACCTTACTGAGGAAGGTGGGTGGGGGTTGGACACACACTCTCACACACACACACACACACACACACACACACACACACACACACACACACAACATACACAGAACATAACACAGAAAGGTTTAGTAGCATGATGTATACATGCGTGTGCTACATTTTGTTCAGCTCAGTCACACTGCTGCACAGACATCGGGTGCATTCAGTGTGAGGGGGTTTGATAGGAATGACTGGGCATGCACACACACACACACACACACACACACACACACACCACACACACACACACACGCTTCCTCTCCTCTCATCAGTGCCATGTTCTAAAGGTTTTAATCCTGCTGAAAGGTTTCAGTGTCACCTATTGGGTTCAGAAATGTCATTACACCAACCAGCTGGGCGGCACACAGCTCTCTGCAAATATTGTTTTCAGTCTGCTATATATAGACCCGTATCAATACGACTCGTAGCCACCTTTGTTTGGTCTCCTTCACACAACAGAATGCTTTTTCATTTCCTAAATCCCATCACTCCCACGTGGTTCAAATATCCACCCACTCACGTTTTCTATTCACACACACACACACACACATCACATTTTACAGGAAAACAACGCACACACAGACACAGATACATGAACACACACACATCTTTCCAGGTCATAAATCAGCAGGCACGAGGCCAGTTCAGGCTTGATGTAACATTCAAGGTTTTATTCAGTCTTTACATACAGTACACCAGTCAGAAATATACAGTGAACCTTCGATGGAGGTCCGTCAGGTACACCAGAAAATCTGCCGCATATAAACAACAGATTTTTGGATGAAGGTTACAAAGCGTGAGCGTGTGTAGGTGTGTAGTTCATCATTCCTGTTTTCAGTCCATATATATATATATTTTTTTTTTACATCTGTACAGATGTCAAAGATAACTGCAGAAGTTCCTAGGGCTAAGGTTGTCAACTGTTTCCCCTTTCTGATCCCTTAAATATTGATCACCGCGATAGGAGGCCAAATATTGGCTAAACTTGACATTGCTCCCCCGCTTCCCTGACACGCCACCATTCAGGTTTCATCCCTCTTTCTGTAGCAACCAGCTCCTCACTCAGGTTACAGATACATGTCTCAGCTAGGTGAGAAGTGGACCTGAGCTATCTTCTTCATGATCCCATTTTTGTTCCAATTCAAACTCTATAAATGTGGAATTTACTGAATGTTAGAGAAACACACCGAAGCCATCTCTCACATCCATGACCCCACTGCCAGTAGGCGATGGCAGCACTGGTGAGAGAGAGAGAGAGAGAGAGAGAGAGAGAGAGAGAGAGAGAGAGAGAGAGAGAGAGAGAGAGAGAGAGAGATGCACAGGGGGGCTGTTTGGTTAAATCCGGATGGTGGTTTAAATTCCACTCTGCCTGGATCTGCCACTCAGTGTAATTAGATGAAGTAATCACGACTGATATCATGACAGATTAGTGAGAGGTTGAAAGGTCCTTTCCTGAACCCTGAAATGGTCATAATAATCCAGCCCGCGGGACAGCAGCACCAGTATGACACGGGGCTGTGGCGCGAGGGAGGGAGGGAGGGAGGGAGGGAGCATTTGACTTCGGAATAAAATGAAAATTGAAGCTGAACATCTGGATAAGAGGAGCTTTATATCTTACATTTTCTCATTTGATTAAATACAGTAAAAAGCTTTTCATTTGGAACAAGATGTCTAATTTTCAATTGAAATGCAAAAAATGATCAACTGATTGACCACGTATGATTAATCTTGTCCCATGAGTGCACATTGTAATTAAGTCAAGTTTAAATTCTTTCTTTCTTTCTTTTTTTTGTTTTTAAACTATGGCTTTTTAGTTTGTAATAAATAAGGAGCCCTTTAATGTCCTGTATGAGACGGGCGTTTTCCAAAACTTCCACCAACCAACCCTTAGGATTGGCTACATAACGTGATTACTAAGTTAATCTAAGGTCCTTCTGGCAGCAGTATAAAGAGTAATGTTGAGCTTTGTGTTAATGAATGAAACAGCTCAATTATATGTTGCATTCCTGAGGAATCCAATCGTTTGCTACTTGGACTTCAGTATAAAGTTCGCGGAGTGTTTGATGATAAGGATATCAGTACCTGCTATATAGGCTTTCGTGGACATGCCCATTTGTTAGTAACAGTCAAGAGTAACTTTAAGTTTTAAGGAGATCTGCTTTGCCACCTGACCTGTGGTATGGGTGCTGGAGACGAGGGAATGTATCTGAATCAATGTTTTTTTTTGGTAAAGAGTCCGACCTCAATAGCACCAACAGGTTAATAATCAGGCTTCAAGACAATTTTCTTGGGTGGGGCTTTACAGCACAAGGTTAGATGGTAAATGAAAAGCATGCTGACATGTTGTAGTACCATTTCTATAAAAGTGTTAACGTAGAAACAGCATTTTTTTTTCTCTTTTTTTTACTAGAAAAGATTGGTGTAAAAGATCAGCATTGTTGTCTTTCCTGAGTCTGCTCTCAGTGTACTGTGCCCCGGTAGGTCGTCCGTGAAGAGCTTCACAGAGGATTGATCATATTTACACACTAAGACGTTGTAAAGTGTAGGTTAACTTGACATTGTGCTGGGGGGCTAAACCCTGGAATGTACTGGTGTCTGACGTCTTCAGCCTGTATACATATACTCCTGCGTACCCTGTGTTTTACAGTCCATCACTTGACTGATCAAAACATCTTCTACTGCAGATTATAAAGGTAAATATTCATGTGCAAATTTCTTTAAAGTAGAGGATGTACATTGTGTGTGTGTGTGTGGTGGTTTTCAAAATCTTTTGAGAGTAGAAACTGAGACTGATGAACTGTAATAGGTAGTTTTAACATCACTGAGTTGGTATTGTGTGCCTGGCTCTGTACCGTCTGAAGACCTGGGTAAGTAATATACACACTTTGCATCAAGACGTAATAGCTTTGCTCCATAAGTTTGGACTAAAAAAAGTCTTTCTTTAAAGATTTCTGTTGAAGAAAACATAGAAACATGCTTATTCTAGCCATTACACATGCAGTTAAAAAACAAACTCTTTGAAAATTAATGAAATTTCGTATATTACTTTGGCAAGGGAGGAAATATAACGTATTTTCTGCTAGTCTTATATTTGAACACTCTACCCTTGATTTTACACATTGAAAAAAAACAAACTTTTTTGTTCCTTTACATAGAAAAAACATCTTTCTTTTTTGATATGTCACTGCACAAAAAGAGCAACAGACAACAAAATGAATCCACAAGTCAAAAAAGATAAGCAAATGAAAAAAAAAACAAAAACAAACAAAAAAACAAAACAAGTTGCATAATTCATTTCACATTGACAAATAGAAAAGCAGACGGTGGAGAGCGGTGGACTGTCGGAACATCTGGGGCCTGCTTTTACTTTGGAAAGTGGCGTACCAGCTTCCTGTAGAGCTGCGGGAGTCAGGAGTCACTAATGAACGCTGGATAAATGTAAACCGAAGAAAGCCAGGACACATTTATGGCCCTCCGTCCTCTCACTGTGTGTTTGTGTTTCTGACCTGAATGAAACCAGACGTAACGACTGAGTCCAGGAGGAGAACCGTGAACTCTGCTCTTCCTACATTCAGATTTGCTTCTTTTTCCTAGAATTAATGTATGTTGGACGTACGTGTGTGTGTGTGTGTGTGTGTGTGTGTGTGTGTGTGTGTGTGTGTACCATTAACTAAATATAGTGTTCACAACAGCATTGACCTGTGCTCTGCGGAGATTATACCAGTGCTGTACTGTGCAGTGACTCGCCAGTAGGAGATGCGTGTAGTACAGGACATTGGCTTGGCCTTTAAGCTCAAGGTCAGCGTTTAAGCCTTCGCTAGAAGCGCAAGCTCTCAGTAACTGAGGGAAGCCAAGACTCAGCCCTCTATTATTAGGCGTTCTGGCGTGCTCTGTCAGCGTATTTGTCCTTCCTGGTGCATACAGTAGGCTGCACCGATCCCACTGAGCCCCATAGAAATCCTCAGAGGAGTCTAAACCTGAGGATAATCACCTGTAAGAATCGCAGATTAAGTCAGTGGGAGTGATGGAGAAACACAGTAGTTGGACCTTCTGTAGCTATGACTAACGTGTTTATGGGGCTTACAGCATTACTTATCGTCATGTTGGTGTCACAAAGGTATCTGATGACACATTTTTCTTTCACATTCAACAGCCAGAGAGAAAGAGTGTGAAGATTTTAAACCTGCGGTAAATCTTTAGTAAGTCAGTAAGAACTTTGATAACTATATATTTGTAACTGGCTCCAGAACGCTGTTGTTTCATTTGCTCTTAAGAAAATGTGATTGAGTCTTATAAAGGGGTTCCCTGTCTACCTGGGTGGCAACATGTTTACCGCTTTATTTGCCATGAGCATCATGACCTAGGACTTGTCCAAAGGCATTGTGGGAATTGTAGGAAATCACTAGCTGACGTAGAAAAAGATAAGGCAAGTTGAAGGAAAGTGGATAGAACAAAAAAATTCAATTACAAATCTTTTTACAAGGAGGGTTTCAATCATTAATTATGATGAATTATTCTAGCTACAATTTGGTTTAAAGTCTGACATGAAGATAATAAGCATGTGTTTAATTAAAAGCATCATACAGATGCTGTGAGAGAGTAGCATTCGTGCATGGGCGGCCCCTGTAAGAATCAAACCGTTATAAGCCCATTCAGTTTGCAGTTCTGGATGAGTAACTGCTGTTGTCACATACGTATCTTTGTCTCTGCACCAGACTCAACGTAAATGATTTAAAACAGACGAAATCTGAGTTTGGCATGAACTTGTTCTAACCTCTGCTCGTCGCAATCACAACAGGACACGAGTGTGTTGGCCTGGTGTGTTTCTCTCTGTGTGTGTCCATGTCAGTTAAATAATTCAATCTTCATCAAAGGATACAACACACTGAACTGTCCCTACATGAGGTTATGGTTTCACAGGCTCACAGTGTGGTAGTGCCACTTTTTCATTTTTACTTTTTTTTTGTGTGTGTTCATGAACACAGCCTTCATCCCAATGTGAGTTCCTTCAGTCTGCCACTCTCCCACTCGTCTGCATTATTCAAGGTGCAACACTCTCAATCATCTTTATCTTTTTCTATTTCGTTCATGTCATTCTTTTACTTTTCTCTTACAAGGCATGCATGCTGAAATCCAGTCAGGAAAAAGAAAAAAAAAAAAAAAACCAAAACACTGAGATTCAAAAACACAACTGTGAGAGAGTCGCTACTCAACGGTTACACAGCTTCATCCAGAAACATCGCTTCGTGTAAACATGCCTTTTTCAAATGGCTCGCAGGCCTTAACTGCCTGAAGCCATGCAGCTGATTCTGAAGGAAACCAAGGCTCGATGTTGTGTTTATCAGCTGCATTTTTCTGCATTTTGAATGCAGTTAATTGTAAAAGTTGTTAAAGTTTTCCATAATTGTTGCAAAAAAAAGAAGAAAAAAAAAAGAAAATCAGCTGCACAGCCTCAAAACATTTCAAAACAAAGCTCACAAGTCGCCGCACGTCATTAATCAGTTCCATCGGTGAGAAACGCTTTAAACTAAAATGGAAAAAAAGACAGACAGTTTATACATTTGAAAAAACAGCAACATGATATCCCAACCAACCTTCCCGCAAAGATAAATAAATCTATTTGGATATACTCTAAATGGATAAATAATATTATACTCTATGAAACTCAAGGATGGCACCATCGCTTTCTCAGAAGAAAAAAAAAAAAAAAAAAAATCATAACTCATGGTGATATATTTTATAAAATTTGTTTAAAGTTGTAATAAAGTGATCTGTTCCCTTCCTCCACAAGCTCCCGTCCTCCTCCTCCTTTCTTTCCATCCCTCCTTCGTCTCTCAGCTGGAATGCTAGACGGAGAGAAGTTTGGTTTGTGCTTTCAGAGACACTGACGTTTTTCACGCTGTTTGTTCATTTGTTCGTAAGTTCCTCTCCAAAGTTTACGCAGCGAGGGTCATTACTGTCATCCAAAGCCCCAGGGGTGTATATAGCTGCCAACCATGGAGCGGAGAGAGCGAGAGAAAGCGGGAGAGGAAAAGAAAAAAAAGTGTTTATGGTTCTCGCTGTGTTTGTGTTAAAATCATCTTTCGCCAAGAGACAAAACATAAACATCGTCAGTCTTCTTCTCTTGGGTTTCGGCTCGTGACAACGTTCCAGCAGAGGTGAGGTTGACACTGATCAGAGGCAGCTCTGTCTGTCTGTCTTGGCTTCGGTGTATCTCGAGTCTCCGGCGAGGAGAGGAAGCGAAAGAAAAACGTTTCCTCTTTTCTCTCCCTCCTCAGTTGTTTCGTACGTTTTCCCGGAGTGTGATATCTCCCCTGCTACTCTTCCTCACTCGCAAACTTCGGCTTCATTCTCTAGAGTCTGTCACGGCTTTGACAGTTCTTCCGTTCCTCTTTTAATGATGTTGCCGCTCACCCTCCCTGTCCCACCCCCTCTCCCGTCCCCCTTTTTCATTGAGGCTGACACAGTCCAGGAGAGAATCACCATGGGATGCATCAAACACCGTCGTCGTCCTCCTATATCCCCCCAAGAACACAAAACAAGCCTCTCATCTGCTCCCCTCTCTCTTCTCCTCCTCTTCTTCTCATCTTCTAGTCCTGCCCTCTCCAGCCCCTTGAGGATTTCATTCCTCCCAGTAAAAGAAACGAGGGGCAGAGAAGGTAATTAATTAAAAAAAAGACAAAAAGTATAAAATGGCAGTTGGAATATCTCCCCATGAGACCAGAAATCATCGTTTGTTTGCAGAAGATAACGTTTTCTCCTCTTTTATTCTCTGTAATTTTCTTCTTCTTCTGCTGTCTCTTGACTTACAAAGTCTCAGAGCTGGAGATTTGGTCTTTTTTTTTTTTTTTCTACATTCTGTTTCATTCCATCATCACAGAGGAGAGGTCATCTTGTTTGACCTCCTACCATCTTTATTAAATTAAAATCATAATTAATTCATTCTCTCTCTTGCACATTCATCCCACTCCTCCTCTTCTTCTTCTCTTCACGGTCAGACGTAGGCTGATTCGCTGGACTGTGTGCGTCCCAGGTTTGGCGGCTGTGACAAATGGGCCATGTCCTTCTTCCTGATCTCACAGATAGACTTCCTGCGGGCCTGGACGCCCCTGATGGCGGCCTTGATCTTGCGCCAGCCCAGATGGTTAAGCTCGGCCAGGTTGAGCACCACGCAGATGCCGCTCACCGCAAACATGAACACCAGGAAAACCGTTTTTTCCGTGGGCCGGGACACGTAACACTCCACCTCCTTGAGACATGGGTAGCGGTCGCACTCGAAGATCCCAGGCACGCTGAAGCCGTAAAGGAAGTATTGACCCGCCAAGAAGCCAATCTCCAGTGCGTTTCTGAACACCACCTGAATGATGTAAAAGCGGGAGATCCCTTCTTGCCGGCGAACCTTAGAGCTCTTCCCGTGGGTCAGGCCCCGTGGGGCGTTGGGGATCTCCTTCACCTCCAGGCAGTCAGGCTCTTCCTTCCCTCCTCCGCCATCGCCGCCATGTTGAACCAGAATCCCATTGATGTTGCGGAGCTTTCGGGCTCCTTCCCTTCCCCCGTAGTCCCTCTCCATTATGGGATAGAGAAAGGAGTAGCGCCGGTCCCTCTGCTTGGCCGACTGATGCACGGAGTAGGTGATGAAGCAGAGGCTGGGCGTACACACCAGTATGATCTGGAAAACCCAGTAGCGGATGTGGGAAATGGGGAAGGCTTTGTCATAGCAGGCCTGGTTGCAGCCTGGCTGCAGAGTGTTACAGATGAACATGGTCTGCTCATCCTCATACACCGTCTCCCCCACGATGGCCACGATCAGGATACGGAAGATTACCACCACTGTCAGCAGGATCCTAAAGGAGAAAGAGAGATAAATGGGGGTTAATACAGTCGGAGACGTGCAGTAATCTGATGTCCTTCCAGGTTCTACGAATGTGCTGAGGACAAGCGCAGGAAAGCAGGAAAAACGGATAAAAGGATAACCGATAAGAGAGCCGGTAAAGGAGGAATGTAAATGTACAGATACAGAATGAAGATTTTCAATCTAGAATTTTGTATAAGCAGCTCTGAAGTGACAGAAAACAGTTTGCTGTGTTAAAAATACCTTGTACACACCATCATTTAACAGAACGAGCCAGAATCTGGCTTTTTAACGTGTTAGCTGTTTGCCCATTTCAAGAAGACGCACATGAATTGCACTGTAACTTTCAACAACATTGTCAACAACATTACTGATACATTTATCTTCCACCTATCCGTTATTCTTATGAGAAAGCATCAAATCTTTCAAAAAAAAGGAGTAATTATGAGTAAGAGTAGGTAAGAAGGGAATTGGACATGACCACCTGCTTTCACAACATAAAAACGACAAGAGAGTTAGGAGGGAAATTCAGGAGAAATCTGATAAAGGAGATGAAGTGTGGATGGAAAAAATAAGAATCCAGGTCGAGGGGAGGGGTTTGAAACTGAAATCACAGCAGGGAGTTTCAGAAAGGAGATTTGAAACCCTTAATCAGAGAGAGATGTGAGGGAGACGACACAGAGGCAGAGGTAAAAGAGGGGAAAAACTACTGATGATGGACCACTGTTAAGTCACAGTTCCTCCTGATAAGAGCCAGAGAAGAAGAGTGCTGTACTCCAGCTTCCATTTATCAGCCAAAGTAAACACTCCAAAAGAAGGACAGTTATGAGTGGAGCCTTGAAGTGTCGTCAGAGCTCGTAACTCACAGGCTGTTATCTGTAATTCAAGAAGCAGTTTGTGTGTGTGTGTGTGTGTGTGTGTGTGTGTGTGTGTGTGTGTGTGTGCTTTGTCAGGTTGTTTACAGGTAGAGAGACGTGAGATGACACGACTCCTTGTCTAATTTTAGCGCCTTCTGCATCATTAGCCCAAGTTAGCATGGCAACCTCAGTTTAGACTCACTTTAGTTGGAGCTGCACACATCTGTGTACAGTCATACAGAGCAACCGCCCGGCTGTCGACTTTGTTGTAAACAATGCATGCATGGACGCTGTCTGCTTTCTCTGCCCTAGCAACAGGTATGACTGAGGTCAGCCCCCTTTTGCAGATTAGGTGCTATTTCTGTGAGCGTTGTGGTGAGATAGAGAGATTATTTTTGCTGAAATTGGGTTCACTTCAATTCACTCTGTGCGCATGTGTGCATGTTATGTGGGTCTATCCAAGCATGGGCTTACATGGTCTGACTTGGCATATCGGTACACTTAGTGTGTCCGTGTGCTTCGTGATGTTAAGACACACACAGCAGATGGACCTCAGGTTTCTGTTCCTCTCTTGCAGACATCTCGTTCTCTCTGTTCTTTTCTTACTTTATTCATCCCTCATTTATTTTTCAGAACTGAGAGCAGGCAAAGCACTTCAGACAGCAAGCTTTTTGCTTTTCGCAGTCTCCGCGAGCCTGTTGTCGTTCTCACACTGTAATCTGTGACTAAACTCAGACTGGAACAAGGTTGCAGAGACTGCAGACGCAGGCCTGAGCATCGCGGTTCATCTGTTGATTGATTGCTGCCTCGTTGTTCAGTCACGCAGATATGAGGGAGTTCAGACCGAGTTCTGCATAAGATCAACACTCACTAATCACCACCATTTGTACTAATGATAATCCCATAAATAATGGTATGATGAATCACTGTCATTACCTCATGTGAACCGAGACTACACGCCATTACAGTCGCCCATCAAAACCTGACCTCATTACATTTATCATGGATTTATGGGTTTTGTGTGCATACAAGTCAATAGATGGTGACATATAAAAATGGTTCTGGAGGCAGCACCGGGGGGCAATACAGTATGAAGTGCAGGAAGAGCGATTCTTTCCTGAGAAAAGGTCACTGTGCATAACACACTCCATTTAAATTTAAAGAGATAAAGCTCCACGGATACACCATAAGTACCTGTCAGACTTTAAAAGTAAACCATAAGTCAACCAATTGTATGCGATGGTGTCATGTTTGAGGGGTATTGTCGGGACGCCATTCCTTAAACACTAATTCAACTGTTAAAGATTTATGCTTTGATTTTTTATTTATCTGGAGCATTCACATCGACAAGTACGGCAACATGCAGTGAACTATGAAAGAGGGGAGGTGCCACCAACATATTTTCAAGTTTGTGAAAACGGTGACCAAAGAAGGAGGACACTAATTTCCATGTCACATGACACAGGAGGAACACACAGTAAAGTAAAACGTTGCGTGGTCACAGTGCAGTGTTTGATTTACGGCTGAAGTATCCGATTTGAGACACCAACAGTGTCTGACTATAGTTTTTACAATAGTGTCAACACAGCTGCACAAAGGCAGAGGGCGCACATCTTATTCAAAAAGGGGAGCACTGGATTATTCTGTGATTTCATGGTGTATTTTTATTATTTCAGAAGATAAATTGCTGGATAATGATAGTAATGGAAATTAAAGAGTTTGCTGGAAGGATTATTTAGCAATATAAAAACGTCAAACATCACTTTTAGTCTCAGTCCCTCACTGATAAAACTACAGGCACATTTTCTCTTGCAGCTTCAGTGGACAGCATCTCATTTCAAATCCCACCTTAACCTCGTTCCTCCTTTTCAGGTACAACTTTCCCTCAGGATAAGTCTGGATTTATTAGATAACATCAACAAGAGATGGTAGCTGTCACTTGAATTTACCTCGGGCCAATCCACAGTATTTCATAGAAAGAGTCGTATTTGTGTACAGGCAGCAGCTATAGAGCTATTACATCAAACTCCAAAAGAAGATCCGTTCGTCTGGACGCCATTGTGACCGGACGGCAGATCCAAGGGGGGAGGCCCCTTCTACTGCACCTTAGACGTTGCCAGATAATCATTAGATGGCATTTGGCTGTGTGAAGGGTAATCTACCAATCGCACAGTGGCTCTGCCAGTCTTGTGTGGCGCAGATGTGAAGTCAAAGGGCAGAGTTAATCCTTTCCACAGTCTGACGGCGTGCAGTTCACATGTACCTCTCATCAAAACAGCAGGTCACTAGTGATGACCTCCAAAACGAAAAATAAAAGACTTATTGCCGATCCGCCCACCTGTGATCAGCTGGCATGTAGAGAGAGGAAGGAAGGAGGGGGGGAGAGGAGGGAGGGAGAAAAAGATAAATGCTAAAAAAAAAGAAAAATGAAAATGGTTTTGCCCTTGTAGTGACTCCATTAAGGAGCTTAGTGAGCAGAGAATTCACAATACCAGAGTGAGGGAGTGTTGCACTAAATGTCCGCACGTGTGCACGCAAACACACACGCACGCACACTTGTGCACATATCCACATCCAGACAGCGAGTGGAGACTCTTTAAAACTGACTGAGCACTGAAAGAAGACATCAAATTGCTGTTTAAGATGAATTAGTTCCAGACAGGGATAAAAAGATTATAAAGTCACCAAAAAAAAAAAAAAGAAAAAAACCCCCAGTGTGGCTCGGACGTCTTCTCCTTAAATTAAAAGAGAAACCTGCCAGTGCTGGGACAGAGGGCAAGAGATGGGGGGGGGGGTGTAGTAAAGAAAACCAGCAATGAAGGAAAATCTCATCATAGAGAATGAATTATATAATAGCTTCCACACGCAACCCGCTGCTGTAATCTGTGGCTGGGCCGAGGGAGGATTCTTGCATTAGATTTTTTTTTTTTTTTTTTTTGTTAATGCCATCAAATAGCTTTAGATTATCGTACCCCACACAGCATCCCCCACCTGCTTTTTCTCTCCTCTCTAGAGCATCTTTTTTTCTTTTATTTTTTCTTTCTCCCTGGGCTTTCTGCCCCCCCCACCACCTCCCCCCCTCCTCCCACCCTCCTCCCACCCCCGTCAGGAATAATCTCCAGATTGTGTCCGTAGTTTTCTATGAAGATCCTGGTTTCTCTGCGAACGGTCACATGAGGCATGTGAACTGCCGGTGCATTCAATCTAAAGCCCCTCTCTCCCTGCTGCCGAACATTCACCAAATTCTGCCAAACCATCTGCACTATATTTGTGTTACTGCTCAACTGATTTGTTAATTGATTCACCAGTCAACAGAAAAAGAAAAAAAAACATAATTGAAATAATGTGGTGGCAGCTTCTCAAATGTTTGGACTGTTGATGAAAGTCACCCACATGGCAGACATATTAGCACATATCTCAACACAATCACACCTTCTGTTCCAAACAGACAGTGTTTGTTGTTTCCTTTGACAAACATGTTGCCTGTGCCACCACACAGGCGGCGCTGATTATGCAAAAACATTATGCCAACACGATCCCAAAACGCCTCTTCTCCTCCAGGCAATTGTGCGTCCCCCGACCCACCGTCTTCCTCTCGTGCTCTTCCTCATTATCTGAACGTGGATATCGTGCACCTGGGGAGGGGGGGGGGGCGTTTGTCATATTCAAAGCTCTCATCACGGATGTGCAGTTAATTGTCAAAAATGAAATGTGTGCAGTAACGTGGAAAGAAATTATCATACTTTCTGCATCTGTTGCAACAGATCCAGCTCACTCACACACACACACACACACACACACACACACACACACACACACACACACAACGCTGTTGCTGCCCCAGTGATCTGCATTATTCAACTCCCAGAGAAATTGAAATGCCATGCGCAGCGAGGCTCTGTTGATATTACCGTCGTCCTCCCTTGAATTTAAATGTCAATCTCTTTTAATGAAACCTTGAACACTGCTAACACGGCGATCAGAGAGGAGGATCGGAATAAAAATAGAAGCAGAGGTGAGGCGGGACGTAGCTCAATGGGTAGAGCTGGAGTTCAGGTTTAGGGGTTCGTGAGGCGAAGCATATGACAACATACACACTTGCGGTGTAAGGTGAGTTGTGGCCAAGAGAAAGTGCACAATGTGTCGTTCATCACGGAGACAAGTGCCATGTTTAATTTGGAGATGGAGTAGAAAAAGCAAAATAATTCAGGAATTCATTGCGGATGAAGGAGACAGCAGAAGAAGAATTTAAACCAGGAAAAGGAAAAATGTGTGAGGATAATGAGGAAGAGGAGCCAAAGGACATGGAATAATTGGCCGAGGGATCGATAAGAAGCGGAAGTTTTGGACAGATGTGGCCGTGGTGATAAAAAAAAAAAGAAGAGGGAAGAAGAAGAACAGCTTTGGTTCCTTCACCCAGAAACCCAACACAACCCCCCCCCTCCCTCTTTTCCCTTCCTCTCATCTCTCCTCGCTCGCTTCATTCCCCCTGCTAGTTACCACGGCAACAGGCGAGGGGCAGAAAACGAAGGGGGAGAGAGAGAGAGAGAGAGAGGTGTGCCGATTAGCAGCTAAATCAACTACAGAACATCATATTTTCTTCTTCTGAGGAGGGCAGCACCCGTTAGAGTGCGGCTTAGGTGCTTTAAGCTGCTATACTTTATTTTTAAAAACCTAAAAAAAAGAAAAAGTTCACCGAAAACAGCAAATTATGCCTGCGAGGCACAATAAATTATGCAGCTGTGAAGAAGTTACTTAGAACATAATTTAGTGAGGAAAATTAGGACGTATTGGCCCCAATTTTAGAGAAAAGAAACTCTGGCTCTGCTGTTGTTTTAAATCCACTGAGAAGAAAGATGAAGAGAATTGGCTCAGAAACCTTTTTTAAATATGGACACAAAGTCTCAATTTTTAATTTCTGATTCTAACAAAATAGCTAAAAATTATTGGAATTAATTTTTCTGGGTTGGAATCATCAATAATAATCGATAAGTAAAAAAAGGCAGCTCTGCCTCTACGGGCTGAGGAGTCTGTTCGCTGACCTGCTAATCCTTTTCAGACGCTCACCTTTAGCCTCCATCAATACTCCTTTCCCTCCTGTTCCACACCTTCATCCCTGCTGCCGCTGCTCTGTTTCTTCTCTTACTTACAACTCCATCTGACGTCCAAGTTCATGTCTCTGAAATATTCACCAATCGGCCTCTTCTATATCTTGTGTCCTCTGTTTCACAGCCTCAGATATGTTCGCCGCTCACACAGTAATTTAACTGAATCGCCATTTCACTCCAAGTGAAGGAGTCTGGAACAGGGCTCGCATCTCATGCGCTTACACACCAAGTGTATTTTCTCAATATGAATGTTAGACAGGCAACGCAAAGAGATGAAATTAATACTAATGTTTGCTACAGCAGTCATTTGAGGCAAAAGCACCAGTAGCTTATAACATTTTAGCTGCTGGCTTTGTTTCAGCTAGCTAGCATGACTATCCAAGCATATCCTAATAGCTGTTCGGACCCAGGCTAGTTAGCATGTAGTAAGTCGATATCATTATTATCAATAAAATTATAAAATGCAAAATATGCTAACTTAAACAGTGTTCAATGCGCCTGTGCTAAGAGAATCTGAGAAACTCAGAAACGTTCAGGCGATAGTTGATATTTTTGCCGGTGATGACAAACGGCTTGTTTTGTTGTTTAAGTATAAAGTCTCGCTACAAATAAAATACCCAAAGAAAAAAAAAGAAAACAATGACTTAATAGTGTGTAGCAAAATCTGGAGTAATGTTTTGTCATCTGTGTTAGAGGTGGTTTAGGAAAATCCCTCCTCACTCTGTCCAACTCTCTGTTTACTCCAACCTTTATCCCGCCTCTTTATTTCTTTTCTTTTTTTCTCCTGCTAATGTTTTGACTTCCTGTCTTAACAGCACCGGTTGGTCACCCAAATACAACGCACCAGTATCTCTGACAAATCTAATCCTGTCACATCAAATATGGACAGACACCTCTCATACACACTCTCTCTCTCTCTCTCTCTCTCTCTCTCTCTCTCTCGTTCTCTCTCTGTTCCTTTGCCAAGGTTTATCAATAGCTAGTAGTTCACAGTGGGTCACCTGGCACCAGGCTGTATGCAACCTCACACACACACACACACACACACACACAACACACACACACCACACACACACACCACACAACACACACACACACACACAACACACACACACACATACACACACACACACAGAAGGGATGTTCCGGTGCTTTAGGCCAGTGACAGAAGGAGTGAGGGGGCTGCACTCTCCCCTGCTGATGGACCTTTATCCTGCATGACCACCTACCTCCACACACACACACACACACACACACACACACACACACACACACACACACACACACACACACACACACACGACCGATATCACAAACATATATGCAGTGTGTAGTTGCACTACATTACACAGAAACAGTGATTTCTCTCTGCTCATGCGGGATAAGGTTACCTCTCCATACACATGTGCACACACACATTTTAATCAGGGACACACACACACACACACTCCCAGCTGTTGCAGGGCGTCACAAAGCCGATTGTGTCTGACATTGCCGGGTGTTAGTTCCATCCTCTCTGCAGAAGATGAAGATGAATTTCTGCCACACCAACCAGTAATAATGGCCTCATCATCGTCTCGTCTGGGAGCCTTTGATCGCCGATCAGGTGGCGTCAGGTTCAGTTTGGTTCAGTTCAGGTAAATCAGAGACGTTATGTAACACTGCAGCTTCTTTGGATGAATATTCAAAAGTAATATATCCAAAGCAAATATTCTAATAATACCAGGATCATACATTTTAGATGTGTAGAGTCCACATACTGCACTTAAGTACAATTTTTGAGGTTGTTTTCTTTACTTGAGTATTTAGTTTTTGTTACTTTATACTTCCGCTGCATTTCACAGGGGAAAATCATACTTTTTTACTCCATTTTATTTATTTAACTGTAAAGTCAGTGCTTATTTTTCAGATTTTACATTAAAAAAATATAAGTTTATAAAATAAAATGAAAATTTTATGATTTGCCTTACTTTACAAATGTGATACTGCCTTACAATGCTGACAATGAGTGTACACGTTCAGGTTTGCACCTTTTCATCTGTTCATACACTCTATGAAGAGTGTATCTTTCTGTTGGAGACGGATCTCTGTTCATTATGATATACTGGAGTCTCAGTGTAATCCCGGGTCTGTAAGCTGCTAAAATGGAAATCTAATAATAGTATATTCTAATACTGTTCACTTATCCATCCATCTCTCTGTCTCTCCATCTATCTCTTCCCCTCTCTCTCTCTCTCTCTCACACACACACACACACACACACACACACACACACACACACACCACACACACACACACACACACACACACACACACACACACACACACACACACACACAGACAGACAAAGGTATTTAAGTGGTGATGAATGAGAACTGACTCTGGCTCTGGAGATAAATTGAAGATCATAGCTCACAGACACATATAAATGTCCGGTGTATTTTTGTGTAATTTTACTAATCAGTATAATGAAATGATTCATATCAATCAATACAAATCAAGGTTGTTGTTTTTATTTGATTTGCATGAACAGATTGATTCAAAGATGGGGTTATGAGTATCTGATTTTCCTACCACAGGTACATGAGTGCACCGTACGCGAGGGTCTCCATGTCGATAATAACTACAGCAGTTACCTTGGCAACAGATTAAAGCAGTGATGTAAGGGTTAAATAGGAGCCCAGACATTAAAAATAGACTTTCTAAAAATCTACTCGTTCACAACGGATCAATGGCAAGAAGGAACAGAAGAGACACGAGTGGTCACCGTGGCAACGGACCAACCAGCGGGATGGCATCGGTTTTTTGGGTAGGTTGTAAGGTCGGGATGGAGGGGTGAGGCGTGAGCAGGAGAAAGAGCAGCAGGAGTGAGGAAGAGAGTGAAAGCGTGGGCGGGAAAGGAGGGAGGGGGAGGGAGCGGAGGGGGGAGGGGGGGTCAACGGAGGGAAATACAGACAGAGAGAGGGAGAGAGGGAGAGACAGAAATGATGGGCGTAATCCGGATTAAATCGGTGGGTTTTGGACAATCCCGAGTTAGGGCTGCTGCGTCCATGCCAACATCCCACCCACCGCGGCTCTCTCGTGCCAAGCCCCAACCCAGATCAGCAGCTCTGGCACATGCAGGGAGCCTCCATGACACACAATCAGACAGCACATGGCTGCGCAGGGAACATCCCAAACACTCTCAATCGATGAAAAATGCTCTTATACCTAAGACATCTGCCACAATGGAAATCACTGATGATTGAAATAAAAAAGGCAGTTTACTTTTTGCATGAACGCATGTCTCATGTCCAGAGTGACTGTCAGAATTATCTACACTTTTTGTATTTACAACTTTTAAAACTGAACCGACAGTAAACATCACATTTCAGCTTCATTCATTTTGTTTTTTTTGTTTTCGTAGGACTGTAAATATTCAAAGGGTGTGAACTGATTTAGGATCGGTGGGAAATTATAGCGGTGGATGATGCATTCATATATATAGTCATATCTTCACATACAACAGAAGTTACTGTGGATTTGTATTTACACTGTGTCCTGACCTGCTGCTACAGTAGCTGCTAATGCAGCATCAGCTCCAGAATAACTGTCCAAACAATATGATTTAAATAACATATTTCACATGACTGAACATTTCTCTTGCTCATTGTCCTTTTTCTACACTTAAGTGGTGATACATTTGAGATCCAAAATTCATTGTTGGTGATGGAAACAGCAGTTGGCAAAACACTGTTTCTAAGTGCTATATAACATGTTGGCAAAACGTAATCGCACAATCGTCCTCAGCAGATGGAGTTTCCCACTTGTCAAGGAATCGTTCTGTAAATGCTCAAGTTTCCAGTTTTTCAGAGCACTTTAAAAAGAGTCGTTACTGCCGCTGGAGGAGGCAATTACCACAAAATGGCGTATGCTAAAATGTGGCGTAACAGTAGCACAAGCAGAGATTAGTTTTTAAGTCATTAGCGAACATTATCTACTATCAATTGAGCCTCAGTGTGTTTTGTTGCTTTCGAATTCCACATTGAAGTTGTAAGAGAAATAATTTGTTATTTCTTCTTTTAGGGTTCAGGGGTTCGTCGCTGAACAAGCAAAGATTTCTCACAATGTTGTATTTTTTGGAGCTTATCCACTTCGAGGAGCGTTTGGACATATACAGCAGATATTATGTAGATTACACAAAAATGTCCTTTCGATTAGGTTTTAATTTACTATCGTCTTAATAATCATAATTAACCTTCCTCACTCTGTCGTGCCTTTTGTATTTGGTCTCTAAAAGGAAGCTGGTCTTGATCCCTTTGGGATCGAACGACTGGAACTTGATGCTGGCCTTTAACGGCCGCCTCGGTTCAGGGCTCGGACTCTGTAGGCGTCCCACTATGAAACATATATTTAGTTTTCCTTTAAAATTTAAATCTAATTCCCTAAATTTAACTACCTTGTTGGAATTCAGACGTTGTACGAAGAACATCAGACCCTGAGCTCCCACGTAGTATTTACCGTCTGAAAACACTTTTACCCGACGCTCTGTCTCTACTCTCCGCCATCTGATGTGACATGAATACAGCCTCATTTTCCCAAAAGGTCACACTGCTGCCTGTTGGGAGATACAGCCTCCTCCAGTAAATAGCAGCCGAGTCCTGCTGCTGTCATTCTACAGGTTGTGAAGGCTAAATTTATCTGTTTCACATCACAGCACCGTCTACCAAGTCGTTTTTTTAATAATTGGCCATGAGAGCGGTGTGAATGTAACATATTGCCGAGAGTCAAACGCACTCCTTGCAGCTTGACTTCACTGCTTAATTGAAGAATCTGCGAATGGGATCGTGTGTGTGTGTGTGTGTGTGTGTGTGTGTGTGTGTGTGTGTGTGTGTGTGTGTGTTGTGAGGTGTGAATGAATTGCCACATTCTGTCTGTTTGCTCATATAATCAGCTGCAAACTCGGGGACTGTGACAGTTTTGGCGGTACGTGTGTGTGTGTGTGTGTGTGTGTGTGTGTGTGTGTGTGTGTGTGTGTGTGTGTGTGTGTGTGTGTGTGTGTGTGTGTGTCTACGTGAATGTTTCTTGCCCCTGAGTAACGAGTAAATATAGCAACCACGCTGCAAGTTCGCTTACGCACATGTTTGTATATTTGGATGACCATCTGGTTGTGAGTGTGTGTGAGTGTGTGTGAGTGTGCACACGTGTGAGGGGGCAGTGAATCAGATGTCTTTTTTACAGTATGTCGGTCCTGGCGGAGATGGTGTGTGTTTCAGCGATGTGCAAGGTGTTTGACTGGTGTGCACTCCTGATTTTTTATTCATGTCGAGTCAATCACAAAGTGCAGGAGCTGATACTGCCTCTGAGGAACAGTCGTTACACACACACACACACACACACACTCAAGCATGCTCAAAGCGATGAGTGCACTTTCGTCTAAGTGACTCTTACACTCTCACCTTGTTCATTAGAGACGTCAGTAAAGTGTGGCGATGCAGCCAGTGATGGGCGTAGAGGTGGGCGGGGACGAGGAGAATAAATCAATGGCAGAAGATTGTCCCTTCAAGAGTGAGAGGGAGTGAGATAAAGCTTGGAGGTAGAGTGAAAGAGAGTGAGAGAGAGATGCACGGAGATGATTCCCACATAGGAATGCTGTTAGTCATGTGTAATAAAAGCAGATTGTGTAAATCAGACAATGATCTCGCAGCCACAGGCTGAACTAGGAAAACTTCAAAAGATGCAGAGCTGCTTTGTACCAAACAAAGATCAAAGTTGGTTATCTTTTATCTTTATCCCTAATAATTAATGTAGTTTTATGATGCAAAAATTAAAAAATCATTTAAATGAAATCTGAGCCCATTCTTGATACTAACAGCCGACTTTTCTTCTGCAACAGCCATTCAGTGTATTTACATTCAGTTTATAGTAGGTATCCTGTGTATTATTAATACTCTGAGTTATCACTTATACATTTATAACTATTATTGCTCATGTGTACCTTTCAGGTTACTTATTCATGTCCCCACATTTATACAACGATCTCCATCCACACTATCACACCTGAAAACACATATCACAGGACCATTCACATACACTCGGTATGTGTGTGTCAGTGTGAA
Source organism: Seriola aureovittata (assembly GCF_021018895.1). Lineage (NCBI taxonomy): Eukaryota > Metazoa > Chordata > Actinopteri > Carangiformes > Carangidae > Seriola > Seriola aureovittata. The sequence goes on along the minus strand of NC_079367.1, from coordinate 5,081,389 downwards.
CAGGAAGTAGATTGTCTACTCTGCAGTTGGTGAGTTGCAGAAAACACTACTAATGAGAAGAGCGACTGTGGGCTTCTGCCCGTCCAGACAGCAATGCAACCTGGGAGTTTTCAAACTAAAAACAGGTCCAGCGGCGTTTTCAAAAGTCTCTGATTTACGGGCTCTGGTTTAGTGTGGACGCCAGGCAAAAACGTTGCAAAAAGAGATGTGTTTTAAAACTAAACTGTAGTAGTGTGAGTGAAGCTGGGTATGTTGCTGTCAGTGCCATGTTGTTGTTAATTAAACATCTATTCAAAGACACAAACTGCATCACCCCCAGCTCAAAGTGACTGGAGAAAACTAACCCATTACAAATTCATGGTTACATTACTTGATATTACGTCACCTGCTTTAATAGGCTTCATAAGAACTGGAAACTTCCTCATGAAGCTGGAATCCAATATTTTTTTATAACTAATACTTCATTAAAATAAAATGCAACAGCCAGCATACTCACTCCGACTGGTTTTCCCACCTACATGATTTACAGCGAGATCTTGCAGAGGATGTAAAACTCGCCTGAGATAAATAATTCATCACATCACCGTTACCGTCGTGTGGTCATGCAGATGAGAGCAGGGACTGCTCTTCATGTTGCCGTGTTCTAGTATTGATTTTCTGACAACACGGTGTAGATCTCAGCAGGTGATTTTTTTTTTTTTTTCAGTCCTTGAATGTCAGATCTGACAACAGGTCCCTGAAAGCACCAGCAGGGAAGAGTTTTGAAACTGGATCCTGCGTTCAACTGCATTTCCACTTTACTAATAACTGACTTATACGAAAACAGTGAAGCGACTGAGCGATCGCAGACAGATTCACAACGAGACTGATGACTGCCTGGAAGAATGGAAAAACAAATTAATCAGTTTAAGAAGCTGTGTACAAATAAACATTAATAATAATAGTAATAGTACCACTGGAGTGAAATAAAGCCATAAACCATAATTTCATGTTTTACAGCAATAATTCCAGGGTATCCCAGTGCAATGTACCACCTCTACATTGATGTTTTAAAATGAAAACATCCTTTATAAATGAAGATGAGGTGTTTTTTTATTTTTTTTATTTGCAGGGTTGCTCTCCTGTGTTTGTGTGTGTGAGGTAATGTCCGGGTTAAACTAGCCCCCCAGTATCATCCTAACACTGACCTGCTCTGTCCTCCAGCGAGGTGCTAACGCTAAACCCATAAGCCTTGCTGAGTCACCCTGCCAGAGACAGCTTCCCCCCCGAGGCCCTGCAAGGTGAAATCTGTCTGAACTCTGACCCCTTCGCCTGCTCTAATCCATTCATCCCTCTCTCTCTCTCCCCCTCTCTCTCTCTCTTCTCTATGACCATCCATGTTATTGTGTTCTGGTTAGGCACTGGCATTTCCATCAATGTACACCATTATGTAGATGTTCAAATTGGAGTAAGATTAAGGATGAGGATTGAGGTTCATCTTCTAATATAACATCTGATGAGCACACACACACACACACACACACACACACACAACACACACACACACACACACACACACACACACACACACACACACACGCGCGCACACGCTTGCAATAGGAGATGGATTACTCCATCAGCATGTGAACGCCACATCAACCCTGACCTCAGCGTGTGTGGAGTGAGAGGATGAAGAGACGCAGAATAAGAAGCTGAGTCGCGGAGAGGATGGCTGGAAGTGGGTGTGGTGTGTAAGGAGAAAGAAATGAGACCACAAGCCATATAATTATGTGCAATTGCTCTCTCTTTCTCCCCCAGCTACGACTCCGCTTCTCCAGCAGTCCCCGCGGAGCCTGGTTGTAGTGCTCCAGTCATGAAAGGCTGCAAGCAGCTACAGAGCGGCTCTTCTCCTGCATCCGGGTTCATTTGTATCTGTAGTAGCACAGCTGGAGCAGATCAGTCCCACTATCTGTACTGACATGAACGTTAATGCACACACATAAACCTATCTTTTGCTTCTTTTGATTATTTTTGCCAGATGGCGTTCGGCTTTATCAGCAGGTGGATTTTGTTCTAAAAAGTTAGAGATTATGCATCCACCTCCCACTGGTGATTCATAATGTCCCTATGGAACATGTGACAGCGTTTTAATAACCAGCTTCTTATGGCAGCGCGGCGAAGGTGCTGACATTACAGCCGACAGCATCCCGGGGGTCATTACATATGGATGTAGAAGTGTGAAAGCAGAGACAGGGTGGGATACGGAGTGAATAGACGTCGGGGGCCTTTCTTGGCCTTCTGTAAGTGTCGCTTTTTAAGTATCTCTCTGGGGAATCTGCCTCAAGCGAGAAGCTATCTATCTCTCTTTCTTATTTTCTCCTCTCTTCCATGCAATATAGCGCACATTCGCTAGATAAGCCTCACGCTGCACAAAATCATCTATCACCTCCACGGGGGGTTGTGAACGCACCACAGGGATTTGCTAAATAAAATCACGATGATCTAAAGGTCATGTGACGACAGAGCTGTAACCTGTCAACAAACACAGGCACACTGAGTCACGTGTAAACAAGCACTCACTAATAAATATTGGTTTTAGCTTTGTGTGTGTGTTGCACCGCACTGAAAGAGTGAATGGCACACACACACACACACACACACACACACACGCCTAGACAGATGAGCCGAGCTCCTGAGTGACAACACTCATTTGACTCGGGGGAACCATGCTGAGGAGTCATGCTAAGCGAGCTGGCCGCCGTTAAGAAGGAATAGTTGGGCTTTGGTAAGAACACACCCAGACTCGCTCCCGATCGCCTCCTGTAAAGTGTACACGTGCAGAGACGTGCTGAGACACAAGCCAAGCTTAAACCTTCTCTTCTACCAACTGCTCCACTTCAACTGCTACCGCAAGGATTGCATTTAAGCTACCAAGCTCGAAGGCCTCAGCGTGCTTCAGAGTTTTTGTCGGACCGTGTAAGAGCGTCTGAAACCAGCTTCCTGCTGGCGGATATTGGAGAGGGCTGCGTCCGGCCTAAAAAAGAGTCAATCCAACAATACTGCACTTTTTGCACAGATGTGAATAGGTGCAAAAACAGGCACAGTTTGAAAATGACTTATCAGCCGTCACTTTTCATGTGCGCAATCGAGGGAAACGGAGACCTTTGGAAACGATGGTGCAGACACCCGCGGTCGCTCCCTGATTGGGTCTCATCAGCCTCGATTACAGGTGACAGGTGGCTTAGGCAACATGGATAACGAGTTATAAGCGTTACTGACCTTGTTGTTTTTGCTAGCAGATGTTGAGGAGTTACATCCTGCACTGTAACACTGCAGCTGTCTTTGCTTTTCCTCATTGCTAGTATTTTTTTTTTTGCAACTAATCAGCTGCAGAGCAGACGATCTGCTTCCTGTTTACACCGGGTCGCGCCTGCCCAGTGTTCGTGATTGCTCAGGTGTGTACACGTTTTTCAGGTGTGCGAGTCTTTAAAATGAAATCGTAGTGGTGTGGACATAATGTCATCAGATCTTAGACAATATATTTTTCTGGAAATTCCATTTGAAAGAAGGACGGTTGTATTATATTCAAGACTAAACATTTACACATTCACAACCTCAGATATTCTTTCCAAGTGGCAAGAATACTTTTACAGAGTTGCTCGGCTAATGAGTTTCTCCAAGTCTGTTTTTCTGGTACAGAGGAAATAAATTCTCCACAAGTGAAAAAGACTCCCGACGTCTTTACTGCAGAGAGAGAATTATATATTAAGCAGCCCAAAAAATCAGCAGTGTCCCAAACGTCCTAACGAGTATCAAAAAGACAAAAAGCAAGCGAGAAACCTTTGACTGTTTTTGAGGAGACTGTGTGACTGATAAACAAACAACCAAAATGTGGGATTTACACTTTTCTGTTAAAAGGATTTAAATGTTTTACTTTTAGAAGAAAAGAAGCTGAAAAGACGAGGACTGACTCTTTGATTTCTGCTTGTCAAGAGACACTGTAACTTATTGTCCTCGAGGTGTTTAACCTCCGGTATTCTCATTGAGAAAGACACTGCAAGAATAAATATTTGCTCTCCTAATTACTATCAAGGTTTATTTTAACGGGCAAAAAAGTCAATGAGGTACTTACAGCTTTAATCACTCACTTAACATTCCAGTCGCTGCGACCCGTGAGACTATGTGTGCTGCAAATGGACAGGTCTAAAGACCGTTTCATTAAGTGCCCTGTCTTCTATCAAGCTCCGCTTCCTATTCCATTATTGGAGATCAATATCAGGGGTAAAGGAGGATGGATTTGCATGTTTAGCAGTCCCGCTCCGACCAATGGCAGCTCAGAAGTAGGACTGCAGCCAATGGGAGTGGGCCCACAGAGACAGCATGAGTGATGTGTTGACAGTAGTTAGGTAGAGAGTGTTTCATCAGGGTTTATCCTCAGAGGCTGTGTGTACCAACAGGCACAGCGACCCCACAGTCCATCAGTTGGTCCCGGGGAAATCAATTTACACCTGGCCCACTGCCCGTAATGGCAGGAATAAATCACAGGTAGGAGGTGAATACACACAGACGCACACACACACACACACACACACTCGTAGAGAGGACTGAAACCCATCCAAGCACGTGATATGCCCAGAAAGTACAACAAAGTTCATGTCTTACACACAGTCTGAGTATTTATGCGCGCGCGCGCACACACACACACACACACACACACACACACACACACACACACACACACACACACACCCTGACCGTAGAAGGGAATCTCTAGAGCCGTCTGTAATCTTACATAAACAACAAGTGTTATATTCCCCCTAATGTGTGTGTGACTCATGTATGACAAACCGACTCAGGCCTGCAGGCTGTTGTCATGGCGGTCTCATGAGAGCACACGTTGGCATCGCCTCAGGGACAGCCAACCTGTCCTGTCCAACGCTTTCTCTCGCAGGACGGCACCTGCGCCGACCAATGAGACGAGCGAACTCACAGCGGATGGGACCAATAGGTTTTAGGATTGAGGGAGTATTAGCGTGCATTTATAAAAATTCATGTCAGCAGTGATGGCCCAGATTAGATGGTTTTGAGCTGTAGAAAAGCCAGATGTAGGGAAGGCACATTACTGTGGGAACGTACAGACTGTTGCACAGAAACTAAAGCTATAAATGACTGACTGGCGCTTTTCAGTTTCAAGTTATTAGGAGCGCTTCCGGTTTACAAAATTTAAGAGGTAAATAAATACCATGAATAATGTCCTGCTGTTGTTTAATCATATTTTCTCATTGGACAAAGATGGTAAAATGTTCTATTAGTGAATGAAACGAGCAAAAACAGCCCTTAAGATTTCCAATAAACAGACACATGCAAACTTACGTATGTAGTGCCATGGAAACCACAAAATTAACTCTCTTGGTCAATTTATTAAGACTCTCCCAAAGAAAGGACAGCCTATATTGAACCAATCGGTCAATTGGACAGTCAATCAATCTGCAAATCCATTCAGTCTGCGGCTGTGGAAATGAGAGTCAAGGCCAAAAGAGTCCCTCTTACAACCTAACCACCAACACTTTTGCTGTACAAGTTCATGTTGGGTGAAATTAAACTTCATGATAATGAAATTTCTTCCATCATTGTTCAGCGCACTTCAGTGCCATATATGATTACTGTGCATGGACATTTGATAAGACACCAAGCCTAGCAGTCATGCTAGTAGCTCCGTGAAGCTGCACTTGAGCGCTTTAAGCTAAATGTTAGCATGCTAACATAACAATGCTAAAGTGCTGATGTTTAGCAATGTTTACCATGTTGTAGTTAATCTTGGTAGCATGCTAACAAATGCTAATTAGCACTTACCACAAAAAGAAAAAAACGGGATTCATTAATGAAAAGCTGGGTGGATGAACGCCTGGTTTAATGTGCATGCCACTTAAGAATTGTGTCCATTTCTATGGCTTTAATTTATTTTCAACACTTTGTTGTTCTCGATTACTCATCTGATGTATTTGGTTCATTCATTCTGATCCACTTTGCTTTGTCGTCCTTTAATCCCGTCCGGCTGTTGTTGCATATGGCGTCCCTGCAAATGTTTCACTATAAAAGCCCTGGTAAGAAATGGAGAGTTTCTGTCCTCTGAAATGCTGGAAAGCTTTTTAATCTGAAATGTTTACAGGAAAGTGTTGAGTTTTTATTGCCAGAGTAATGAAATGACTTTAACAGGGCAAACGGAAGCGGATCAAAACAAGGTTTTTAACCAAAATATGACGAATTATACTCATCAATCAGAGGCCCCAGTCGCTATCGGAGGAAATACAGTAGCTGAGGCTTATTTTTATTTTCCATGCAGGTATTTGGTCATCAAGAGAAGTGTCTAAAATACTACGCTCACCAGATCCTACAGAGTTCAAGGCAGTGATTATCCACCTGTTGATATAACCCTGATCTCTGAACTTCCTGTACACATAAAAACTTATTTTATACTGTTACAAAAAAAAATGCACAACTCAACTTTTCTCAGAAATATATTATGCACAGTTCTACAACTCACTTTGGAAACATTTCAAAAGCTATAATTCTTTGGTTGACTGAAACTAAGAGTGTGTACTTTACAGAATCTAAAATATTGCTGTGAGTGATTCTGGATAAAGGAAGCCAAATATATCGAGACTAAACAAATGCAAGTGAAACTGTGCAGGCCGCTGGACATCCTGCGTGTAAATTCTGATACCCTGAAAAAAGTTTTTGGCCGGTTCCTGCCGTCATCTGAACATTTCAACTGTCTGGACAACGGATATAATCTGCACGAAGAAGATCTGAGGCTTTTTGCCGCCGGGTGTCCTGGTTGCGCTGCTTAGGTCATGACATGCAGCACCATCTCGTGACGAGACAGTCCTCTTGGCTTCCTACCAACACCCTGCAGACTGAGGCCATGTGTCTGCTCGCCTGTCTGTGAATAACCGCTCCTCGCTGCCTTCGTCTTCACAGTCTTTATTACTCTTTCTCCTTCATCTGCTTCCTGTCTGTCACATCTCTCACTCTGTTGATACTGCTCCTCTCCTCTCTACTACTGCAACCAAACTGTTTTGCGTTTTCCTTGATGGCTTTGTTGATTTTATTTTTCTTTCCATGTCTTTTCTTTCTTGCTGTCGCTGAGACCCTGAAGCCAGTATGACTAGTCCAGTCGATGAGAGACACTGCACTTCCAGTGTCTCATGAATGAGGGGAAGCAAACACTGACCGACCATTCATCATAAAACCAAAGCAAACAGCTCTAACTAACCATTCAACTGACGGACTGCTCTGAGAGCAAGGCTCGAAATCATTTCAATTTCTCGGCACGACACAAATTCACGCTCAGAGCTTTGTCAGCAGAAGAAGAAGACTCATCCTTTGCCAAAAGAGAGAACGTCTCTACAGATCATTTATTTCATAAACTGCCTGACATTTATTCACTCAATAATTCAAGAGTACTACTTGCGCGAGTGAGTCAGTAGCTTTAGGGGATTGGTTTAAACTTCTAATTCAGATAGTCTCTAATGAACCCATGCGGAATCTGTGGTCTTCAGTCATGTCCCAAGAAAACCCCAGACCCAAGATATGTTCTTTCCTAGATGTAAAATCATGTCTTATAGCATCTCCAGAGCTGATGTGCGTCTGTGGCGAAAACGCTCATGAATAATTGCTCCTTCTGCAGCCGATGAGGATGAGTTATTCAAACTAAAATACAAGACCTCTCAGCATGCAGGAGAATGCATAAATCATAACTGCCGTGACCTTGCACTGGTGACTAGTTTTTGAGATTGTGAAATGACTTCACACTTGACGGAAAGAGAAGGATAAGAGAGGAAGGAGGGGAAGAGGAAATTGTGGGAAAGCTCAAATGAGGCACACGTGTAACGTGATGGCTTCTGAAGCAGAATGAAGACATGAGCACAGAGAGGCACAGCAGGAAACTGTTAATGGAGACATCGTGGATTTTTAAGGCGAGATATCCTCACACCGCTCTGGATCCTCTGATGTCCAAAGCTTCTGCGTGGGCTTACAGCGTCCCCCCTGGTTGCCTAACCCTCCCATCATGTCACTCAGAGGGATTAAAGAAGCTAAAGCCCCCCTCGCCCTGCCATCAGCCACTTTGGACCAGGAATGAAGTGACTGGAAGCAGGGGAAGGATTCATATTCTGCATGCATGCTGCACATGCGTTGGTACTCTCTTATTTTTAATACTGTATGTTTGCAGGGACATACATGAAGATACATGCACACATGATAGAACCAGGCGAGAACAACTTGTTCTTACATGCCGGTTACAATTCAAACGCCTGTGCAAGCTTCAGTCTAACAACCACAGACACACACCTCACTCTTACAAGAACTCACCTTCCGATCATAGTAGAGTGCTGCTGCACGGCGGCCTCCAGGAGGCGCTCTAGGATGGTCCATTCCCCCATGGTTGTTGGAGTTAGGTGGCATCCACTGGGCACAGGAAATCAGGGCCGACCCCACTGCTGGTGGGCTTCCCAGTTAGCAGGAGCACCGGTGTTGGTTTGAACGTCTCTTTTTCTGAGTCAACAAGTCCACTTGTTGAGTTGAGATGAGGTAGGGAGCGGTTTCAGGTTTCAGGCGGCTAGTTCGGTGTAAAAGAAGGAACCGTGAAGAAAATCAGTGACGCTTCATCGTGAGCTCCCTTTTTTCTTTTTTCGTCGCTGTCCCCAAAACACACACACACTTGTGCCCTTAACTGCACCTGAGATGGTTGGACTGAAGCCTTTATGTGCTAGCTGCACACACACACACACACTCTTGTGTGTCTGTGTGTGTGTGTGTGTGTGTGTGTGTGTGTGTGTGTGTGTGTGTGTGTGTGTGTGTAATTCTCCGTCCGTGCACCTGCTCACGTGAGTGTGTCTTCCCACTTTCCTCCTTGTTTCCCTCCTCTAGGTGCACCTGACCCTGTTTACCTCCTGAACAGCTGGTCGGTCATATGTTCTCACACTAACACACACACACACCTGGTCGAACACACACACAGAGACTCTATCTACTACTGAATTTCGAGGAGCAGCCGTAGTTTGTGCAGACATCCATCACTCGCACAGTAACACTCAGCCCTCACACGCTGGGTCTTTGACAGCATCTTGTAGTAACACTGGCCGGGCTCAGGTCCATACACTCATGTGAGCCTGAGTAACCAGGGATCTCTGCTTGTCCTCCGTCCTCTGCATTTCTTCCTCTCTCCCTCTGTATCTGTCCTCTCTATTTTTCAAGGGATTCCTTCTCGTCCTCTCTGTTGCTCCTCTCCTCTCCTGGTTTGTTTCAGGCAGCACCGGAGAGAAGCATCACACTGCCTCCTCCTCCCCTGTCTCCTTCCCTCTGCTCAAAACCATGCAAGAGTCGTTGGTCTCCTCCTCGTCCTCACCGCCTCCCTGTCTCTGTGCGTTTTTCTCAGCGTGGTTTACGAGAGGCAGCTCTCCTTTCTTCTCTTCCCTTCATCTTGTTTTTTCCTTCTCTCTCTCTCTCTCTGTGTTTGCACCCTCCACCTGCCTCCGTCTCTCTCTCTGAGCCAGTAGGCAGCAAGACCGAGCGTGTGTCTACAGGATTAGAGAGAGGAATCATTTCTCTGCTCCTCCCCCCTCTCGCTCCCTCTCGCTCACTCTCCCATCACTGTGTTTATCCCCCCTCCCTCATCATCTCTCGCTGCTCCACCACCGACAACACACCACGCAAACCATTTCCATTTCTCTCTCACAGTGCACATTGTTTGTGATTTTGTCTTCCAGCCATGTTTTTAATCATCTTGCCTCTTGATGTCTTGTGTGCATTGTTACCTACTGTAACTGCGAGGATGATCTCCGCTGTTTACACACACACACAAACACACACACACACACACATGCAGAGACATGGGAGGCAGTGCCATGCTGAGGCTATGCAAGGATACTGAGCCGACACAGGGAAAGTGTGTGACAGAGTGAGAATGTGATGGAATCATAGTGTGTGTGTGTGTGTGTGTGTGTGTGTGTGTGTGTGTGTGTGTGTGTGTGTGTGTGTGTGTGTGTGTGTGTGTGTGTGGTGGAAATGGAATTAGCGACAGTCATCAGGATTTAGAGTAATTTACTCAGAGGATGCTCGCTCGCTCGCTCGCTCTCTCTCACATGTGTGCACACACACACAAATACTTGTATTTCTATCTCTGTGAGGACACACTCCTTGACATAATGCATTCCCCAACTCCTTACCTTGACCATCATCAACATGTGCTAACCCTAACATAAACCTGATTCTAGCCGTTTGAGTCTTAACCCTCAAACGGCTCTATAAAGTTGTGAGGTCCAGCCAAAATGTCCTCACTGCGTAAGGTCCTCAAAAAGATAGAAATAAAAAGTGCACACACAAACATGCAAGTTTGCACAGCTATCTGTTTTAGGACATCACATTGGTTTCCATTCATTTTGGGCAGCCTAACCCAAGCCTTAACCCTAACCTTAACCAAGTCATACCTAACCCTGACCAGGACCTGGCTTCGGGCCTCATGAGGAGCACTACACAAGGTCGGTGTTTGTACCGGAAAAGGTCCCAAAGAAGCAACAAAACCATGTACACACTCGCTCGCTCTCTCTCACACACACACACACACACACACACAATCTGTAATAATACAAGACCTCTGTTTATAATATTACAAGTTATTATTTCATTAGTGATTAATCTGTTGATTATTTTTTCACTCATCTATTTAATCTAAGTGTATAAAATTCAAAAGTGGAAAGTGAAGTGTTTAAACAGCCTGAAGAGGAGTTTACAATCTACAGTGACAGACGAAAAACATTTGAACCCGTCCAAAACAACGAACAAGGATTCACAAATTGAAAATACATTTTCTGCTAAAAAACTAACATCAATTAATCAAATAATTGCGAGTAAATGAGGCTATGGTTCGGCATGCTGGGATGTGACAATCAGCTAGCTAGCAGCAGCAGAAACCTCAGTGTACAAAGGCGTGTGTGTATATGTGAGCCTGACACTTCAAATATATACCAAAAATATATCATGTATGTATGTAATATTTGTATTGATCACATACAAATATTTACTCACACACACATAAACACACAGTAGCATCTCCATGTAGCGCAGCTGAGTGTTTTAGTGGCTTCCTCTGTCACTCCCCGGCTCCCCACACCAGAGTAGTAATCTATTCTGAAGGATGTAATGACCCCCCCCACACACACACACACACACACACACACAATCCATCCTACCCCATGCCAAGACAATCTAGCAGCACCATGTCTCACACGTGAAGAGAGTAAGTCTAAATGAGGGGAGAGGAAAACACAAACAGCGAGGCTTCAGTCTGTATCGTCTGGCATCAAGGAAACACTAGGACATTTCTCTAACCTCCGAATATCCTTGTACGATGTCTGTCATTGACTATAAATCCCATTCCTTGCTACTTAGAAAACCAAAATATAGAATAATCCTTGATCATTCCTATAAATGGACTTATAAAAATACCATACTTACATTTTAGCCATGCAAGGGACGTAACTCTTGGGGTGGCAGTTTCAGTTCGTGTCAGCAGCTACACCACTTCTCTCCACAGTGAAATATCTTTTCAATGTTTTGTCAGGGAATATTTTTTTATATATATATATTTTTTTTAGACATTCATGGTCGCCAGAGGATGAATCATACTGACTGTGATGAGCCCCTGAAACATCCTCTAGCGCCACCAGATCTACATTTGCTGTTTTGTCATTACGTATTAACGGCTACGGGATGTTCTTTAATAACCTTTGTGATGCACCATCAAGATTTTAATTTATCCAACACTTTGGTTTATGACAAAATTCCTGTAAACTAATGACATTCTCATTAGCCTCTACTGTACTTCCATGTTTGATGCTAATTAGCAACCGTTAGCATGTTAACAAGCTAAAATAAGATGGTGAACCTGGCAACAATATTCTGCACTGAATCTTAGAGATACCTTGGGTTAAACTCTATAAGTCTTCAGGTTAACTCATCAGCAGGTTTTTGGCATAAAGATGTTGATAAGTCTCTGACATGGGAGATGGTCCATGATGCATTACGCACTCTGTCTTGTGAGAGGGGAGGGAGATCAGCTGATTGAGGCAGCTAGGTGGGAGGGTGGGTGGGTTTCTGTGCTCTAAAGGTAAAAGATTACATTTTCACACTGATTAACAGATAAGAAGCTTTGGCGTAGCTCCAGGCACCATGGGACAGAATGTGTGTGTGTGTGTGTGTTTACACGTCCCTGTTCACACCAACAGGACACTCAAGGCAATTATGGTTTTAAGCAGCAGGTTGGAATCAATTATACATGTCGACTTCCACAAGCCCATCTGTCTGCTTTTTTTTTCACCTAATATAAAAAAAAATCATTAATCTACTTCAATTAAACTCGACTAAATCAAATAATCTAATTATGGGGATTTAAAAGCAGCCAGATTTCTGTTGCCTTTACTTTTTAAATCACTGTCCAGTACTTTTTATTGTGTTAATCTGGGCACCATGGCATCTAAAGCAGATACAGAAAGTCAGTAGAAAAAAACCTGAATAAATTAAAGTTTCAGCTCTAATAGTTTTTCTCTAGAGCAACCTCGAGGATTAATCATGTTGGAGTACTAATTAAATTCCTTGACATATCTGAATATTCATCAAATATGACCCACTGAAAAGATCGTCTATGCAACTCCTTCAAAAAACGCATTTATTATAATTACAGGTCTGGATGATGGGTGTTGCACTAATCTTCAGAAAATATCAGACACACAAATATCCGACATAAACCTGCCCAATATCCCCGCGGTGCAGAGCGACACTTCATGTGGATGACCCCGTTATTAACATAAGCTGCAAGTCTCTACTCGTGTATGAGCCTGGCAGTGACACAGTGACACTTGGCCTATGCAGACTCTATATCGCAAAACCTTAGATAACCTTTTTCCTGATTGGGGTCGTATTACGTAACAAAAAAAAATTACAGAATTAAATCGTGACAAGTGATATAAAACCTGCACGTTATTTTCTCACTATAGGAAACTTATCTTCGACACATTTGACCAGTTTATATATTATAATTGTTGGTGGCATTTATTTTTTTAGAAGTTGTAATCGTCTGAAAGGAACAAGCAGGTCCTCAGCAGTCATTAAGTCGTATATATACACAGTCCCATTATGTTGCACTTGTGGTTTTAAATGTCGCCCAGCTTCTGGTGTTCAGCTCCTGCGGTCTGTGGGTCGGCGCTAGGTGATCTCTCTAAAAGCCCTCTTCTCCACATACTTCACCTTGTGTCTCCTCTTGAACCTAAGAGAAGGGGGACGGAGGGTGGAAAAAAACACATTTTAAAAATCAATATACACCTAATGAGCCCGTGCATCACTGTGAGCCTTTGATGAGATGTTACGTAAGAGGTCCTTACTTGGCTCTCTCTCTGGGTTCGATCAGGTTCCTCTTCTGCAGACTCTTGAAGCGGTCCTTGAGGACGCTGCCCTCTGGCTGCAGAGTCACAGCGTTACATGAGGGGGAGACAAGTCCAGACAAATCCGTGTGAGATGAACGTCACTCTGCTCTGACTTAAAATGCAACTCCCACCCGAATTATAAAATCCCATTCACACCACAAAGGCTGATTTAAGCCTTATTCACAGACATTATGGCAGGAGATAAGAGAGAAGAGCTGGGAAATTTCCACTGGCAATTACATCAAATGAAATTAAAACTGTCCCTGGGGGGAAAGTGGGTCGTCGCAGTATTAGAGAAAAGGATAAAGCTTAGAATAAGACAATGCAGAGAACTGAAGATAATACACCAACAAAATGAACCAAAACTCATCACAGATAAAGACACCGTGTCCTCACTGGCAAAGGTCAAAGTGGAAGAGCAAGAACACGTTTCAGATGTGAGTGACGTACCTTGAGTCGTCGCAGGGAGCCGGCCAGCTCGTCACTCAACTGCACCTCCAGGTCCTGAGGCTGGAACCTGTGAGTAAGGACCAAAAGCAAACATTTACCATGTGGTCATAAACAGGTCCATTCACACACGGCCCCCTGCTGAAGTAACCACAGGTAAATCTTCAGAACAAGGTCCTTAAAATGTTTTTGCATGGCTTATGAGGTTACTCATCATGAGGACTAGTACTCAGTCTATGTGTAGTAGTAAAGTAGTGATAAAATTGTACTGTGTTGCCTTACTTTGAAAGAATTTAAAAAAGGCAAGAAGGATCTTCACAAAAGGCGCTACTGAGGTGCATTATGGGAAAAGTAGGGTGCAGTATTTTTGGAGCTTTAAAAAACAAAACAATCAGGATCTATTCTCTTCTCTGCTCTTAATTTTGACGGCTCATTTTTTGTTGCGAGTCCCCTGACTTCATGAAAGTGCGCGTTAGGTGTACTTGAGTTTGCCGAGGCGTCTGGGCTGGCTCTTCTGGGCCTCCTGCTTGGCCTTGCGGACTTTCTGTTTGTCCTTGGTGCCCTGCTCCTGCTGTTTGATGGACGCCTTAATGGAGCGAAGCTGGAAGAGCTGCTGGTGCTGGTCAATCCGCTGTCTGTCGGCCAGCCGCTGCTGCTCCTGGGAGGGGCGGCAGGAAGAGAGACAGTGAGGTTGATGTTTTTTGGATGGTGAGTGGAGCAACAACAACAACATGGCATCTTGCTGGAAGTATTTACAACCTGCAACACTTTCATTTTAAATATTTGTAGTTTGGAGATCGATCAAGAGTGCTGTAAGAATGCAGTTGTGAGATTATTAAACATTTGTGCTCTTTTAAAAATCACATCCTGAAACACAAGCTATGCAATTTCATGCTTCATTATTATTTTTTCTCCATTCATCGTTTCAACTATAAAATGTCCAAAGAATTGTGAAATTTTTTTCACAATTTCTTCATATGTGTTGTTCAGTCCCACCCACAGCCTTAACACCTAAACATGTTTCATTTATTGTCACATATGTAAAGGAAAGACAACTCATCACATCGGAGAAGCTTGAACCAGTAAAATGATTGAAATAGCTGAAGATAGATTTTCTTTCAGCTGATCAGTTACTTCAGCTCTATGTGTAAGGCAGCACGATTACATCTTGCATTGTTCAGTTTAAAGAGTCAATATGTCAAAATGCTTTATTACATTTTTAAAAATGTGAGATTTCAGGAAGAGCAGAATGATTTGACTCAATACAATTCAATCAGTAGATGCATTCAAACACTGCTGATGTTTGACGGCACAGTAATGGTCCAAACCTGTCTGCAGATGTCAACAATTACTGACAGGAAACTGTAGGTTACTGAACTGCACGTCTTCAAAAATGAGTAAAGTATGAATTGTGTATGTACCTTAATTTTGTCTGCCTTCTCTTTCTTCCTCTGTCTCTCAGTCTTCTTCTCTGCCAGCGCGATGCCTCCCACTGCCACATCCTCCTCTTCCTCATTAGGAGCCATTTCTTCTTCATTCTCCTCCTCTACCAGACCTTCCACCTGCTCTCTTAAGATCGTCTCCTGCAGACCACACAAACACGAAGGTTAGACAAAGTTTCCACTGCATTTAGAATGAATCAAAAGATGAAGGAATGATGATCTCTACCTCTGTCGCTGTGTCGGCTTTGTTGACCATCACCTGCCTCTCTATTTTGTCTTCCTCCTTTTGTTTCTTTACCTCCACCTCGTGGGCCTCCCGCAGCAAGGCCTGGGTTCAAACGGTCAGTTAGTGCAGGTCATTACAACAGGATTAACAATGAATAACCAATGAGGCAAACCTAAACCTATACTTTGATCATACTCCAGGATGGACGTGGGCAGCGGACACACTTTATTCATACTACTATCAGGGGTATGTGTACGCAGACACTGTTAAAATTTACATCACACGGCCTTAACGGTTTGCAACACCATCAATTGGCTTTATGAAGATACACGACCAAGTGAAGGCCACACAACACTAATAAAAATGACTGCAATCACTCATAACAAAGATCTTAATGTCAGTTTCTGCAACCAGCATCTTCAGCTGAAGCATTTTAGACAGCACACTCAAAGGCTTTAGTTGTTTTGCTTAATTCAAACTCAACTTAAACTGTACTGAACAAATGGGAACTGACTGTCTTTGTGAAAGGCCGTCAAAAAGTTAATCTCATTCTTTTCAACATATAAAAAGTTCATCATCATGTTCTTGTTTTAGGGCTTTTAATACATTCTCATATTTTAATAAAATTAAACATAACACCAAAATAAAAATAACAAAATAGACAAATACACACATTTCTTTTGATCATACGTATGCATTAACTAACTAACTGTTTTTGTAAATTCCATCACAAAATATCTAAGACCTCTAAACATGAAGTCGACAGTGTTTGTACAAGCTTTTAACATCCTCGTTAACGGTTAACAATCGTTTCATTAAAATGACTGTAAAGTAAAATGATGATTCCTAGTCCAATTATAAGCCTGTCAGGTGTTGAGGTGCGAGTTACCTGGTGGGAGAAGAAGTCTGGGTTGTAGGATCCTCCAGGGGCGATCACTTCCACAGCAGGGAGCACTGACGGCTTCTCGTTCAACTTTTCTGGACGCTGACAGAAAAGAACAGATGAAGCCACATTAGTCAAACTCCAACCGCCACACAGACAATGTAAAGTATAAAATACTGTTCACCCAGTTAAATCTTGGACAAAGACACTTATTCATCCTCACATTGACAAGCTTCTTGCCAGTCTGTTGAAGGTACCAGGGGTCAGCTGAATCTTTGGCTGCGTTAGAAAGAAAGGAAAGATACATGGGTTACATGGTTTCTTTAATCATACAATATTCAAGTATATTTGTGATCTACACTTTAAGGTCTGCTCTATAACTACAGAATCACTATCTAATAATGACCGGCTTTGTTGTTTATACCTTGAGTGCTGGAGCTTTAAACTCAATAACTGATATAACAAGACTTGAACGTATTTTGAAATGAGGCTGCAAAAACAACTAAATAAAATCAGATTCCTGCTGCAATCTTCAAAGTGATTTTATAGTTTCTACATTTGGTTGGGGTCATAAACTGGGACAACACGTGGGTACATCAAACCTTGTGTACTGCCAAAGACACTCAAAATAGGCCAGCGTCCCCAAATCCAGAAAATAAAACTCTGGCATCCGACTTCCTCTTTCAGATTCCTCTGATCACATCTGCTGATCAAAAAATCTGAGGCTTTGTCACAGACTGTGATCTGACTCTCTGGTGGAAAACACTGCAGTTATTCAAACAGTATAGCTAATGTAGTTTAGGATTAGCCGCTGATTACACCAACACTGAAGGATTCAAAGCCAATGAGATGCACATTTTAGGTTTATATATTATATCAATCAAATTCTAGTCGATTTATTACTAACATCCCTATTTTGACCTTTGGATCTTCACATAATCCAAACTTTTCCTTATTTATTTATGTTTATCCTCAGATCCCAGATGACTGTTCACACAACAGTCATCTGAGCTCCATGTTGGTCTTCACATTCCCATGAAGGAAATACTGGGAGCGCAAGGATGGGATCATCACTGGACAGACACACACACCCACCCAAACGCACACACATACACACACACATACACACACACTCACACTCACACTCACACTCACACTCTTGGCCCCATATGTCATAATATTCTCTGTCTGGGTTGTTGTTGGCCTCCGTCACCGATTTCTTGGCCTTCCTGTCTGCCGGCCGTCTGCTTGGCAGCTGTTTCCTCCTCTGTGGCACGACACCTTTGGCTGCCAGCTGCTCAGCCTTCTGGGCAATGCGACGAAGTTTCTTGGCATTTGGTTGCTGGTAGGCCAGCACACTGGGGAGGGGGGTGGGGCAGAGGAGATAAATCATTGATTATGTAGGACAGGAGGAGGTTATGGAAACACGCTACTTGATATATGATGGAGAGAAGTTGATACCCAGCACACTAGATATTCTGACACTGTCTACACTGGTGTGTTTGCATATCCTCAGATCCCAGGACACCATTCACAAAACAGTCTCCTGAACTCCTGTTTTGTCTTCACATTACCATGAAGGAAATACTGGGAGCGCAAGGATGAGATCATCACCGGTTACACACAGCCCTCAAACATTTAAGACAATAAATCAAAAAGCTGATGTTCCAACATTTTTTTAAATGTTCATTTGTTCAGATGCAGAATTTTACCAAGAGCAGTACAGCTGAGTTCTGTAAAGAGGTGATCTACTTGTCAACTACGACCCTCTTACTCCAATACATTTCCAGTTCTAGCTATTATTAAAATCAATGCATTTACAACAGTTTAGAAGTTTGATAAAAAAACAGAAAAAAATCACAACATGTAGCTTTGCATCAATTAATGGTTTGTGGTTTGTGCCAAGTTTATACTTCAGAAACAGAAGGAGTACAAATAGCAATACTTTCAGGTATCTAGATATAAAACTTTAAGCTGATGATGCATAAACCTGTTCATATGCATCATGGTAAGCATAACTAGAGACTTAATGATCACCAATCACTTACAATTACTATCACTATCACATAACTACTGAGCTGCCTGATTCACACATACTACAGCCTACTTAAGAATCCTCCAAATGACATATGAATGAAAACTGGGCTCTGTGTCTTCAGACAATATCTTTATAGATAACTATGAATGGAGCCACAGACGGAGAGAAAAGCACACAGGGTCATGATGGGTACTGACTCTTTAGGTGGCGGAATGAGGGAGTCGTGCTGCAGGATGAGGTCTATCCTCAGAGGACGTGACGTTTTCCCTTTCCTCTTCTTCCCCTCTACGGCTTCTTCAGCTTCACAAAGAACAAAAAGATAATTCACTAACAAGAACAAAGACACATACACATCTGTTTTTCCAAGATTTGTTAGTTAAATATTTCATTAATTACCTGTACTGTTCTGAGAAATACAAGAGTACAACTTGTTTTTATCTGATCTGAGCTATTTATTACATCCGTGGGTCACAGGAAATTTTTATTCAATGCCTGTCCCACACAAATATTAGATATTTACCCTTCTGTTCAGGCTTTTTCGGTTGTCCAACATCCAAAAAGAACAAACTGTCATCTGGCTTCTCAGACAGCAAACCCCTGAAATACACAAAGGTCACATCATGTCACATTTAGGACTTACAACTAAGAAAAACAGCCTTTTCTAACTTATTTCTCGCAACTAATAATTTAATTATGTAGGTTATTTATTCAAGTAGTTGCTTGCTTTGTCCACACAACAGTCCAAAACACATTAATTACATTAACAGTCATATACAACAGAGCAAAACAGCACATTTGAGCAGCAATTGTTCAGCAGTTGTTTTGTTAGTTACATGACTTCATAAAGTCATAATTGTTGATTAATTTTCTGTCAGTCAATTAATGGTTTCAGCACTAGTACCCACACATTACATTAAAACATTATCAAATTACTCTAAATATGGATTAGGCAACACAGTTTAGGGAGTTCACATGACATAGTGGCCAACACAACATGAAAAACAACAAAAAGGAAAGTCAACCGGCCGTAAACCTTTCAACTTGTTAGGTGAAGCAACTCGTATTCACACATTTCAAATAAATTCACGCGAACTGTATTTTGTGCCAATCTTTTAAGGGAATTAAACAATATGTCGGGCACTGTGCAAACGTACTGTTATTCAAAGAAACTCTGATACAAATACAAGGCCGGCGAGAAGGGCCACTAAATAACGTTTAAGATGAAGCATTTATGTACTAAATTTCCACATTACAGCAGCACCACAGTTGCTAGTCGTCCCCACATTTTGGCTAACTTACCCTGTGGTCCTCTCTTGGTGCCTGACGTCCTCTAAAAAATCCTCTACGTCGTTTATGTCGCTGTGTTTGTTCCAGCTTTTCTTCTTATTCTTGTTCACGCGTTTTCTTCGACTGCTGACCGAGTCCGCGGAGCCTGAAGTGGACTTTAACTTTAAAAAACCTGGCTGTGAAGCCACCACGCGTTTCAACCTCCTGGCAGCCGCCATGTTGGAGGACTGGTAAAAAGAAACACGCTTCTTCTTCTTGAGCTCTGAAGGGGTTGGAGTGAAGCTGCTGGCGCCACCTGCCGGACTGACAGTGTAAATGTTGTAAGAGCTTTTACTTAATAAATAGAAGTTTAAACTTTATTATTATGTAATTTTCCCCCAACCTTTATCTCAATTTATAAGATGATTATTTTAAGCTTTGCCTGTTTGATTTATTATACACATTGTTTAATACAATGCTTAGAAAGATGAAGGGTCTTGTTGTGTTGGTTTTAAATGTTTTTTAATATTTATTAAAAAATCAAAATTATATACGTGGAAATAGTGAAATGTTCAGTGGTACTCACTTTATATGGTCTCCCTAATATTTACAGTACCATAGTTTCCTTTTTCTTTCGAGGTAAAATACGTTTAATAAAGAGCTAAAAAATAATAATAATAACCTAAACTAACAAAACTATTAATAATCAGGATTGAGAAAAAACTTGTTGCACAACATTGCCTGTCAGTGTGGTCGGGCAGTTGTTTATCATGTTGCTGCATGTATGTAATATGTTCGTCCCAGGTGCATCATGGGAAACGTGTCTCCTATTGCTTTCCTATGTACTTTTTCCTTTTTTTCCTCCCTTCGTTTTATTGCGAGAACAACGCTTTAGAGACTCAAGAATAAATTCCCATTTTTGAGCTGCAATCTTTCACTAACTTTTCAAAGGTAAGTATCACCATTTTAATAAAACTCCAATCTATCGTTTTATGTTATATTAGTTTTCGGATGGACATGTTTTTCGTTTATTTTCGGTGAAAAAGAAAACGCAGAGCAGTCGAGCTATTATCTGCCTGCTCGGGGAGTCAGGGACCTAAAAAGCACTTGTGATCTGGTCGGGTTTGACTCGGAAATGCGCCTAAAGTGAGGGGTCATCTGACAAAATATTGTTGTCAATTGATCCCCGGACATGTCTGGTGTCATCTTCAAAAAGTATATTCCACTTTCGTGCCGCAGTTTTTATAGTCTTCCGTCGTTTTTATCATCACCCTCTCCGTTTCCTACAACGATTTTTCCTTCCCGTTTACATTCTTCTAGCCAGCAGCCAGCCATCATCTTTAGGTGTGTTAGTTTCCCTGCACTGGGCAGCCGGCGCGGGCGGGGTCGCATGGTTTTCCTTTATAATAGCTTATTCTGAATAAAAACTCGAGGCTAGTGCGCAACCGGGGAGCACACTATGAAGAAACGAACAAACCCACGTACTGTGCGCAAGGGGCGGGATATGTTCGACGGTCTTCGCGCGGTGATTGGTTGAAAGGTTCACAACATCCCGCCTTGTAGGCCCGTATACAGATTGTGATTGGTTTAGGCGATAAAGAGCTGTGCTATGATTGGATGCCTTCGCTGTCCTTTTCTGCTACAGGCATTGCATAAGCTACCTTGAATCTAATTAGAAAGAAAATAAGGCTTCTGGTGCTCATGTTTTTTTCTTGTCCACTCTGACTGAGTAAAGTATAGTAAAGTAGAGTGTGTCAAGTTTATATAAAGTTTTAAATTGAATTCAATACAAACGGAAAATTACATTTTTATCCTTCACATCCTGTGCCCTAAGTT
Source organism: Seriola aureovittata (assembly GCF_021018895.1). NCBI lineage: Eukaryota > Metazoa > Chordata > Actinopteri > Carangiformes > Carangidae > Seriola > Seriola aureovittata. Next base: position 5,059,791 of record NC_079367.1, on the reverse strand, counting down.
ATTCTGTTGCACATGCCTAAAACATTCTTTGTTGTCACTGAAGCAAACTTTGTTATGTTCCCTCAGGTGATCTTTAGTAGCCATGGCCCGTACCAAGCAGACTGCCCGTAAGTCCACTGGAGGCAAAGCCCCACGTAAGCAGCTGGCCACAAAGGCTGCTCGCAAGAGCGCCCCTTCCACTGGCGGTGTGAAGAAGCCCCATCGCTACAGGTGAGAACACACTGGGTTCATCTGGGTGTGTTGAAAAGCAACACAAGAGATGCTACAGGTTTATGCCCCTTGTTACATATGTCGATATAAACTAAAACAAAACTGACACACGGATTCAATAGCTTTCTTCCTGCTCTCAAAAACTCTTTGGGGACATATTTTAGTTCTCTTATTGAAGCTCATTCTATTGATAAGTTTTGCCACAAAATACAATAGGCTGTGTATATTGTGCATTTAGTGAGCTGATGTTCTATCCTGCCATCTTAGACTTTTACTACTAGAAAGACAGAGACTGGATCAGTAGTAACAAGTGGGTCAAGGTGAAGATGAAAATAGGTGCACACAATTAAGAGTAGTGTGTTCTGTTGAAATCAAGGAAGGATAACACACAAGTTTGTACAAACACAGGTCAGTTCAGCAGCTCACACCTCAATTTTTAAATGTAAATTTTTGCCTCTCCTTTCCAGGCCTGGTACCGTGGCTCTGCGTGAGATCCGTCGTTATCAGAAATCCACTGAGCTGCTGATCCGCAAGCTGCCCTTCCAGCGTCTGGTGAGAGAAATCGCCCAGGACTTCAAGACCGATCTGCGTTTCCAAAGTGCAGCCATCGGAGCTCTGCAGGTCAGTAGCAGCCATTGTAAAAAAAAAAAATTTAAATGAATTTACTAAAACCATTTTTCATCATCTCAGCTAAAAAAAAACAATGTTTTGACTTTGTCATCTGCAGGAGGCCAGTGAGGCCTACCTGGTGGGTCTGTTTGAGGACACCAACTTGTGCGCCATTCACGCCAAACGTGTCACCATCATGCCCAAAGACATCCAGCTGGCACGTCGTATCCGCGGGGAGCGTGCTTAAAATGTTTTCTGATTTATTATATGCTGTCCTCTTGTCCCCTCACCACTCTTTCCATCCCTTTCTTTACTCTATACTTAGTTAGTAGTTTGGTTTGAGGTTCTATATATATCATATGATTGTGATAACCGTAAAATGTGTGATCATGTCTACTTCGGTGCTACTAGTAGCAGAGTTTCCTTAGAAATATCGTCATGTATGTTTGAAACTTTAAATCACACTCCTCACTTCTAACTAGATAGCTCACAGGAATGCCTTGTTACCTCCATGAATAAGGTGTTTTTGCAAGCCAAGAATAGTGTATGATCTGAAATAAGCATAGGAAATTGCATTGAGACATTTTTCATCTTCAGACGGACACATACATTGATATAATGGGTCTTTTGATTTTTTTTTCAAGAGAAATTTGTTTTAAAAGTATTGATTTTTCTTTTCTTTTTTCTTTTTACAATAATGGTGTATTTCTACTGTTACTTTTTAATGTATCAAAATACAAAAGTTTGATTCTGGTTGTCAATTAGAAACGTCATTGTGCTATGATGACACTGCATGGTTTGACAGACTACAAGCGGCATATATGTAGCAGACCTATGTTGATCATGTTTGATTTTCAGCCATGTTATTATGTCCAGGTAATGTTATGATTTTTGGTTCCTCTCTCAGGTTGATATGGTAACCTAATTTTTTTCTACTGTGTTTTGATTTATGTTTTCAGTCATTTTTAAAAGCAAAATATTTGTACTCCGGAATTCACATACAAACATAATAAACAGATTCTTGTGGTTAAATGAGCTGTATGAGAGATTACCTAAATTGAAATGCTATTAATATTAGAGTGGAAACAATTAAGTCACTGGCAAAAGTTTGATCATTTATTGTCATTTGAGTAACTGTAAAACATTGCTTAATCCAAATCTACTTTTCAGTTTTGATTGTACAAAATAAAAATTTTAAATTATGCTTCAACTTAAGGAAATTGAGATACGCATTTTCACAAATCTTACACTTTATAAACTAAACGAGTAATTAAGGAAGTAGTTGGCAGATGAATTGATTAAAAAAGAAGGTTGCAGTCCTAATTCATATTGTTGTGTGCATTTTTGTAAATTTCTATTATTGCACAACTCTTCTAGAATAAATGCTGCAAAAGAGGTGTATTAAAGCTCCTGCAGTCAACTGACATTAAAACGAGCCTTTCTTCCAATATTAATGCAGTTACTTTTTTCATTTCATTAACTTAAAAAGTATAAATCTTGAGCATTTTGGTTGACCATGATATGCCAACATAAAATCCAGGGATTATAATTGCACAAAACTTTTTTTAACTGTAAATCAAATGCAACGTAACAATGTTGACAAAATTACTGATTTAAAAAAAACAAAAAAAAACAATTTAAAATTCACAAGACATGCACATCACCAAATAATCGGCTTGAAATACACATCGCTCCCGGGTAGTTTTCTCATCTCTTAAAAAAAAAAAGAAATAGTCTTTTCTCGTTTACACAGACATATGGCAGTTGTCTCAAAATGGTTATCTATTCTTTTCAAAACAACTCTGACAACCACTAAAAAGTACGACTTAACTTTTCAGTATTACTTTCGGTTTGACCTCGAATGGCCACATTTGTTTTGAATGTTGCTAGAAAAAGGCGAAAACACTCCCAGCGTCTTATCAGTATTTTCCTTACACTTAATCGGAATTTAAAAGCACAGACTTGTTGGTTAAACGTAGTCAAACTATTTCTCCAGTCTGGAACGGCATGTGTCAACCTGATAAAAGTGACCACATAAATGTTGTGAACACTGTTGCATTGTGGGACCGATGATTGACGCGGCGGCCATTTTCCCGCTGGACGCTGCTTCCCATTGTGGATACGAAGAAGAAAATAAGAGAGAAGCGAAACATTTCTCACGACTTCTGCTCACTTTTCCCCTAGGTAAGCCTCTCGAAATACGTCACAGTGTTCGTGAATGAACTTTATATTTTTTTAGTTGTGAATTGTTGAATTTGTAGTCGCATTTTATAGAGAATAACCTTTAGTTTTGTCGTGTGGGAAAATAACAAACACGGCTGTCGAAACGACGGTGAAATGCAGTCTTTTCTGCAGCCGTTCAGATGAGGGGAAATTCTGTTTCAAATAATGCGCCGGTTCAGCTCGGTTCTACGCAGCCGTTAGGGACCGTTCGGCTTTCCAATGCCTATCTATGAGTTCCTTGAAATGTCCTCTGTGTTGTTCTCGTATTTCCCGGTACGCTGGAAGAGCGGTTATTTGTAAAATTGAAGTTGTTTATGTGGTACTCCTTTGCTCTTCTGCCCTGGGTCTTTATCCCGTTTGCGCATCAAACCGCCGCCATCATCAGAGCGGGGTGGGCGGACCTAGCAACAGTGGAAGGCAGCTGTAGAGCCCGCCTACTGTATAGACTCTACCTTCTGATTGGCTCACGCGTTATATTTTTAGACGCGTATTGGTCTACCAGCCAATAGTGTCGTCGTTCATACTTGATTGATGTTTGTCGATCTTATTGTGTTAGGGAATGTCTTGTATGTTTACTTACTCAAAAAGTTAACTTAATTCAAGTTTCCTGTTCCAATTTCAAAACTATTTGTATGTATCTTCGATGTTAAAAAACTTGTTTACCTTTGAGGTAAATAAGGAAGTGTCTTCCTCAATAGTAGTTCCACCTTAAGTTTAGAAGTATTAGACAAACTAAATACAGTAATGAATGCAAACTTGTGCTTTCTGTTTGTTACCATATTTACATTATAGTCGCCATGACAGCATGCGGTTTTGCCGCCCCAAGTGATGTGTAAAGAAAGCACAAGAAATCAGAGGAAGACTTAGAAGGAGATGTTTTGATGTCTCTTCACGAAACAAGTGTGCATACTAAAACAAACATCATTTGTCCTTTCTTTTCCATCTTCTTCAGGTGATATTTAGTAGCCATGGCCCGTACCAAGCAGACTGCCCGTAAGTCCACTGGAGGCAAAGCCCCACGTAAGCAGCTGGCCACAAAGGCTGCTCGCAAGAGCGCCCCTTCCACTGGCGGTGTGAAGAAGCCCCATCGCTACAGGTGAGAACACACTGGGTTCATCTGGGTGTGTTGAAAAGCAACACAAGAGATGCTACAGGTTTATGCCCCTTTGTTACATATGTCAGTATAAGCTAAAACAAAACACATTTATTTTGAAAAAAGGCCTGGTACCGTGGCTCTGCGTGAGATCCGTCGTTATCAGAAATCCACTGAGCTGCTGATCCGCAAGCTGCCCTTCCAGCGCCTGGTGAGAGAAATCGCCCAGGACTTCAAGACCGATCTGCGTTTCCAAAGTGCAGCCATCGGAGCTCTGCAGGTCAGTATTGCAATCAAATTCACACTATGCACTTATATGATTGTTAATTGTAAATCCTTGGTGTATATTCAACTGTATGGATATGAATTTTAAAGTGAAGATAGGAGAAGAATCTTCACCTTTTTAAAGTAGAGGTAGAAAATATTTATAATGTAAAATATACCAAAATATCAAAGCATTTGATTTATCATGCATATATGTGCAAAACACATGTTGAATCCATATAATCAGATGTACTGAAGACTTAACTGTAAATACAGTGTGTATAAAATCTGTAAATGCAGGGATTGCCATTTACTTTTGAAATCAAGTAACTAAGTATTTTTGTTGCTGCATAAAGTTATCATTTCGTCCCCATAATAAGTTACCAAAAAGATGTGTACCCTAACTACCTGTGCAACCTAAACTCCACTGTTTCCCTTTTTTTTCTCTCTGCAGGAGGCCAGTGAGGCCTATTTGGTGGGTCTGTTTGAGGACACCAACTTGTGCGCCATCCACGCCAAGCGTGTCACCATCATGCCCAAAGACATCCAGCTGGCACGTCGTATCCGTGGAGAGCGTGCTTAAATGCTCTCTCCTCCTCCTCCTTGTCTTTAATCTTTTCACCTCCTCCTGCCCTTCCTTCACCAGTCTGTCTCTCCGTCCCTCTGCCTTCCACCTGCCCCCTTCCTCCCTCTCTTCCTGTATTAGTAGTGTGTAGATGATAACTGATTATATTATGAATAAATAAAGTGTATAGTCGTGTTTTTCTTAGTGCTCTCGGCAGCAGACTTCTAGGGTACTCTCTTTTTGTGCATGTACCAACTCTTTGGTGATGAGATCCCCTCAAGCACACATCTCCTATGTTGCACTGTTTCTACTCTGACTCTGTGGAGTAAAGGATGATTTATGGATAGAAAGAGGAAAAACAATGGACTAGAACAATGCAAATTTGGGAGGGACAGACAAGAGGAGAGGATGGGTATTGTCTGCGGGGAGTCTCTTTTCTGCAGCAAGGTGCTAGAAGAACTTACCAGTCCTCTTCTCCTGCTTCCTCTGCTCTGCCAGCCTCCGCTCTGAAATGTGCAGAAACAAGAGCGTTAGTCTCTGCTCATGAAGGCCGAGGTTGGAATTTCTGTCCCTGCATGTGTCTGCATGAGTGCTGGCTCTGATCACCACAGCAAATTGTATACAATCCATCTGCATCCTTAGAGAAGTTGATTTATGATTATGCTGTCATTTGTCATGTTAGCTTTTTTTTTTCCCTTCAAATTAAGTCTCATGCACAGGGGTTTTTTTTTTTTGTTGTTTTTTTTTCACTTCAAACTGTTTGTGGATGACATGGAGACAGGGGGATGAATCAGATTAAAACACTTAACAGAGAACAGAAACAAAATAATTTTTTTCTACTGAAATGTGATGCTACTGACTCGCTTTGGCACCAAAGTTTGAACCTCTTGTAGATGCTCTTTTCCTAACTGACAAGTGTTTAACCTCACCTGTTTTTGTGGTGTTCAAATTGGTTTCATCTAATTATTTAAAGCCAAAGTTTGAGAGCTCAAGGATGGTGTCAGAGGTACTTTTTTAACAGTGGCTGATTTTTTAATAAAGGACCTTTTTATAACAAAGGTTCATCAAGGTTTGTAATGTTCTCTAAAACCAAAAGTTCGCAAAGTGTGAAAAACTTTTTTCTTTTCTTTTTTCCTTTTTTTTTTTTAAAACAACAGAAATGATTAAAATGTATTGTAAATCAGTGTTACATGACAAATAATGGTCATGTTTCTGTATACGTCCCCCCTCTGTGCTTCTTTTTTTTTTTTTTTTTTTCCTCCGGATCAGTTGATCATCTGTATACCGTTTCTCAGGTTGACTTGTCACCCTTTTAACTTAATTTTTATTTTTGCTCAATTTGATTTTTTTTTTTTTTTTTTGAAATGTTGAGGATGATGTTTCAATTAAACAATGTTTGTAATTTCCAGATTTGTCATATAAGGTGGTAATAAATGGATGTTACACACACACACGCACACTCCCCTGTGTCAATGGTATACACTCCAAATATTATGCAATAGACATGTTTTTAAAAATATAATACATTAAAAAGCTGGTTTTGCTTGGAAGCTTTACCAGTTTCCTTTTACAACAGTTTGCTTTTGGGGCACTGGTATTGGAGTAACTTTAGGTAAATAAAAATAAACTTATACCACATTCAAACCAACATTCAACATGGAAAATGGGTTCTTCATTAACAGTCCAGGATAAACATTTCAAGATTCATCTAGGTTTCATTTCAGTGGCAACAACAACCTTTGCAACTGCAAAATTAGCTCTGTGGAATCTGTTTACAGAACAGCTACAGAAGGTTTTGAGGTTTGTTAAAAATGCAACAGGTCAACACATGTTCACACACCAGGAACAACCACTCCCTGAAAACTGAAAACACTGAAGGTGACACTGTCTCACTGTGGTAGTTTCTTTTACTGAAACATGACACGACCCATTGTTCTAGCTCAGTAATCTTTCTATAATGTTTACATACATCCAGGCTTTGGGAACCTATAGTGTCCTGAGACCCTATTCTCACAATGACACCAGTTATACCACAAGGTGGCAGTAAAACACTGTAAATTAATCTTCATACGAAGGAATGCAGCTCCTGACGGTACAATCTACTTTTGCCTGGAGTAAAGTAGAACAGAATGATGTGTAAAAATATGTATTTAAAATATATATTGATATATGTATAGAAATATGTATTTACTCCCATATAACATTTGTACTTTAATGTTCATTTGTCCTTTAAACTAAATCTGAGTCAAATTCTACCGCTTACACATTTTTCTGATGATAGCATACGACTTAAAAGTGACCTCTTTACCCATTGTCATATTCTTGCTGGATAATTTGTTATGCACCTCTGTCTCTATCTCACACACACACACACACACACAGATACAATTAATATCCCTTTCTGGACAGACATCATTCCCCTCATCAGTGTTTAATTTCATCCTTCTACTTCCTTGATTAAAAGGGATAAAGCCATGCCCTCAGCCATATTCATTACAATGAAATACACACACACACACACACACACACACACACACACACACACACATTCACCGATGTCACTGTGGCCTCAGTCATACTCATTACAATGAAACACACAAAGACAAACAAACATTTAATCAAACACCAGCCTTTAATCCTGTTGTTTTGAATGGGCACCACAGCTACAGTGGTATGGACACACACACACACACACACACACACACACACACACACACACACGCACAGAGTCAACCGGTGACTTTACCATGGTGAGGGCCATCCAGTAAAGTGTTTTGGAAATCACGATTCAGGTTGCTGTCACTTCTGATTAATATAGTAGTCTGAATGTTTTCACTGAGCCACGAATTCAATCAGTCAAATCAAAACAACCACGACAGTGAAAAGAAAGAACCACACTGCTGTGAGTCATCAACCAAGTAAGACAGCTGTTCCCAACTTTTCTTGTTTTGACTTTGTTGTTGATGTTTATTTACTCTTCGACTCCCGAGTGGAAGAAGCTGGACGGTTCAACCATTCATCCAAAACCTTTGGTTACTGTGAAAATAGAAGCTACAGCTACTAAAGATCAACCTGACACCATCCATTTTTTTCCCCACCTAAGCACAAATATGTTCTTTTCTCTGAAGTGCCTACACCTGACTCCATCCTCAGAGACATGCTACACCGTCTGGTTTGCAGCTCTGTGGAGAAGGATTCATATCGCAGCAGGATAATGATTCCAAACTAACCTCAAAGCTTTGCAAGAACTACTCAGAGACTGAAAAACACCAGACGGCTGTGGCCTGGGTGCTAGAGCGGGATGTCCACCAACTGAAAGGTTGTGGTTTGATCCCCAGCTCCTCCAGTCTGCATGTCGAAGTTGGGCAAGATACTGAACCCCAAATCGCCCTCAATGTATCATTGGTGTGTGTGTGTGTGTGTGTGTGTGTGTGTGTGTGTGTGTGTGTGTGTGTGTGTGTGAGACTCTAAGCGCAGTCAATTTACCATTGACCACAGTCACCTGACCCCAACCCCATTGAACATTATTATGGGTGGGCACTTGAGGACTGGAAAAGATAAAGGTTTTTGTGACATCACAAAAGGTTCTTTGAGCATCCGAGTCATTAGTTTGTGCACAGACTTGTGGAGTCCATGTCGGTCTGAGTGCACGTTGTCATTGACACATTATACACATACATTTTTCAGGTACAAGATTAAAGTTTTCATTCAAATTATTAATCTGATAATGTCATTTGTAAAGAAAAGTTTAGTATTACATTCAAAACAAATGCAAAATAGAAGTATCTTGACTAGTGGTTTCAGACTTTTGGACCCCACTGTATGTCAGCCAGTTGTCAGCACTGTAACTTAACTGTACAATGTCTCACTAGGAACGCATCCCATATCAAGATTGTTTGTTCATGTTATATGTTCTTTTTTTTTTTTTAAATACCATTGATATATCCAGTATATTGTTATTGCATTAAACTAAATTTATATCAGTATCCAGTATCTGTAGCCCAGTCAAGTCACAAAATGTGGCACATTTTCCCAGATTACAGTAAAAACTGGGTTCACACAGTTAACCAGAGAATTATACATGAAATAATTTCATTCTTTGGATTAAACGGGAAAAAAACAGCTAACTCCTAGCTAATCTAACTGCAGGATTACATAGCGGCATATCAAAAGAATTGTTTCTTTCAGGATTTGGAATTGAATATTGGCATGTGGGACTAAAAGAGCCAGGTCTTTATTGTTATGAATGAGCCTTGATAATGACAAATTGTGATGACTGGATTATCTTGCATAGTTTGGCTCAAGTGAATTTTCCAACAAATCTTTTCTTCTTTTCTTTTTTTTTTTTACAAACTAAAAGCTTCACCTTAAAATAAATAAAATCGGACTAAACAGGCCTGTGGTTGCTCTGTGGAAAATTGTAAGTGGAGATGAAAACCTCCTTTTTTATTTGCCGTTACACACAGTGAATGCAACCAAGAGACGCTCTTGTTTTTTTTAATGTGCAGGGTGAATATTGTGTCTTTGTTCATCAGAAACATGGAGTCATGAAGTGGAGGAGCGTCACTGTGATGATGTGACCACTCATAAGCAGCACTCTGCCCTAATTGCATATAATGGACCATACATGCCCATGCATATAAATAAGTAGATGCATAGGTATTTTTTTATTGTATGTCTTTGTATATGTGTGTGTGTGTGTGTGTGTGTGTGTGTGTGTGTGTGTGTGTGTGTGTGTGTGTGTGTGTGAGTGTGTCTGAGTGTCTATGTGTGTGTGTGTGTGTGTGTGTGTGTGTGTGTGTGTGTGTGTGTGTACACAACTGTGCGTTCACCTTCCCCAAGGTCTACGTAGTGGTGCTCCATCTGTGGCACTCAGGGGATTACAGCCAATCTGTCTGTCTGCTGCTCAAAGTGCTGACCGTCAGACCAGCACCAGATTAACACAGTGCTGGGATTGGGGTGGGGGGGGTGGGGTGGAGCATGAGTGCGGAGATATGGGGGATGGGTGGAAGAGAGAGATGGATGGATGTTAAGGAGGAGAGAAAGAGATGCGTATGTTTTGGGGGCAGGTTGAGAGGTCGACCCCAGATTAGTACACAACTGGTACAGTGTGCGTATGTGTGTGTATTTGTGTGTTTGTGTGTGTGTTTATGGGGGTGGGGGTGGGGGCGGGGGGGATACACATCGAGTAGAGAGGGACAGAAGGGGAAGAAGGAAGAGGGACAGATGTATACGGTGGGTGGGAAGGATGGGGGTCGCATTAACACAAAACTCCAGTGGAATGAGGAGTTTGCTAATAAAGTTTTGATGGATGAAATAGACAAGAATGTGTGAGTGTTGTTAAGGTAGAGGAACTGAGACAGGTAGAGTATAGAGTAGTAGACAGGTAGTGCAATTGAGATTGGGGTCTCAAGTATGTGTCCACGTTTAAAGGCAGAAGTGTTACTCCTGTTCTGAATGGCGACAATTGAAGGCGTTTTACATAAAGAAGCAGTTGGAGCATCATATACAGTTTCAGATCTGAAACAATATATGATGCAGAAATGAGCTAGAAATGAGCAAGTTTGTACAAAGTGCCGTCCAACAACATATGATAGCGAATGAGTTTATACCTGTTGTGGATAGCTGCACTTGAAGGCTGTGGAGTCACAGAGAGGAGTGAGATGGTATGAATGGTACACAGTTTCAGACAGTATTTCCTCAAAAGCAGTCATGGTGTTGCATTCAGGTTCACACATGCAAAATGATGTAAGTGGTTTAAGAGCTTGAGAGAAGTTCAGACCCTGCTTCCACACACCTGACTAACTGCTGGTGGAGTACTTCTCGGATCATCGGCTTTGGAAAGTTACAAAAATTGTCAGACTCAAGGGTCAAGATGAGCTTGAAACGATCAAGCTCATACAAAACATCTGAAGGCAAAACTTTTTAAATGTGTCCTGTGTAACAACACTAAAAAAAACTTTAAAACCTGGCACCATAGACACGACTAAATGAGGAACACATGTTGGGACAAACCTGCAAACCTGGCCTGTTGCTACATGAAGATGTTTAACATACTGTCTTTTTCAGAAAGGTACAAAAATTGTCTCGCTCATGCCGTCTTGGTTTTGGACACCGTGATATGATCCAACAAGCACTTTGTTTGAAGCATACAGAGGCCTGGATCTGGACAGCCTTTTCCTGATGTAACTTCTGCACTCTTCCCTTATATTTTCAGGTAAAGCCCGCAGAAGGTTATGTCACTAATGACGCTTAAGAACAAGCAAATAAGCTAGTGAGAAGAGAACCAGATAGTTCTTAGGACTTGAGAGTAGGCTACCAAACAACATTGCATTCATAAACTCATTGTCAGTTGATTTGGGCCAAAGTGTCTGCCAATTAAATGTGATGGGCAATGTTGACAATAGATAAAACATGGAAGACCACATAATATACAAAATTATACCCATGTTATATTGTGTTGCCACAGAGAAAGAAGCAAAATCATTGGGTGGCTAACATCAGCTCCGACTAAACTGAGATTACGATGTGTTCACCCTCACCTGTCCCTGAGGAGTGAGGAGATAAAGTCCGGGTGGGATGACAAGAGGGGAAAGACATGGGGGTTTTTCTCGGCGTGTGGTGGGGGTTGTAGTCATGGTGGGAGGGTAGGGGTAAGGGCGGGGGGTGAGTGGGTTCAGACAAGATGAGTACACCACTGAGATTATTGTATTGTACTAGTGCACAAAGGGGCATGGTGAGTTAGGGAGGTGGGGGGGGGGGGGGGGGGGCTAGGAAAACCTGAGGGTGGGGGTGTTTAGAGAATTGCTCCCAGGGATTAACTGTGTTCAGCCATTAGCACAACCTGGTATTCAAGTAGCAACACAGCAGGGTTCAGTACAGCCAC